>NC_058026.1:12109341-12709341 GCF_019176455.1 Solea senegalensis
ATGTTTGTATGTGTCTCTTTAAGAGCCTTGCTTTACAGAGGCTGCCATGTTTCTACAGCAGCCCAGACAGACAAACCAGCACAGTGGAAAGCTGCATAAATGACCAAGAAAGACATCCTTCTTGGTATTCCAAGGCCACCTAGGATCTTTGACAAGCTTGGGAAAGAGAGAGGTGACCTTTAAGAGAATCCTGAGCAGGAATAGTTTAGAATCAAGCGTACCAGTCGTAGATGTCCTCTGTGTCGGGGTTTGGGTTCATCTGCACCCACTGACCAATGGTCCACATCTTCACCACTTCATCATGGCAGATGTCTTGGCTCTCACTGTCGGCCTCTGCATGTGCATTGGGAATATTCTCACAGCACAGGAAGTAACTTAAAGGGACACAAACACATCCATAATATGAAGGATCAATGGCTGTGATGTCATGTTAGTAGAGGGTTTTATTTACTGTATGCAAGCAAGTACTGGGATACTGGCTTCCCTTACTAATTATTTTAGCTTTACCATGGTAAATTAACATATTGGACACTGTGAGTGCGAGAGTGAATGCTTGTTAGTCTCTATATGTGGCTCTGTGATGGACTGGCGAACTGTCCAGGATGTACCCCGCCTATTGCCCTATGTCAGCTGAGACTGGTACAGCACCCCAACGATGCTCATGTGGAGGATAAAGCGGTAGAAGATGGATGGATGGATAGTAAAATAACATATTTACAATGTATGTTTCTGTCAAAAATCTTTAATTTTCTGAGGTGTAGCCTTGTAATTGTGGGTAACTCAGTTTTAAACAATCAGGACAATTGCCACATCGGTGATCACCAGTGTGATACATGTAGTGGTGTAAAGCATTTACCCCTTTGATTTACACACATTTAATTAAATACCTTAATAATAATGAGCATTTCTATTACACAAAACGAGAACTACTGCTATTGTTAAGGGTCTGGTGGGCCAAAATGAAACCCTAAGCCCACCACTGGTCGAAATGCTGTCTTCACATCAAATGAGCAGAGGAGAGCCGCCTTTTACCTGAAAATACTGATTACCTTATCTGTCATGTGATAAATGATACTTAGAGATTAGAATTATGATGTGGCCACCAGCCATTAAAGTCATTTTGTCTTGTCAGTGACTGAACTAGAAACAGAGGGAAGAATATACATTACATGTCATTTAGCAGACGCTTTTATCCAAAGCGACTTACAATGGAATTGAGTTCAATCAGCCAGGGGTGGAATCGAACTTGCGACCATGATGTCTTTCGCACACAGGGTACCGGTCTTAACCACTGAGCCACTCCACTCCAATATAGGGAAATAAAGGATGGAGAAACTGAATCATGCAGACTCACTATTCTGTTTCTCCAACTTTGTCTGCCTCGCACTCCTTGCACTCTCCACCTCGATCTTCATCTGCCCGCGGCTGTCTGTCTCGCAGCCTCTCCACGTTCCACCGCATCCTCTTGTACAAGCCGGTGTTGACCCGAGCCAGGAACGGCGTGAGCCTACAGTAGCGGAACACCGTCACCCTCAGGGGGCTGAGCAGAATCTGACCCATGCAGAAATGAGACACACTGGGAATTCAAACAGGGAGAGGTGGGAGAGTTAGTTTCTGAAAATAAAGTTGTTATCATACTGTGATGGACTGATATCAATATTAACTGTATTGGTGAGTATTGAGGAGGATAAAAAAAACATCTCTTTTTTTCAGCTATTTAGACACTTTCTTTTGAGTGCTGATTGAATTATTGTGAGAAAGTAACCCTTAGGAAAAAGGTTCATTCTGAAAAGTAAGCAAGTGTTTTAATACAGAATAGATTATGTGTGTGTGTGTGTGTGTGCGCGCGCACATACCTGTTAGGTTCACTTTCGTCCAAACAGAGGAGATTGTGTCTGGCGTAGGTTAACACCAGCTGCTCCAACTTGTCACACAGCTGCTGAGAGAGATCTAGCAGCTGTGCACACACACATAACACACACACATTCTGGTTTTGCATTCTTTGTGTGGACACTATAGACTAGGAATAATACATTCCCTAGACCCTTACCCTAACCTTAACCTTAACCATCACAACTAAACTGGGTTTTAATCCTCAAAAAGACAGTTAAAGTTGTGTGGACCAGCCAGAACGTCCCAACAAGGTCAAAATGTCCTCACAAAGATATCTCACTGTCAACAAATTCCACCGACTGTTGTTATTTAGTAGAAAGTACTTTAAATATTAGTTGAAGTTGACCGATTAATGATTCGGCTGCTGTGCAGACATTGTTTATTAGGTGAAGGGAGAAACTGGCTAAACATATCAAATAAAAAAACATATATGATCCATATTCTTCCCTGAATATTTTAAGATTGGTCTTAGAAAAACGGATTTCCTGACTAGATTGCACAGGTGAGAAATCACCTGTATGTATTTACCATAGTATTGATGTTTTGAGGCATCTGGGTGTGTTGGGACATGCTGCTCCAGGCTGTGGATTGCAGGTGATTGAAGTAAGGCTGACAGGTCAACAGGAAACTCTCTACATGCTCCTGTCTGCTAAAACAAACAGAAATGCTCACTAAAGATTAAGAAATACTCCAATAAAGTCAGTGCATTATGGAGACCACTAGTACCACTCTACCTGTTTCCCAGGAGGTCCTGTAAGTCATCTGCTTTGCTCATGAGGAACTGGAGCTGCAGCTGCAGAACCTGGAGGCTCCTCTCCACCTCACAGTCACGGATGCAGGACTTGTCATCACCGCAGGGTGGCGCCAGAGCGACATCAGCCAGCAACATCAACGCCTCCTCATCCAGCTCTGAAAACCATTTGGTATCATTGACACATGTCCTTTGTTTTGTCCTCACCAATATTTTTTTTATTGCAAAGTTTAACAACATTGATGTTTCTTGTACGTCTTGCCAAAGACGTATTTTCCCTCCTTTTTTTAATGAGATGGATTATATGAAGACTCACTTTTTTTATATCTGCAAACACTTGTCATCATTTCAACCTTAAAGATATTTGTAAGTGTAAACATTTAAAACACCCTCTTTTTCTATGCATGAATGTTTTCTGTACTTTTTATTATGCTTACTTCCTTCATTTTTGTTTACCTTGTTAATGTTAATATAGTCTGTCAGTTCTATATAGGTGCTGCACTTTTGGACAAATTAGAGAATCAACACTCTAAATAAATAGAGGCTGCAGTTCCAGCGGGTACAGTACATATGGGCCGAGGTTTGATGAGGCTTTCTCCCACCGTCTGACTGCTCCTCGCCACATCTGTCATCCAGCTCTCTGCATCTCCTGCACGCTGGCTGCTGGAGTTCAACCGACACATCTGTCATTGTGTCTGTTGTCGATAAATCTGTGGATGATCAATAAACTGACTTAGAACAGATTATTTTCGACATGATATTCACTATGTGAGTAAAGCTAAATATGACATACTATGGAAGCCTGTTTGCCCCACATGGAAAAAAAGGATTGCATACCCAAGTCATAATTATGAGATAACATCCCATAATAATGATATGCTATGTCATAATGAGATACTATTCAGAAATTATGACTTGAGAATGTAATTAGTATGACTTAGTATCTCATTATTGTGACTTAGAATATCAAAATTATGGGACAGTATGTAATTATTAAGACTTAGTATCTCCATATGACTTAGAATCTCGAAATTATAATTAATATATATTATATTACTAAGATATATTTGTATTGCCAAGCCAATTCATGTAAATTCAAATGTATTCATGCTGTAATATAATGTTCCTGACTGTTTTTCAATCTGGAACACCTGGTTTAACATTTTAAATAGTTAAACGAGAGCTTTATTCATGATTAAAGAATCAAAACGTCTTTTTATGTGTGCGTTTTTTCGTAAATGTTAAGTGAATCCCTGAAATAATTTAGCAGATTCATTTAGCGAGCCAAAACGTGCATCCCGTGACCCAGTCTCTGGGAATGACCGCGTTAGCATTTTTCTACGATGATGCTAACCGAGCTCATCCTCGGATAAGGACTTTACACTGATGGCTAATGCGTTTTTTTACCGCAATAATCCACCCGATAATCGAATATCCAACTCAAAGTGTTGATTATAACGATATAACGAAGACTATATTAGAGGACTTTGACCTACATAGCCAGTGCTTAACCTACCTTTGGGACAAAGAGGCGTGGCATATAGGTCAAAGGTTCCTGTGACTCAACAAGTTTATTTTTTAAATTATTTTATTGATTGGATTGAATTTTTGAATTGGACTGAATTTATGTCAGAAAATAATTAATAACCGATTAAATTAAATTAAATTAAATTAAATTAAATTAAATTAAATTAAATTAAATTAAATTAAATTAAATTAAATTAAACGTGATGGAGCTTTTAAACACTGTATATATGAAAATAGGTTTCATAACAGTTTGGGTGGCATTTATTCCAGAGCACTGTGTGCTCCCATCTTATCTTTCACTGGAACATTTTCATTTTGCAAATCATTTATGCAAATTGAAAAAAATGTATGTGGTCCAGGTTTTCTTCTCCATCAAATCTAACCAGTCACACCAGCAGAACATCACCTCTCCCATTTAGCAGTTTCTCTCTCTCTGTCACCTGCACACACAGGCTCATTGTGTGTCTGCTGAATCAACTTCAGGTGTACTTTAGAACAGTGGCGTGCACAGGGAGGCAGGGGCCTCCCTGGTGCCCTAACAGACAAAAAAATCTAGGGTAGTAAAAACATGAGGAAGTGCCATTCATATGTGGCCTCTAAAGCAAAAATATTAATAAAAAACATTTTTTTAATTATGTGAAATATCATTATAAACATTATAGATATTGATATTTAGATTTCTTTTCCATACACACAATCACACAGTCAGCTCTACAGTCATTTACTTTGTATTGATGCATTTGTTGTAGGTTAGGACGCCTTTTACTTCTGTGGTTGTTATTATTGTTGCTACTGTTACTGTTGAGGTTGTTGTTTTGCTGGTTTATTCATTTGCTGGTTATTGTCTGTTATATTGTAAATTGGTGCTTGTTGTCTTAACTCACTCTCTCTCCCTTGTCTGTATACATAATATAAACATGTCTTTATCACTGCACGTATGTTTTATTATCTCCACGTGTGTGTATTCAACAGCTGGTTCATTATAAGTTACAGTTAACGATAGACACGGAGTCAAGGTCACATGACACATCCGGGCGCGCCCCCGCGGCATAGCCCCGGACCAATGACGGGCCGGGCGGCAGTACATTGCCTGAGCGTCGGGGGCGCGCGAGTAGCCGTATGGTACAAGTGCTGTGTGTGTGTGAGAGACAGCAAGTGTGTGTGTGTTTGCTGCGGAGTCAGTTTAGCCGCTGTTTTACTGTGAGGTGATGCTCCTTATGACCTCAACCAAGCAGGACATCTTAGTTTTTCTTTGAGCTTTTTTTGAATGCAGATAGCGGGATGTTCGCGGACACATGAGCTCTCCATTGTCCCTCGCTGTGACTGTGTGAGCGGCTGGTGGTGGAGGAGGAGGACTAACTGTCCTGACAGATGAGCGGGGTTTTTGTTGTGTGGCATGTGATACACAGCCGAGGCTGAGGCGTGTTCGTGTTTCACGGGTGTTAGTGGCAGAAGAGGACAGCAAAGAAGAGGCTTTTTCTTTTCATTTTTTCCCCGTCTGTTCCAGCAAAGAGGACATGACAGGAGCTCCTGCTGCTACTGGCTCTGTGTGTGCGCGGCTCCTGCTAGCTGTTGAATGACTACCACCTCCTGAAGGAGACAAACAATGAGTCTGTAACTGATAAGTTTTATGTGGATCCTCGTGTCTGTTTTTGAAGACGTCCTAACTTCAACTGAACGCGTTTTAATGCGAGTGAAGTGACGACTGACGTTGGTTAAACACACCGGGAGGATCCATTCAGGCGCGGCCAGGCTACCCAACAATGCGGATTACCTCCTGACTGACTGTTTGCCTTTGTGTCACTACAGAGTGTTTGTATCCAGTTTGACTTAACACTCACTTTACATTTGCCGTTTTATTTTATTGTCGCGGGGAGAAGACAGTACGGCCTGAAGGACTTGTCCCACATGTGCTCAGTCTGACTGTGAAGACAGGGCGACAGAGACAACGATGGCGAACGACTCTGTACAAGTAAGTTGCTGAAGTTGGGTGTAATGTCAACCTACACACGTAACCTAATTAAAGTTACTCACAGCACCTTGGCTGATCCCAGGTCAAGCATGTCAATATAACCCCAAAAATTCTCTCACCGCCCAATTTATTAGGTACACAGGATACCTAATAAAGTGGCGCGAGTGGCACCCAGTCTGGTTTTCTACTGCTGTAGCCCATCTGCCACTAGTTTCAGGGGGAATCTTCTGTATATCTTGTTGGTATTTTCATCTGCTGGTGCCTGTCTGTCATTTTAAATCTGTCTCTGTTTTTGACCATTCAGACTACTGTCAGCTAAATGACTTCAATGTATGGTCTATGTCGAGCAAAAAAGCCTAAAAGGAAAAAAGATCACATCACGTCTTGAGGCATTATGTTAAACAACTAGAGAAATCACTTGGAAAATGCTAACGTTTAGAGAAACATGGCCAAAAACATAAACTCCTTGGTAAAGATATCTACAGAAAGCACCCAGAGAGTGTAAACCTCTGCCAACATGGCTCAGTCTCCTACAGTACACCCCTACAATACTCTCGCAAGATTAAAAATCCTGAATCATAATTTATATACTCATCGTAACCAAACTTAATCATTTCTTCCTTGAGTCATACCCTACATTTCCAGAAAATGACCCTCTGTCTATTTGTCCATTAAAACCTGTTTTATGTTCCTTACAAACGCACACATCTAAAAACTAGTTCCTTGGCATTCCTGGTATTAGTAATTAAAATCATTTAGAGAAAAGGCTGGTAAATATGACTCAAACAGAATCACATTGTTATGGTCAAGTAACCTTTCATATAAAACCACCATTATGGGGCTGGTTCTAAGTGGATTAGACTAATAATATAATATTCTAGTTGGTCTAAGAATCCCAGTGAACTTCTCAATGACCCTTTTTTTGCCCTAGGACCCCACTGTGAGGAACCCCCAACCACTTAGTTGAAGTGGAAACAGATAGTCAGATAGTTTGCCTGTTGTTAAAAATGTATGATGGGACACTTCTGGTGTTGGACAGAGCTTGCACACAGAGCTCCAGCTGGGCTAAGTCACCTTGGTATTGGACTGTATTGTGTTGTATTTGCCATGATGTGGGTCCCTTGATCTTTCTGTAGCCTTTTGTTTTTAGAGTTTATTGTGTGCAATGCGTTCGAGACACAACAATGGTGTTTGTTATGGTTTTGTTCTGTAAGCATTAGCAAGCAAGGAGGCTTCTGACTTTGCATTTTGGGATTGGGCTGCGGTAAAGCACCAGTGATTTCCTGATGTAGCTTGTCTGTTATCGATTGATCCTTGCTTTGCTCTCTAGAGTCGCTGAGCTTACAGTAACCTTACCAACACACTAAATGCCATTTATTTCAAGTAATCATCACAGAGGACATGAAGTGTAATGACTAGGGCAATGAGCACAGTGAATCATGCAGGTTTGAGTTGCATGTAGTTGAGAAATACAGGTGCCAATCTTGTCATGTGGGTGCATATGTTTATGTTGTTCTGCAGTCATACCTTCTTCAGGAAACCTGATGGCATTTCACTGGCCAGGTTTGGCAGTGAGGAACAAATGTATGTAAATGCAAAGCTGGCGTAATGGTGATGATTAATAGAGTCAGTATGACTGAAAACATACCGCTTTAAAAGGGCTTATTGTAAGACAATTTGGCTGAAAATGTTACCTTTTTAAAGTGTATGTGTGTGAGAGAGGGACAATATGAGATAGTGGTGAAACACTTGCCAGGCCTTGTTTTTTTTCCCACTTTATATTTGGCCTTTTCCACCTTTGCATTATAAATGAGTAAGGGCCGTTGTTTATTGATCGATGTCCATGTTGTGTTTTTAAACAGGCTCATTTGAAACATAATGCTCTTACATAACTTTTATTTTAGGTTGGTAGGTTACACAGCAGTCCATTTTGTGTGCCTTGGGCTCCATTTTTTCTTTCGTCTTCTTGGTTAGTCTCTCAATAATTCTAATATTAGCACTGACAGCAATTTGTCTTTGTATGTGGTGTAAATATTAACCTCAGGTCTGATCAGAGGCTCATTCTTCAGTGGAACTGAACATAACATTTCATCTGTTTTATATATGTATTTATATGTATTTATATAGTGCTTTATTGATGATTCCTCAAAGCTGCTTTACACTACAGTTTTGCTATTCACACACATACCCACTCACACATTGTTGGCACAGCCATGAGGAGCAAAGTGGGGTTAAATGTCTCACCCAATGACACTGGCATGTAGATTAGCAGAGCCAGGAATTGAACCTTCCAACTACTGCTTTTAATAACCTTTTCCCTGGGTTAGTTTGCCACTAAAACCGAGTCTTATTCTAGCCTTGTTGCCTTGATGTCCCCTTGGCTAGACATCGTAGGAACTATTATAAAACTGCTTTTATTCTGATATTGTGGCAGAAACAAGTACTGCAAAATCATTTGCCAAACAGTTATAGCTACAAGTGGTAATGCTATAGTTGCCTCCACCATCAGTTTGATATATTTGTCAACCACCTTGTGATGTCAGTTAGTGAGTTTGACACTATTTATCTTTCTTCACCATGAGGTCAGCTAATATTGAGCATTTCATGTTTTTTTTCATGTCAGGTTTTTCCATGTTGCCTCTATTGATAGTCAAGGAAAAAAGCCCAGTCATAAATTGTCTACCATGTCATGATGTACCCTGCCCTACCCACAACACAACTTGCCATATACATGTGTTATGCTAGTAGTGGTTATGTACTAGTGATAGTCTATATGCTGCAACCAAAAACGTTATTTTCTTGTAGTCTTTCAGCCCCAGTCAAAGGAGGATTTACTCCTTCTGGAGCCTCTTTTTCATGTATTTAGTCATGCAAAAAATGGATGTGTAAAATCATTTGGATTTACTCATTAAGCTTCCATTATAGTAGATGTTTGTGAAGAAGTGGAGCTCTTCACCCTTACCAGGGCATGGTATTTCCTTTCCCCCCAAAGGAAGACAATGTTAGACAGCCCCAATAGAGGTTTGCACCCAATTGCGTCATACTTCCTCATAAAGGTTAGAAGGGTGACAAGACTGGAATGGAGGGAACATGCCACTTAACTGTACCATATATGGAGGAATGTGCCTGGGTTTCTGCTTGTGTTTTGCACACTATTTTAACTTGAAAATATATTGGACAACCAAGGCACACTCCAGTGATTTAACAAAAAGTACCAGAGTGTAAGCATTCATGTTTGCAAATGCACAACATACAACACATGGACACATGCTTCCAGAGTCAGACACTCCAGGGAATGCAAAGGAGTACTTCCCATAAGCCTTACCATGACGCAAGGAAACAGCTATGCACACAAAGTAGGCTTTTCTCAGTGCTGCCCTGTGGCCATGTAGGCAGACAAAATCCACAATAATGCAACAAGGAACAGCTGAAGAACTGGAGACATGGGAGGGGGGACAAAAATTTTCCTTTATTTCAGAAGACATCTGATTTTTATAAACTGTGGCATAAAAAGTGCCTTCCTTGCTTCCTATCATGTGAGACAACCGCTTACATGAATATTGCTATATTTAGGCATGTAACGCATGATCATCACCACATATTGGTTCTAATGACTGTGTGCTTCTTTTTTCTGACCCTAAAATAAATAATTTCAACATAAACATGTAGAACCATCAAGGAGAAAGCAAAGTAATAGTCGGGGCTCACACTAAAGACAGTCTGCTGAGAGCAATATTTGAGACTAGATGCTCCTCTGCAAAGTGTCCATGTTGACTTGGGCAGAAATTGACAACACGTGGACTCTTAAAGGATGGATAAGTCAATTTCAAGTTTGTTTGTCATCTGAACCACAAACGCACATTTCAGAAGATTGGTTCTTTCTTGTTCTTTACAGACACAAATTTGGTTCTTTGTCGAGTTGTGATATCTCACTACTCCACATTGTCCTCCCTCTAGAGCCACTGACAGCTGATGTGAACTCAGCGTTTTGATGCATTCCGTTTAAATTAGAGAGTTGGATTGTCTTGAGCAGACTAGTGGTGTAACTTGCTCAGTCACAGAAATAAGAGTTTTCAGTGGCCCTGCTGTGGAGATACAGCCAAAACCATAAAACACAAGTTCAGGTTTATTGAGTTGATTTGTTCTGGGGAAAAAAAATATTTTAATTACTTTTTTTGGATCAGAGCAGCAGTATTAAATGGATTAGTCAGGTGCACATACTGAAACGGGAGTATATTACAATATAGTAAAATTAATATTTTAACTGTCTGGTCTGTTATTTGAACAAACATGAAAAAGACATTTAAAGAGATGATCATGAGCCATAGAACGCTTTCTTTTCTCCAACACTAACAAGCATTTTCACAGCTTTGCGATGTCTGAACTGATAAACTAATTAGAAGTTTGCTAGTTGATTAAGGTATTGGTAGTTGGAGAGTTTAACTCCCCATTTCTATTTTGTATGTCCCTCCATACATTTAATTTTTACCTGTGGACCTGGTCATACCTTCAGTGTTCCACATCCACTGAGAGACATTACTGCATGTGTAGACATGCCTGCGGGTCCATTCGTCCTGAGCGAGGGTCTGAATCAGTCTAGCGTTCCCACAAACACTGCTGTAGTTGGATCATTCCTGCTCTGGTAGGATATGGGCAAGGCTTTGTTTGGGTCTCAAGGTTGGGCAGTACAGGGTAGGGGAGGTCTAATGGCATTATGTTGATGATGAGGCTACATGGCTGCAACAGTACAATGGCTTATATTGTCTAACACTCAAAGCCTAGATCAGATTCTGTTCACTGGGAGTTCATTTTCCACGTTCTGGCTGGAAAATGTTAGTGGCCACACCCTCACCAACCAACTAACTAACCAACCAACTCAGCTTCCCAGAGGCTGCGTAGTAAATCCCCACATGTCAAGTGTGGTCAGGGGTATTTGACTTGATTTGGTGGCGAACAGGTGATTTTTTTTGCACGTTAACTAAGATCCTGTGTGTATTTTCATGTTGGTTTGAGCCCCCAGCAGCTGTTAGTAGCTAATATTTCTCTCTTTAGATTTCCCTTGTTTTGCAACATTTCCTCCTGTCTCTCTGCACAAACATTCCATCATTCTCATGACCTCATGGCGATGTATCCCTGCATTCCAGCTTTAGTTGGACCCCTCCCTCTCCCCTGACACAACATAGTGAATTTGCACACTGCCTTTACATCACCCACCAGCTTTCTGGGAGGACTGGAAAGACCAGGAGTGGTTAGGAACATGTAGAGCAGCATGAAGGTCAGTTGTTTGTGACTCAGCTAAAACATAAATATAGCATACGCTTTAGTGCTCTTTAGTGCTTTAGTTTAACCTTTGAGGCAGAATAAAATGATGAAGTGACGGCACAGCTTGGACACCTTGCCCTTTTTAATAGAAGTATTCACTTTGCTTCTCAATCACACCCTGGCTTGTGCTTGTCAACACCAGCAGCCTTGCACTTTGACATACTTTGAACTTTGACCCATCCTCATTATGGCAGTGCCCAGGGCATTCAAGCACACTCATTGATCCCGGGCCACATACATCGATCCCAGCCCCATCACTCAGCACTGCCATGCTATTTAAACAGTCACTCAGTTAGGTTAACTATCTCTGGAATTGCCAGGGAATTACTGCATAAATTGGCAGCTAGCATGTTAGGGAAAACAAGAGAGAGCCACTAGGAGTATAGTTACAGTTTAACCAGGCAATCAGACAAACAGGGAAAACGACATTTTTAAACTGCAATAATAATTGAATGCTCTGGCGTCTCACCAGTAACAAAATAGTTGAGTCTGCTTCTATATATAGGGCGTGTAAAACTCAACATTGAGCTGTCACATGCTCTTAGTTCTTGTATCAAAATGTCAAACACATTTTTAGTAGAACTTGAAGAGAGCACTGTAAGTTCTTTGACTTTGGACACTCCTTAAGAGGACCAGTATTAGACCCTGTTCAGATCTGGTATTGGAAATTCATACTGGTAAGAGCTGGTAATTCATTTGCAGCCACGATCACAACATTAAAGGCCTGTACATGCTCCACATGAACTGAGAAATATGGCAAGAACAAAGAATTAGTTCTGGTCAGGACATTTTATACTTGTCACCAGCTTCAATACTTCAGTTCAGAACTCAGAACATTTCCGCATTAACCACACCCACTTCAAATTTCTGGCCATACCACACAAGAAAGTAGTTCTGCCCAGATGATGTGTTGAGAACAAGCTGCAAGAAAATAATGACGTTATTCTTTTCTCATAGCCCTGGGAGATGGAACAGATTTCTCTGTTCTTGGAGTATGTACAGACATTTACTCTGATCACCATATTATTTCTTTTTTTCTAATGGTTCCAACTAATGGTCATGCTGACGCATCTGTGCAATCAGACTTGTTAAAACATAATTTCTTTCTTATAAACAGTCGTGAGGTCAATCTTAGATCTGATCATATGTGCTCACAGGAAACACATCCAGGACGCATTTCAATGCCAAATGTGAACAGTCATACTAACCATGATCAGGCTGTGATCTGATCACTGAGAAAGGGTTGTTACTACCAGGTCTGAATGTGGCCTCAGAGAATTGCAGTGCTTTTAGCACATAAGCCAATCCTGAAATGGACAATGTTCTCATCCTTTTGCACACATTGTGTTGATTGAAGCATTATGATTTCCCCCACAGCAGGCGGTCGGCTAAACGGTACACAAACAAAGCAATTCTCATTTGAGTGAGTGGGATAAACTAGGTGTGGTTCTCTTGGTGCTAGTATTTGTAGGCTTCATTAAGTATCCAGCGTTCACCTTTACATGAAACTTGCCTGTGACGACACCTGCGTTCTGTGTTATTCAGCACCTGTTAATAGCCCTTTAATCCAAGTTTTAAAGCATAAAGATTGTTGAAAAAATAGTATAAATTAGACTTAATACAATTACAATGATATTAATTAATGAATAATAACAGTATTCTACCCATATAATGGTATGTTTGGCTCTCAAACTTGTTTCCCAGTATCAATTTATGGTTGCAATAGAATCTTCTGTCTGTACTGTCACATTCTGTGGCTTACCAATGGGGGCAGTGCCAGGGTGTGGCCTCAACATTTTATTACAAATTAAAATGAAAGTGACTAAATGGTGCATCTATTGTGTTGGAAAAAGACAGTAAACAGGACAGTGGATGTGGTGGAAGGATGCTGTGTCATCGTGTGTGTGTGTGTGTATGCACAAGTAAATGCATCAGATCATCAAAGTTACACAGTCTCTGGTTCCTTCAAGTCCTGTGAAGCCAACACCCGTAGTGCTAATCATGAAACTAATACATTTCCTCATCCACATTTATCATATCCAGAATTTCTTTAGTAATACGATGAAGGAACAGAAATAGTTCAAATCTGGAGGAGGACACACGCTGGGTAGTGTTTATACGACCCACGATTACATTTATGCCCTGCATGGTCCATGTTCTGAGCTGCCTTTGCAGACTCTCACAGACATAGTAAGATGTGTGTATACAGAAGGACGTTGAGAGAAGACGTTTCTTACATTCTGTATTGTACAGACCAGTACATGAAAAACACAGCGTGGCGCAGCAAAAAATGTTTCACTGCTGAAGAAGTAGCTGTGGTAGTAATTGCCGCAATGAGCAATTTACTCCACCACCTTTTGAGAAGAAAATGTGTCTTACAGCACCGAGGATGATACACGCATGACTCTGCCGCTCCATCTCTCGCTCACCGTAGCACTCACTCCATTGTACCATACCATTGTACGCTCTGAAAGTGTTGAAATTTATTTAATAAACTTTTGTTCATACCGCCCAGCACCACTCGGTTGTTCACAGTGATGCCGTGATTGAAGCAGATTTGTATTCACACAGCAGACGTTGCACTACTGCAGCGGCACACTGTTATTACGTATCATCAGTCATATGTTAGAGAAACATACTGTAGTGACTTTCAGAGGCCTATTCACATTGCTAAAGAAGGCCCAAACAGACTGATGAATGGCTGTGGAGTGAACCAGCAACATACATGAGTGTAAAGTGATCCACCACGTGGCCCTTTTATTATCTTGCCCCCACCAGTCTTCACCCACTATATCTGCCCCCCTGCCCTTGTGTATAGTCTATGCACCAGCTGTTGCCCCCATCCTCCTCAGCCTCCTCCTCCTCTTCTCCTCCCTCCAGTTCCACAACCCTCCATCTTCCCATTTGGGTATATTTGGACCGCAGGAGCTGTTCTCCACAGGGGGATAATTAAAAGGAAAACACTGTTGTTCCCCCCCATCCTATTTCTGTTTACATGGATGTAAAATAAGTAATTCCATTATGAGGTGCGTAGACATACTTCAAGCCTTTAATCAGAACAAACTGGACCAGTTTTTCTATGCATCACACATACAGTACACACTGGCAGATACATTTAACCCAAACCAGGAAATGACTGGACCAACAGTTTACACGCATACCAGTCGAAATCATGATCTTCATAACAGACAGAATTTCTACAGAATGCTTTTTTCCCCCAACTTCTTTAAGTCCATGTTAACAGAGCTAGTGACAAACGAATAGATTCTTGTTTGATTCCTATGCAAACAGTTACGTTGGAAGGAAGCGTTTGGGGTGTGTACTTTTTCTGTTTGTTTTTGACCGTGTCGAGGAGCCAAATATTTGCATGCATGATTTTAATAATATTTTCAATAGCAGGACAGGCACTCTTTGTTAAAGTATTTGTCTGTGGGGTTTGCATGTGTGTGTGTGTGTGTTTGTGTGTCATAGACATACTGTAGGGTGTGACATATAAGCTATAAATAGGCTCTGGGAGTTATTAAAGTCTCCCCACAAACAATCCCTCTCATTAGAATGGGTTTGAGATCAAGTTACACTGATAAGATTTGGCCTACTGGGAGGTTCACCAGTTCGGGCTGAGAAACTGAGTAGATGTTTGGGTGGTTGGATATTTGGGTGCAGTCGTCTTCATGTCACTTTGAATTATATCACTTTAAAACTTCAAAGACTTAAATCATTTGTTTAACGTGGTTCTTGCATCAGTGTCATTACGACATATGGTGAGCATCTTATACTGCTAAGAGCAAAAGTCTTATAACTTTGCTTACTCCATTGGTAGATTATTTTCTCTCAAAGCAAGTACATTTGAATCAGTGTAAGAATATTTTGCTTTTTTTTCTAATGGGACTGTTTTTGCAGTATATTTTTTATTTATCAAAAATTGTTCTGATTATGTGTGTTCATGTAGTTAATATGTTAAATATGTTTATTTAAAATATTTAAGTGCTCTTCAGTGCAGACACAAATCACGGATTAGAGCGGGACACCGTGAGTTGCCGTTCAACTAATGTTTAAGTTAAGCAATTCGTTTGTGTATTATTTATTATTATTAAATGTTTAGAAGGGAAAAAAGGAAGCTGGCCAAACATATCAGCCAAAAACTAAGCATCATATCGGTCATCGGTCTTCACCCTCTCTGATTTCTAAAGATGGGCATCGGCCATAGAAAAACACTGCAACGGTCAGCCTGTGCGAGAAATAAAAGGTTTGATTGTATACATGTATAATGTCTATTTTAATTTACTTTTAGTAAGATTGATTAATGGACTTCTATGAGCAACAAGCTGCATTACACCAGTTGTATGTTTGTGTCAGGTTCAGCAGTCAGATGGATAGGAGGACAGAGTCCCTGATGCAGATCAGTTCTCTTTGTGAACTGGGTATGCCTTTTACACACAGAATATGAGCAAACAGTTATTTAATATAATGACCAGCATTTCCTCTTTTGTGAGTAAATTATTAATTGATGTTATTTTAAGGCACAAAATGTTCATTGTTCTTATTTTCTACTTGTAACTGTTGTTCTTTCATCTGGCCTATCTCACATTTTTAAAGAGGCTTTTTTTTAACATGTCCATATGCGTTGCACTTTCAGAGCACTGACTGTTTCTGTTACCATGGTCTAATGAGAGGACACCAACTTGTGTGTTGGGACTTTTCCCCCTGTGTCTTTACTAAACGGCTGCCTTCAGTTTACCTGCACACATTCAGTAAACAGGCAAAGTGGGAAGTGATCTTCTTTCAGAGTCATTTCAGTTATTTAATACTCAGCCTGTATTTCATCCATCTTTCTCTAAGCACGGTCAGATGTTGGGAAGTCTGATTACCGAGGGAGTGATAGACAAACAGATGAGGGGAAAGAGGAGAAAGGTGTTTCCTGGTTTGTTACCTGGACGCTGGGCTGTCATAGAAACAGCTGGCAACTGGATGAAGTCATAGTTTTTTTTTACCTCATGAATGATTAATGCTGTTTCCAGGATGATGATCGTCTTAATCAGGAAGTCTTCCCTTTTGAGAGTTGGTGGAACTTTTAGTATTTATGCAGAAAGTGTTGCATGTAGAGACGCACAGAAACAAAGTGTTCTCCTGCCAACACTATTTACATGTCACCACTTTTTTGTGGAAGCTTTAATGAGGGTGGAGTCTCAGAGGACAATTAACTAAGCGTCGGCTGTAAAATTATATTTGGCTTAGTAATTACAGATTGGACTGAGATGCTTTTCCCTCCCCATTTGATTACACCGTTGCATTTAACTGTGGTTTCTTGCTCAGGCTCAGACTAATCCTGTTATCCTCAAACACTTAATATAAACTGATTCAATTGAAACTTCGCCTGAGATTTTCCGTTTTATCTGCTGTCTCATAGATTGTGTTGCTGTCATCCACGTGTATGCCGTACACTTTAATAATATAACTTCCATAAGCTTAAACCTTTTATGTTGTCTTCTACTGCTTTGTGTAAGTCTTAGCAATGCTTAGTGCTTTCAACAATATTAAATATGGGAATTTTGTCAGATTAATCTGCTCCACAATGATACAACAGGTTGGACTCAATATGAAAACAGGTGCTTATATATTTTACGCTAAAAAAACAACTCTTGCACTACCTCACTAATAGATGCTGCAGAGATTGATTGCACAATCTGTAGTAGATGTCATTTAAAACCGTATTATCACTAATTTCTCATGCCCTCAGTTATTATGAGATAAAATATACTGTATATAAGTTCCATATGAAACCCCACTATTTTATTACATTTTATTTATGACATTTAACATTGAACTGGTACTGTAAATTCAATGCAGAAGTGTATCTCAAACTCTTAAACTCCCAAAGACATACTGTACATAGTATGTTTAGCGTTTACATTTGAGCTGCAGGATGTCTGGACATACAAAAGGCTTTGTTGTGCTGACACATCCTATGGAAATTACTCAAGCGTTCAGGAATGGTCAAAAAAGCATGTTTAGGTACAGGAAAAGCTTCTGGGTTGTTAACTGAAGTGATCTGAAACCTCAGCACCCCTGATGCTAGTGTGTTTGTGTGTGTTGCTCTGGTGGAAGGAGCTCATGACGGCGCCATGACGACCCGAAAACATTGATATTTATTTAAAGGAATGTCTCAATAAGCTTTCCAGGTTCCCAATCTGATCTGTTGAATGTCTTGAGTCCCAATGTGATACTTGTATTTTCCTATACAGCAGAGCTGCACAAAATAAAGTCGGTAAATAAATAATATTACTGACTGAAGTTAAGAGAGAATGAAGAACAGACTCCTCTGTCATCTGTCTGCACTGCATCACTGGTAGAGGAAGGAGGAGAGTGAAGCATGATGGTTTCATCAGCTCTCTGTTGTTGCTGTCATCAGTGTTGTTGAACGGCAACAAAAATGGAGAAAATATTGCTTCTCTTCATGTTTGTTGTTGCTTACTCAAGTTACTGTGACGTGCAACTGCTCACCGAGTCTGCGGCCCCCACTCTGATAGTGTGTGTGTGTGCTGCATCACTTGATCAGATCAAAAACGAGGTATTGTAATAAATAAAATATGACCAATCAGGTCAAACACAAATAATATGAAATAAATGCAGCTGGTGTAAATGATTGGTGTGAGCTGATTGGGGTGATTGACAACCTCTAAGCAGTTTAAAAAGACCCAGATTTCCCTGGTTCAGAGATTGGGATTGAGACATTCTCACCATTTTAACAACATTGTGTTTGTGTGTGATAGTTTCCTAACTCTGTGAACTCTTCTCCACTCAGGAACACAAGCTCTCTCGCTCTCTCGCTCTCTCGCTCTCTCTCTCTCGCTCGCTCTTTCGCGCTCTCTCTCTCTCTCTCTCTCTCTCTCCTCCCTCTCTCTCGCTCTCTCTCTCGTTCTTCTTCTCTTACGTGTTTGATGGCTGTGTGCTTGGCAGTGAGTCTGGCCTCCTAGCATGCTCTCACATGCTCTTTTGTCCATCAGTCGCCTCCAGCACTGTAAGTCAATGACCCTCCCTTCCCCGTCCACCTGCTTCGTCATCACAGTTGGGCTGACCACCTCTCCTCACCCTCCCCCTCCCCTCCTCCTCTCTTTCTGTTTAACTGTCCACCTCCTTTAGTCCGTCTGTCTCCACTCGGGGGCTTTTTTGGCCTTTGTGTGCCTCATGGGGAAGGGTGGTAATGTCTGTCTCTGTTTTCCCTCTTCCCTGCAGTCTCATCCCTCCCTCTGTGTTTGCAGAAAAAGAGGATCTTCGGCAAGGGAAACTGTATAAAGACTGTATATGATACGGTTTATATTTTTGGGGATTTATACGATAGCGATAATTAGTTTATATCCTTTTAAAAATTTAATAAAAAAACAATTCCGAAAATTGCAGTTAAGGGGTGTCTAGTGTCTCCATATTCTCTCTATTAGCATAAGCATACGTGGCAAACTTGTGTGGCAGGGAGGATGTTAGCGAGAGGTCATGTGATCACGTAGGCCCATGTGACACTGAATCCTGCTCACTGCTGCAGCAAAGAGAGCTTCTGCTGCCTGCATTCAGGAAATGTGTGGAGTTTTAGTGTGTGTTTTGTTGGTATTTTCGAAGTAATTTAAATACTCAATGTCATTTTGCATATATTTAAAACAAGTGTTATGTTAGGCAATACTATATGTTGCCCATCTCTAGCCTCAAGATGTACAATTTGACGGGTGTTGCGTCTGTTTTTGAAACTGGATATTCACAGATGTCATCGTCACCTATTGGATGATACCATGTGTCAATCACACTGACGTCTACCCTCAGTTTTGAAATTTATGGGGAAAATTGACAGCGAGGAAGACCTGAAAGTAGATATTGACATAATTAACTCCTCAGGAAAATGATTACTAATATTATAAATCAGCTCATTTTCTACTAGGCTTACATTCAAACTGAGTTCTTGTTTCAACCAGCAGAGTTGCCCCATGCTGACTAACTGCTTCTCCTGGCCAGTAGGTCAATAAGATCATAAAAAAAACATGTTACTGTGGGAAACCATAGCTGCTTTTAATATTACTGATATTGTTCACATATTCTGAATGAATATGTGGCATAATAAGGTCCAAGAATCACGTTAAAACTCACTTCATGGTTGGTTACATATTGGTGGCAAATATGATGTGGGCAGTGATTTAGAGGTCGGCTGTAAAATAACCCTGTCATCACTCAGCAGACTCCTCATTTAAATGGGCTCAGTCTCATCTATGTAGAAAATAAATGTAGATCGATAAAGTGGAGACGTAGTGCAGTAAAGCAACTTCTGTCCTGGGGACTCTCTGCATTTCTCCCTGCTCTTCATGTACCTTTCCCATCATCCCTCCCCTTTTCCCCTTTCTTTCCTGCCAGGTTGGCTGTTGTCACCACTCAGGCGTCTCAAGAATGCCTCCAGATGTTTTCACTATGACTCAGCCAAACACACACACGTAGACACAGACACAAACTCTCTTGGCCACGTTTCCTTTCTTGTCCTCATAAACAGCCTCAAATACATGTTGTTTTGACTTGAGGTAGACGTCTGTATGTAAACTCTGCACTCAAATCCCTTTTGTAGAAAAAGGATCCAGAAATGTCTTGTGTCTCCTCCTATCTATTTTCTTGCCTTTGACAAGTCCAAACTGACATCAAATTATTGTCTCAGCAAGTCTCAGGTACCCCAGACCTGTCACTGCAATAACCCAGATATCTTTACCAGAGCTGCTGTCATATATTGTACATGCAGCAGACTTCTTACAGAAACAAGCACTGCACCAACACAGCACTAACAAACCTATGCCAGTTTATTTCTCTAACACAATGTGGGTAGTGTTCAGTCTCTCAACAGTGTCTGCACAGTTTGATCCTGCCTGCAATTCATTAATACAAAAAAAATGAAAAGATCACATGATGGAAATGATTTCATGATAAAACATCCTTTCTGGCTGGAGTCCTGTTATGTTGTGGTCATGGTGAAGAAAACACACGGTGCTTGAATGCTGACATGCATCGCTACAACAGTGGTGAGAAGGAAAGTAGATAAATTGACAGTAAAAGACAAGCCAGTGTTTCTGTTTTGTGGAAATATAATGCCAGTGATGAAAAAGGCCTAATACTAGCATAAGTACAGTTCGAACATGTGAAATTAGAGCTAAATTGCAAGAACTATTTGTAATAATTTTTAATTTGTAATTAAACTTTGAGGAAAAAAAGACTTCTGTGCACATGTTGTACACAAGCCTTTTATTACTAATCCAATTCACCTGTTCTGAATGCACCAAACTACACTGTGAGTGACAATGTAATATAATTATTACTATGACAGTCTAGAGTGTCCAAAGTGGCTGAGTAGTTGTCTACTTCTAATGAGGTTGTAATAGACCTGATAGTAATTAAAGTGATCATTCAAGTTTTTTTAAGTATACTGTTTGTGCCAACGTCATAGGGAGCCAGCCATTGACAATTTTCCTCAAAGTATGCCAGTAAAATCTCACCTAATAATGGAATAATGAGAGCTGCTGGTCTACTGCTGCCTCATTTGGTGAGTTTGTGTCACAGCTGACTGTGTGTAACACACAGTACCTCATACAACCACACACACAGGCCCCAACTATCCCTATGTGCTCTGAAAGTGCTTCACATTTTCATTCTTCCCTTCCTTGTTATCTCTGTGCAGAGGTGTATGTTAAATATCACTGTCATGAGAAGCAGACAGTTTGCATACTTGTTAAACACTCCCTGAATAAATAGATCCCCGAAAAATGTATCTGCGTTGTAAAAGCCAAATATTTCATTTAGGGCATGTTTATCTATTCTCAAGTGAAAAGGCTTGTCGAGCAGCAGCAGTGGCTACAGCCGTAGCTCGAATTAACTGTGCGTGGAAAACGTACTGACTGACTCAGTTGTGTAAGGTTAACACTAAGATTGACGAGTGTCTGGTTTGGTCACGAGGGAGCAGATAGTGATCGACAGGTGGCCCGCTGTGTCAGCGACCCTCCCCCTGCTGATGAGGGAGATTAATGCAGATGGTGTAAATGTCGGCATGTTTATCTATTCTCAAGTGAATAAAGACACATTCTCTCTTGCTCTCTCTCTCTCGCGCGCTCTCTCTCTCTCTCTTTTCAGGATTCAGTGTTATTATGAGCATGTGTCAGGTGCTGTGTCTGTCATGTCATGTATCTGTCCACCACTCTTTGTATATGATTGCCTCATCCTTTGCTGTTTTTCTCTTAATATTGTCAGGGTCAGCTGTTCAATTTGTAAAATTGTTCTTTTCTGTTACTTCTCTTACTGCTAAGATCTATTGTTTGTAGGGCTCTAACCATTCAATCAAAATGGTTACTGGGTTACTCTTAACTTAAGCCATGTTTTATTTCCATGCTATGAAAAACAGTTGCTAAATACTGTCCAGCATCAACCAGATGTAACAGGTCTCCTAGGTGCACAGGCACAACATGTAACATGGGTTAATTTTTATATAAATACTTATATATATACTTTTTTTGACACACACTTCAGTCATTAAGTGTGTCTGTTTTCTACAGTGTGTTATTGGTGCCAGGTAACCTTCTTCGTACTTGAGTCCCAGAAACATTCAACCAACGAGCGGAGAGAATTTTGCCACATTGTTATTGGTGATACATTCTGGTTTAATTGAATCTCAGTAAATAAGCAAGGATTGACCAGTAAAGATACTTTATACGCATTCTATTGTCACGAAGACTGAGGCCTGGACTAGACTGAGGGCTCAGCAGACCATGTTGTTAATCATAGTGTTGTCACAAATGAAACGGGAACTTGTGGAAACACATTCAATGGTCGTAGATTAAAAGGCCCAGATGAGATCGTGATTATGTGAAGGCACCAAAGCCCCTGCAGATGTACAGTATGTGACAGAAAGACGTGTGTGTCCTCTGGTTTTCTGGTGTTTTTGATCAGAATTGTGGATTTAATTTGAATTCTTTGCATGCTTCTGAAGAACCAAGATTGTACATTTCCCTGGTAGGACTGATTCATTTCAGTAATATTGAATGGATCCAGCTGACTGGCAGACTCGATAACTCAGACAGGCAGCAGATTCCAAACTTCCTTGGCACATTTTACCAGACCATTCATATTTTGGAGAAATTGATAAATGTTTTCTGTGGAATGTTTTGTACATTACGCACCATGTGTTTCTTTTGGGATTTGTCTGTGGACGCCACAGCATGTGAGTAATTATCTGGGTTGATTTACTCCACCCAAGGTTTGCATAACAAAACGGCGGCCACAGTGCATGTCAGTAGATTTGGAAACAGATCAAAAGGCCTCAGCCTTTTTGTCCATCAGATCATAGTGGAAATAAAGGATTTCATATTTTCTCCCTTTTAATACAAATCAGTAAACATTGTCTGTTATGCTCATAGAAAGACAAAATCTGCGACAATTACCTGAATAGTTTCAATCATAATTGTGAATTAATTCCAGTTATTGTGAGCAGTGGTTGGTATTTTTTAGTCAAAATGAACAGAGCCTATAAAGAGTGGTGCAGAAAGGAAAATGATGCAGAGATGGAAGAAGGGGAACATGGAGGAAAGAGTATGATGATGATGATGATGATGATGATGCAGTAGAAAAGGTGGGACAACCTAGAGATTGTTAAAAGGGCCAGAGGGGTCAAAAGTCAAACACCTGCCTTTATTCTGACATGTGTGTTTTTGGGAGGGTCAGGTCATCCTCTCTGCATTTTTTGTCTCCTCCTGCTTTTGTTGGTTTTTATCATCTGTAGTTAATGATTATCATGTAATTTTAGTCCAGATGCTGTGATGATTCCAGCCACTCAGATATAAGGATGAATGTGGTTTAAATATGTTAAGAATTTAGGTAATAACAACTTTGGCATCCTGTTCGTGGTCAAGTGTGATGAGCATGAGTTTCTGTTGCAGTGTGGTTGTATGTTCACTGCTGCTCCCTGCCCCATTTCCATCTCCTCTTTTCTTCCTCTGCTTATTTGTCTGCTTCCAGCCTGTGACCCCCTCGGCTGTGCCTTGTCAGTCTCTCTCCTCCCTCTCTTCCTGTCCCCATGCTGCTCCGTCTTTGTTTGCCTTGTCTGCCGTTCTCCCCTTCTCAGCTCCTCACTAACCACCTCTGTCTCTTTTTTCACGACAGGGCAAAGTGGCCTTCCCTCCCGTCAGTGTATTTCCATTTTAGTCTCCACTGCAAATGGTCTTCTAATTGATTCTTGTCCCACTTGTTCAAGTTTCACAGTGTGTTCCTTACATATAAAGGCCAGTTTAAGGGCGTTCAACCGTTCCTTTGAGGGAAACTGTTCATGTTTGCTTTGGTTTCTATTCTCTTCTTTGCTGTGGGCTGTTAACAATGTTCACTATTTAGCCTCAGTCTCTTCCCCGGCCTCTCTGTCATGCGGTCATTCAGCCTGATGAGAATAGGAAATTGTATTAACCTGTTGTCTTTTCAGCACAAAAATACAAATAGGCCCATGTGGTTGTGACGTATCTACACAGGAAATGATGTGCGAGTTACTGTAAAACAGACTCATACTGTACATGTAGGTGTGTGTTTGTCATAGAAACCTCATCACTGATCCAGTCATATCATTTTTAGCAACATGGTTTTACAGATTGCAATATTGGCAAGACTCAACAATTAATTACTCAACTATTGGGTCACGTCCAATTTCCAAGCAAAACTAATAATGCATTTATCATTCTTAGCCATTTTAAATGCTAATATAATATAAGATTAGAAGTTGTGTTTTGTTACTGCAAAGGTTAAGTGGCACGTTTGTGACCAAAAAGTGGAGCCATTGGCACGAAGAATTTATTATTAATGGATAAATTACTTTGTATTGTATTTGTGATGGATTTAAGTATTGTATGTATTGGTGATATCTGATATGCTGATTTGTGCTTGGGCCAATAACCAAATACCGATATATACGTATTTTTGCATACTGTCGCAGTGGACGTAGATATTCATTTTCTTAATTTTGGAAAAAAAAAAAAGAAGAATAATAGCTAGTGAGGGTGCCAACATAGACATCATGGAGGTAGCAGCTTAAAATTCTTATTCACAACAAGATCCCCAAGTCATATTTGGGGATCTTGTTGTGTTTACAGATATATTGTGCCAATAATATTGTGCCTCCCTGGAGGTATAAATGGAGACTAAGACCTCCAATTAAATATTCGGGATATATGTTCTATTACAACCTCAGATTCTAGCCAACTGTTAAAAATATTTTTCAACCCAGGTCTTGATCACAAAATGATGTCTGTTCTGTACGATGGTAATACTGCCTATACACGTACTTTCTCTCTCTGCTGACAAATTCTGCAAACTAAGCTCAAGCAGCACAAATTTAAAATGTCAAGAGTTCAACCGAGGTTGAAAAGTACTGGAATGTTCCTCTCAAAAGTTGTACCATAAAGCACCTGACACAGTATCTGTACCAGGCACCTTTTTTTGCACAGCTACGTTGCTATGTTTAACAGAGTATATGAACTGCACCCACATATTTATATAAATGTACCATTTTATACGTATCTCTGGCAAGTAAACATGAAACACATTAATGATGGTGCAAAATGAATTACCTCTGTCATAACAATCATTTAACTGGCAACTTTCCCTTATTATCTTATGCTTTGAAAATTCAGTCTTCTCATTGTTTGTCCTTGTTGAGTGGAAGAACCTTCTTGTTGTTATTACCTTCCTATCATAAGATGTGACCTAAGTCAAATACAGAAATTTACTGTCCTTTGTCTGTCTCAACAGAACAGCAACAGTTACAGTAGCAGATTCTATTTCAGCAGCCTCTCAGGAACACGACAAAGAGGATTTTGAAATGACTGTACGGCAGCATTACACGCCCTCTACAATAACACAGGCCTCAGTCAGAAAAGGGCCGAGCTCTGTGGCCTTAGTCCCTGAGAGACATGTCCCTGTGTTTCATTGGGAAGTGAAAGGCACATGTGTCATTTTGTGTGTATATCTTGTATTTTTGTCCGCGTCAAAGAAACTTTCATGACTACGCCGATCTATGACCTTTGTATGTCCACTGTCTCTGTCCTGAGGGGTCATGATCACTCAGTAGGGCTCGTGGTCCAGGCAATATCCCCACAGTGTGTACACATGCACACACTTACTTACTTACTGCATGTTACCCATGGCCAGTCCTGTCCTCCTCTGTTCGGCCCTGGGCTGTTCTCTGCTGCTCGCACAGTCTTATTGAATTAGCTTCACTTGGAGCCGTGGTCTATTGAATTACCCGTCGTTACTTCCAAAGACACCGCTGCTGAATGTTTCTCCCTGGTTTAGTTCATTAACACGCTGTGTGTGGTGAGTCACTCCAGCCCATTGGGTCATACTTTCTGCGTCCAAGTGTGAGCACAGGTCCACTCGGGTCCACATGACAGAAATTTCATCTTCTGCTCAACTCTGCAGTGGTCTACTGATGTTTGCGAGCACCCATTTGGATTGTATGCACCAACTCTGCATGACCCACATTGCAGTACTTTCCAGTCCAGTTGGTGACACTCTTGTCTTTGTCAAAAGAGGCAACAAGGAAGACGGTAACTATTGGAAACTTGCTTGGGGTTAGATGAGGAAGGTACCCACACAAGTACAACTCAGCGAATACAAGGACGTACAAAAGAGGGCAAACTTGAGTGACATGAACCCTTGTTTTAGTATGACTGGAACTGCAGGCATGTGCATGCATGCAGAAACTCAATGAGCAAGTCTAGTTGAGTGTGTTTTTTTTTGTTTTTTTTGTTTTCTCTCTGTAACCACTAAATGGTAACAAAAATGGTCATTGAAAATCTGCTGTAAATGGACACATTTTTAACACATATTGTGTTGGAAGTGACAGCAGACATGTTCCGATCTAAATGATGAACCTTCAAGAGGGAGGATAAATTCTTGATGTCCAGCCTCTGTCCCTTTCTCTGTCTCTTGCTCTCCACTGACAGCAGCAAAATCACAGAGGAAACAGGAAAGGCCTGAGAAGCTTGGTGTTAGGACGGATATCCTCTTTTGGAGGCGTTCCCCTCCTCCCCTACTTAACTCTCCCTCTTTATCTCTTTTTAAGGCTCACACACAACCCATTTAGCTTTCTGTGAGGCATTAACAGTTTGTCCAAGCTCAGGAGCAAACCCAAAACTTCTGTCCCTCTGTTTGTTTTGTTTGTTGTTTTTTTTTTATTGGGTAATTCGATTCAATTTGTGTGAACTATGTGTTGGCATGGCGACGAGGAGGATGAGGACAGCTCGGAGGTGAAGTGTTATTGAATTGTTTGTTTGTTTGATTTGTGTGTTCCTGTAATAGTAGCCGAATTGCTGTGAATTCATGTGATTGATCCGCTCTCACTTTTACCGTGTTCCTGATTGTGTGTGATTTGTTGAGTCTCCAGATCTCACTCTCGCACAGCTGATTTTCACTGACACACAAGTTTAACAATCCAGTAGGCAGGAAAAAAGAAATTGCAAAAAGTTGTTGAGCGGTCGTGGAACCAGTTCGTGCTGGTCCTGAAATGTGTTCATCAAGTTAACACTTAAAGTATTTCTTTGACAATAGAGAAGAATCAGGATGGTAAGATTAGGTTGAAAGAGGACAAAGGACAACACTGATCACTGGATTAATTTGTAATTCTCTTTAATGTTAAAGTTTTAGCTCATTGAGCAGAAAGCATCTACTTGGTACTTCTGTAGTTCTAAAGCTCTAAACAGGTCGGATACTGCAGATTTGTTTGAAATATTATACTTTTGGCTGAATACGATTCTTGTCATTCTTGGCTGCTCTTGTTATAGTTTTTCTTGTTATAGCTTTTTTTTTTGTTGTGTTTTCATGTTTGCCCAACTTTGCCCCTTTACTCTCTACCACCAAAAGCATCGACTCAGCTTGTCTCTTTCCTTTCACTTATCCTGCTCAACATCTCTTCCTCTTATGTCAGCTTCACTTTCAGTGCCTCCTCCAACCAAGCTGAGTGTTTTAGATAAAGCCTTGTATTTTTGTGTAAATTTTATTCAACTTTTGTTCCAAATTCAAGATGGATCTCATGATTAAACTGTGGAGCAAATGTCAGGCAAAATTAACAATAATATGCTGCCTAAGGTGCACATTTTCCAATAGGGATGTCCCAAGTATTGGATCAGAGCTAATCGGGGCACTTTAACTGATCAGGAATCATCATTCACCCCGATCACCCCTCTCACCTCACTGTGATCTTTGAAGCCAACAGATCTTTTTTACAAGTGCTGGCTGTCGGCTCATTTATTTATAGTGAACAGGTTCTTCATGTAACCATAGCTGTATATTGTAGCTGGGTTTTATTTGAGGTAGACCCATGACTTTTATTTCATATTACCCATGTTTGGTATAAATGGTCATATTTTAATACAATGCCTATTTTGATCCACTCCAGTTGGCCCTATCTTCTCTGCCTGGTGCACTGTGGCACACTCACGCACATGTTGTAGAGTGTTTCTTAATGAGGACACTCGGACTGAATTTGTCCTCACAGCCTACTACAGAAATGTATACATACACAAACAGATACACGCCTTTTGTCACTGAAACTCATTACTGTTTTCTTAGAATATGAAACTTAAATGTATTGGTATCAAACTAGCTCTTCAATAAACATGTAGAAAATCTATATTTTCACCAGTTTGGTCACAAAACAGCACTGATTTCACTAGGGAGCTGGTGACACCCACCAGACACAGACCAGATCAGAGACAGATGACAGAGACTTTCTCACTAAACTTCAATCAGGAGTATTGTTATTGGTCACTGTTATTTTGACAGTGACCACTTACACCCTATTTTCCAATATCTCTGTCAATAATGGACTATTGATCAGAAAATGATTTCCTACTGTCATCATATTCCATCATATACTGCAAGTTATACAGAAATCTTTAAGAATTAACTTTTCAGGAGTCTGCATTCCATTGGTGTGTCAAAGCCCTTAAAAGCTTCCATCCATCATGGGTAAAATAATAATCCAACATCATGTGATAGGATTGATGTCATCATGATACTATGAAGTCCCCAAAATGTCATACAGTGTAGCAATAACTTTTGCAACCAATGACATCACAATGAAATTGTGTTCATCACTTTGCTAAACATCTGTTAATCCTGTCGTCAATGTCTCCCTCTTCCTCTCTCCTTTTCCGTCCATCTGCTCAGAGTGACCCAGGTGAGCTGTCGGTTCTTGAGCAGCTCGGTCTGGACCAGAATTCGGATTTCTCTGACTCCAGTGTGCAGCAGCTTCTGGATGAGCAGCGCGAAAGGATTCGCAGAGAGATACGCAAGGAGCTGAAGATCAAGGAAGGAGCTGAGAACCTGCGCAGAGCAACAACTGACAAAAGGAACGCTCAGCAGGTCAGCCATTGTTATCAATAAGGTGTTCTCACGGGAAATAAAGAAGTTCTGAAGTATCATAGACGTAAAGGATTTGCCAAGAAGACAATTAACCAAAATGTGCATGAACAAATATTTTTTTCTCATAACAAGTGAAGAACCGGGCTGAAACCCAAACATTTAACCTCCCTGATAAATCATTAGTAACTCAGAAGGCCAGAAAGAAATCATATAATCATAGAAGCAGTCAGAAGCAGAGTCAGAGACTTTTGTATCAGTAACCACTGCAGGAAACCAGTTTAATGACCTCCGCCTGGTGAATCAGATGCTGGTATGTTAAGTTCTTATCCTGTTTGTCTTCACAGAAAGTTGGAACTTTTTGGATATTTTCTTTAAATCCTCAGCGTAGCGATGTTTCAAACACAGTCTCAGAGCATAAATTTCCACATTATGAGGTATTCCCACATATATCTCCGCCTGAGATATGCCTCATAATCACAGAGCTTGACACACTGACTTTCTGGAACTGCCCAGCACAACTGATGAGAAGCACCAGCAGTGACAGGATCCGTTGATTCAAATGATTCAAAAACACCTGCCATTTTTGCTCACAGACAATTTTACATATTTATTGAGGAATATATGACATTATCTTCCGTTTTGTAAACAAATTATTGCCTACAAAAAGCTTTTTGTGTTCAGAGGTCATGTAATAGTTCACTCAGTTGTTATTGCACAAGTGTGGTTAATAACTCTGGATGCCCACTTTATGTGTAATAGCTTCTCTCACTCCTCAACAAATGACATAATGGCATTATCATGTGACATAACACACTAATACTGTGTATTAATGGGCAACATTTCACCAAGGTATAGACTGCTTTTTAGTTTTAGCTTACATAATGTCTAATTTACACATGATTTAAGACAGAAAGTCAACTTGAAATACATCTGTTGTAATTCCTAGAAAATACTAACAGGAAACTAAAAGCAAGTTGTTTTTCTTAACAGGTGGACAGTCAGCTACGGTCTTCGAACCGCAAGCTGGACAACCTACATGCACAGCTGCAGGAACTGGATGCTCACATTGTGGTAAAGGGAGGAGAGGACAATAAAGGTATGCCTTTTTTTTCTTTTTTCTTTTTAGAAACAATCAATCTTGTTAGTCCTTTTGTTAAAACCAACAAACCAAAATCATAGTATTCCATAAATGTCTTTTACTAAAATTATTGTCATTCATTCATATTCTGAGACAATAAAAGCTGTAATGTCAGCTATAAGTCAGGCATTACTGGCATTGTCACCACTTGTCATAATTGTTCATTATTTTTCTAACCTGCAGTTTGAGTTTTGGCAAAAGAGAACTTTTGTTATAAAAATTATTTTAAAAAAATTAGTTAAAAAATTATAGAATTTCAACATTTTATTATATCCTGGGCCAACAAATTAATTAATTGCATCTATCTTCCTTGTGTGTTTAGGTTTATCATGTCTAAATAATGCTAATACATATTGTCTAATAGATTATTTCAAAAATGTTTTCTATAGTTGGGCCTTGAATTTGCCCCTGACCAGTGGAAAAATAAAGTGGCCTGATGACTTCTCTTTCCATGTTCCATCTGGGTGGGACTCCATCTGGGGACGCCCCAAAAAAACAAACCATTAAAGGTTAAATGTTGTGGTGGCTCTCAGATCACAAAGAGACCCAGGACAGAATCATCAACTGTTCTCATTTTCCAGTATATTAACCACGTACATTCTGCTTCTAAAATTGAAGCATGGAACAATATTGCCTGGCATTAAATCAAATTCCCTCAAGAGCCTTTTCTTTTTGCAGCACACCATGAGACCCTTGTCATGTTCTTTTTTACATCATTACAACCTTTTCCTTCCCTCCTCAGATGAGTGTCCTCAGTCTCCCGGGGCAGAGAGTCGAACGTCAGCCCACAAGGAACGCATCGCTGCCCTGGAGAGACAGCTCAACATTGAGCTTAAAGTCAAACAGGGAGTTGAGAACATGATCCCCATCTATGCTAATGGATGTACCAAGGTAGAGGATCTTGATTCTGTCCACACAAACACTCACACACACAGGTTGGCACATCTATTCTTCTTAGGACACTGCATTGACTTCTCATGAATTGTTTTGGACAGCTTAAACAAAGCCTTATACCTCACCTTAACCATAATCAGTTGCTGCATAACCCTAACTTAAACCGAACCACAATTCAAATCTAACCTCAAGACTTGACCAGTTCCTCAGGTCCTGACAAGGTCAGTGTTTATGTCTGAAAAGAGGTAACAAATACAAGCACACCCACACTTACACCTGAACAGATCAGATGGCTGCTAAGCAACAGTGTTTGTGTGTGTGTCTGTGTTTGTGTCATGATCCACAACCTTCTCATTCTGATGACTTTTCACACACATACACACCATCCCCTGGTAACCTCACATTTCCCCTTCCACCAGCATTTATGCTGTATCGGCTTTACTTTTCCTCTTCACCTCCACTTCCCTTTGTGTTTTACTGCCTAAGGCCATGTCCACACTTGATATGTGTGCACAGTGCATAATGAATGCATCTCAGGGAGTTTGTTTGCAACACATAGATGTTTGAACTGTAATCACAAATTATTTTGACTGTCTATTTTGTTGTGAAACACAAGAGGCTTGCGGAAACTAAATAAGCGAGGCTTCACATATCCAGTGCCTAATATCCTTAAAATAATTATGAGACTTATTCACTTTATCAATATGAGACATATTCAAACACTTTGTTCTGAAAGCTGTAGTAGGTAAATATTATATTATATATATTAAGCCTATGAGCTCTGCCCAACTCGCTCTCTCTCTCCCTCCCCCTCTCGCTCTATCTCTCTCAGTAAAGCAGTAGCGTTATTCCTGCATTGTCACAATTGAGCAGGCGAGGCATATAGTTGTGCGATGGCTGAAAAGACTCAGTTTCTGAAGTGAATTTCACTGCAAACCTGAACTTCATAATTGTATTTTAATAATCAACGATTTGCCTTTTCGCAAACACAATCTTGCAATATTGAAAATACATGCTCCACCAGCAAATCAAGCGCTCCCCTGATTCACTGCCTGACTACATGTGCCAATAACAGCTGCTGCTGTTTCCTTCACCATGCAGCTCCAAGTTATCTGGACGCATACTGGTCAAGTAATGCTACATTCGAAATTAAATTAAATTATTTTTGGCATTATACAACCGAAATTGCACAATGAAATTTTGCAGTCAGGTGGAGGGTTGATTCAAAGACAGATGTGCAACACATAATGTATCAAAGGATATCAGAAGACAGTGTCAGTTCTTTCTCTACCACTCACTCACTCTCTTCCTCTCTCTGTGTGTGTGTTTGTCTCTATGAGATAGTGGAGAGGGGTGGGAAAGACAAACTTCAGTCATAGAGACTGCAATGTTTTGGTAATTGCCCAGGGTGTGATGGAGGTTATGCACTGGAGCTTTAAGCTTCAATGCTTCTGCTCCTGACGAAACCAACAAATTAATTAACTTCAAATACTGTTTGTTTTAGCTTCCCATCATTTAATTTGTCTCTTCTTCTGCTCCTGTTTTTTCCCCTGTTTTTTGAAGGATAAGAAGATGTTACAGACGGCCCAGCAGATGCTGCAGGACAGTAAAACCAAGATTGACATAATTCGCATGCAAATCCGTAAGGCTGTGCAGGCCACTGAGCACAATGGTGACCCACAGAGTAAGTCTGGGTGGCTGGCTGAATGAGTGTATACAATGAACAGATGGCACTGAGATTAAAATGTTGTATTATTAAACTGGCTTGTGACCATGGTCTTGCACGATAAGGGTAACTCAACATAGAGGCTAATTTTGGATATAGCAGACATTTTTTGACAGCATTGCATTTTTAGTACAGCAGGTAGTTGCACTGTGAGATGCCTCCTATTTTTAAAAAGTAGAATGATGTAGCAAGTGTATGTACCCACTCCCCTAGACTCCCCAGAACAAATGCGGTCATGACTTTAACTAACACAATGTAATCGCTCGCTTGGACATATATTTTATTTTGTAAGCTGACAGGATGCTTTTTTCCCCCAAGTCTTGTTGGTTTCTTCATTCTTTTTCTTTTCTTAGCAATTTGTCATCTCACAGATGTTCAGAGGTGATACACAATTAACTGTCACGTGTGTGTCTTTGTGAGGAGTGGTTTGTCCTTAAGAACTCACAGAATGACGACAGTAAATGTCTGCGTGTGTGTGTGGTTGTGGTTGAAATGGACAAATGGGTGTGTTTAGTGACTTGAGGCTTGTGAATGACCCACTGAAAAGTCTCACACACAAACAGTGTTATGTGCTGTTTGTAGAGGCAGAGCAGCAACATTTGTGAGGTGAAATGCCATTGTAGGTAGTGTTGCCCTGGTCACATGTCCAGTCAAACAAACAGATGTGATGCTCTCTTTCTCTTCTTTCTCTCACACACACATAAGTATGTTGTGGTGGAGCACCCATTGTCATTTCAGGGCGAGTGATTGAGTTTCTATAAGACAGAGAGTGCAGTGGTCCATTACAGCCCCTCTGCTGGGAAAACATTGATGGTGGTCACAAGAGCTGGGCTGTTTGGTGAAGGGCAGTACTAAGAGAGCAGTGGGAGGGTAGAAGTAAAACACAGTAGAAGTAAAACACAGATTTTAATGATGGTGTGTTCCCTTTGGGTCCACACTGCTTGTCATAGCCTGGCGAAGCTAATGGCTGCAAGGAAAGTGGATCTTTTAAGGCAGAGAAGATAATGGGTATTTGGAAGGAAGGGCCTTTTTAAGGCCGTCCACAATCTCTCCGTGTTCTGTAACTTGATATAAATAGTATTATAGATGTACAAGATCAGACAGAACCAGCAAATATTTTGCAGCTTAAGAAAGTGTATTGATTTTCCACAGGCTGTTTATACTGTACCTTATGGGGAGTTTTACTACACAAGAAAGAGAAAAGTTCAATGTTAGGTCTTTCTAGAGGCAGCTGTGTGAAAAACTGCCACGAGTCACAGCACTGTTTGTGGAGAAGATGGCAAAAACTCTAAAGGTGTGGAGTTATGAATAAAAAAGTGCTTCCAGGCTACATATACCTCAAACACAACACACTGGAATCTTCAAATACACTGTTGTTTTCCCTGATTATTTATTTTTTGAATCTTAAGTCTGATTAATTTAACAACTGAGAGCCTCTTGAGATTAGTTCCACAAAAATATGTATCTTACAGCTCCTATATTGGCTACTATACTACGACTAAATTATGATGTTATTCCAGTGTCCTACATAGTCTCTGAAACTTTCACTCGTATTCAAAACATACATGGATTGTGTGTATAGTGTACACAGACCGACAGTCTCCAGGCACCACACCCGGTGGAGGGGTCATCTAGGAGGGTCTGGACTCCAGGCAGAACACCTTATTAGGAGATAAAAGCATCCATATCCATCTCCGCCCCCACCCTCCCCCTTTCCTTTCCTTCTGCCCCCATCTCATGTAGTGCTCTAAACGCTTCATAAGACATAAAAGCCTTTTTTTTTTTAACCCCTCGTCCTTCTTCTTCACATACCTGACATTAGAAAGTCAAAGGCATCTTTTTTGAATGCCATTTATCCTATTTGTCCTTCTCCCTTATCTCACGCCTCCTCTCTCCTCTTCTCTGTTGTGATCATTGCCCACTGTGAGAGTCTGCTTCTGTGCCATTAAGCTAAACGCTTGGTTGTAATTGTGCTCTGCGGGTACTGCTCTGAGGCTGACCCCTTGTTGTTCTTTGTGAGACAGTAGGTCTTTACCTATGACTAATTGTGTTTATTTTACTTCAAGCTATGTAGTGTCACCGGGTCTTTACATTACAAAAACATTACAGTGGAAAACATGAAAATGTAAACCAATTAATCATTTTTCTTCCAATTTAAGCCCATTTTTCTTGCCAGGATGAACTACTACACAGTTATTTATATTATGTCTGCACTGGTATCTATGGCTGTTTGTCCTGATTGTGATATCAAGATCAGATCATCTAGCATAGCACATAACTAAGAGGGTATGGTAAGAGGAGGATCCATTTAGAAAGAGAGGCTGGTGTTAAAATTAATGCTGCTCACTGAAGAGATGTAAGAGGCCGCTTGCTTACCCCCCTCCAGATGTTTACTCTCTTTGACTATTGTGTAATAATGCATGATGTGCATCAAGACATTAACCTAACTTTGTAGGCCCTATAACACACCCAGACCAGGACAAACAAGTTTAGTTTCAACATTAAACTATGGAATATGAAAGAAATGTTCAAAGATAAATCCTTGGAATCTGTATATGCACTCATACTTCTGCTCAGTATAAGTTATTTTTACTGTACAGATTATATTTAAAGGAGTTGGACAGTGTGATAATTGAGTCTCTGGGAAACTCAGGCATCCTTCACTGAGTACTGGACAATGCGGAGACTTTAGTAATAATTTGGTAATAATTGCACCCAAACAAAAGTCAAAACAAACTTATAGCATTGTTATGCTGTTGTAGGGAATGTGGGAAAGTTATGGCTGACCATTTTTTAATATTTTATGGACTTGCAACTGTTTTGGAAGAATGTAGCTACTATCAGAGCTGAATGATCTAATGTGATTATTTTGATTGAAATTGTGATTGCGATATGAGAAGAAATTTTAATTTTTGCCCACATGCTATGCCTCTAGAAAAAAATTGGTACAATTATTTAGCTAATGAATCACGTCTTTTAAAACAATGGAATATAACTAATAAAAGTAACAAAAAAAAACAGTATCACACCTATGGTTACAGCCTCATTTGCATTGTTTATTATACTCTCTTGTGTCTACAGTGATGTTTTTTGTCCACTCCACCATTGCAGGTAACCAGGACATGTGCGGGGTGGAGCTGCGTATTGAAGAGCTGAGGCATCACTACAGGGTGGAACATGCTGTCGCTGAAGGGGCCAAAAACGTGCTCAGGCTTCTGGGGGCCAGCAAAGTTCAAGACAAGAAAGCCCTGTCTGAGGTTAGACCGGACACACACGGGTTCACACGCGTATCCTGCAAAGAGTTGTTTTCTCACACACTTCAAAGCATATACTTCCAAACTCATAAGACGTTTGTTATGTCTTATGAAAGTCGTGTTGATCTTCATATGGGGTATCACATCAGATGCCAGCTTGCAGTTTTATCTTTTAAGTTGCCTTCACTTTGAGACAAACACATTTTACCTCTTACTACCTCCTGCTGTTTTTCTGCCAGTTTCGACTGTCTGTACAACAACTATTTGTACTTACTGAACATACTAACAATTTCCTCGGTCTTCAGTTATTGTACCTCTGTACCTCTACGGACAGCTGTGACTGGAGGCATTATGCTGTAGTTTTGTCCTGTCCATTCCAGACTCCTAAATACAATATGTACATAAAACAAAGTGAATTTCTTCTAATTTGGCAAAAACATCTACATAGGCACAACAATGAACTAATCACTAATCAAATTAATAAAGTGCTATTATAGGACAATATACCCATAATATCTTTTTCTTAATTTTCAAACATACATTACAGACGGGAATTCAAACTGCTGCTTGTCTCGTCTAAAATATCTGGTTTTTTTGTGTCAAACCTATTGCTGTTCCTGAAATTTGCTTTTTTACTAGATACTAATAATAAAGCCGTTAAAGCATTCATTTTAAAATGTGTCTGTGAGATTGGATAGAGAGTGACTGACCACCTAACTAGTGTTTATTATCCACTCATGGTACCTTCACTATCCCTGGGGGGCTTTGTGGTTCACAGTCAGCAGTAAAAAAAAAACATATTCAACACAAACAAACAAATCCAACAAAAAATAGCAATTAACAATTTCAGAGAGTAAATTACCTGGCTAATAGTAACAAGAATGAATGGACAGAATGGAGGTTAGGAAACACAGTTCTTAGACTGGTTAAACATGATCAAAATTGTTTATTTTAAGTTTTTCACATGCCAATCACGCTGGTAATTCCTGTGTAACACCTACTCTGTGTTGATGTTGTGCAGGCACAGTCCCGTCTTAGTGAGGCGTCTCAGCGGTTGGACCTGTTGAGAGACTCTCTGGACCAGCGTCTAGCAGAGCTGCCAGAAGACCACCCCAAGGCCAGCGTCATCAAAGAGGAACTGGTCCTGGCCTCATCCCCTGCCTTCAGCTCCCGGCACGGTGCCCCCTACCTCCACAACCAGTACAGCACCCTCAGCAAACCCTCACCCCTCACTGGTACGTTATACAAACAAGGCTATACAGCCCAAACACAAGCAAGCTTAACCCACAGGAACTTCTTGTAGAGGCACACTTAATTAAATACAAAAAAAAACCTCACAGACTCCTAACTGCCCAAAAGCCACAAGGCAAAGAGATTTCACTAAATGTGTTCATGGGCTATGGGTCTAAAATGGCAGCATAATGCACCATGATGTCTTTCTTCATAGCCTGAACTAAACACTGATTTATTTATTGGGCCACTGGTGTTTGAGTCTTGAGTGGCTGTACCTGAGTAGTTTTCTTCTGTCTGCAGGAACCCTGCAGGTGCAGCTGCTGGGCTGTTTGGGGCTACTGGAGGTGGTGCCAGGTCGCAATAAAGGGACTGCCGTCATGCTGCCCTGCTACAGCCCCGGAGACACAAGGTCTTTCATGAGGGGAAGCAAGGGACTCTATGGACGGAGCGGTTCAGTGAGTGGGAAGACACCCAGCAAGATGGATGAACTCTCATGTAAGTGTGTTTGTCTTATTTGTTTTAGTTAAACAGCTTTACAAATAATTAAGATTATTTCATTCATTTGACTTTGTGTGTGAGGTTGGGGACAACAGTGGTTTGGGTCAGACAACTATGGAATAAATGATTCTGGTCAGAGAATCAATTATGAGGATGGGATTTTACGAAACATGTGCATTTTTCTTTCTCCTTAATTTGTGTTATACCAGATGACTCAACCAAGGCTACGCAGGCAATTTAAAGGCCAAAGTGTCTGATCAGCACAGCAATGAAACCAGCCCATAATAACTATATTAGATAGAGTTGTAGATGGACCATTGTAGTTCAACACTCACAAATCTAAACACAGCAGCAATTGCCTCAATTTCATGAGATTTATAGTCTTGCACTTTCTTCTTTGTCTTCAGAGAAGTAAATCATTTTTCTAATCAGTAATCAGTATTCAAATAGTATTATGTGCTGTATTGTGAGCATCCCACAGTTTTCATTCTTGGCAAAAGTTACATGTAGAGGTAATACTGCAAATGTGTGTGTTTATGTGTGTGTGCAGCCGAGGTGAGTGCCGTGCTGAAGCTGGATAACACAGTGGTGGGCCAAACGGCTTGGAAGACTGTGGGAGAACAGGCCTGGGATCAGACCTTTACTGTGGAGCTGGAAAGGGTAAGTACATACAGAGTGCATGCAAGTGCCAAAGGTCCAGTGTGTGACATTTAGAAGCATCTATTTGCAGAAATTGAATTGAAATTTGGTTTCGGTAGCCTTAGGATAAATGTTTTATTTGTACTTTGTGAGTTAGATTAGATTAGATTAGATTGTACTTTATTGATCCCACAATGGGAAAATTCACTTGTGCAGTAGCATACATGTTACAAAGGACAGAACAGAACAGAATGGCTTAGATTACCTAAAGAAACAAATATTAAAATAAGATAAAATAAATAATATAAAAAGAGTTAGGGGACCCTGAGAGCAACACTGGCGTTAGTTATGAGACTTTAATTAAGAAATGCAGAATGAACAACAATGCAGGGAGGGAGCATGCAGAGAGGCTTTTATAGACAGCCAACGCGGACAGTCCTTCGAGATTTGAGAGACATGGAAAAAGTCAGACATGCTCTGACTGGAGCATCCTCATTATCTTTAGGTTGTCCTCTGTTTATTAAAATCAGCAGTCTCACTGTTCGACGTCATTTATACTTCCACACTGGGCCTTTAGAATAAAGTAAAAGTGCTTCAAATGGGATTTCTATGTTTGTCTTTTTGAATGAATCGTAGAATCAGTGTCGGGTGTCTGTGTTTTAGTCAAGGGAGATGGAGATCGCAGTTTACTGGAAAGATTACCGCTCATTGTGTGCTTTGAAGTACCTGAAACTGGAGGAGTTTTTGGACAACCAGAAACACAGGGTTCAGCTGGAGCTGGAGCCTCAGGGCCTGCTGCTGGCTGAGGTACACACCAAAGCACACACACACACAAACACTCACTCACTCTCCAACATAAACTGACTGCACACAAAAAAAAAAGAAATGTGAAAAAGAACAGATATACACAGAAGTGTTCTCCCTGCATTGATGATATGACACTTATGTTTAAAGTGTTGTAAATACACACCTGTGCCGGGAAAAAAACAGCACTTTGATGTATCATACTTGAAAAGGTTCTAGGTTTGAACTTGTTTTTTTTTTTTCCCAGGTGACCTTTTTCAACCCAGTGATTGAGAGAGTTCCTCGCCTCCAGAGGCAGAAGAAAGTATTTTCAAAGCAGCAAGGTGAGGAAGAGGACAGCACAAAGAGAAATCATCTGAATTGGCATTTAACAGTGTGTCCCACCTGTTCTTCTGCTGCACATGAGCAGGCAAATTGTGTTCAAACTGGTTCTATATTAATGAGTAAAAAAACATGAGAAGCCAAAGCACACTTATACTATCATCATAGGCTCAGGCCACTGTATTTTATTTTTAAACGGCACCACCCTCTAGTGGTAACTAATATTAATTATACATTAGTATAAATGAAAAGTAGTCTTGTTGCATTTACTTAAACAAAGTTACAATGATGTCAGTCAAACAAGATGAAAAAAGTGAGGTGTTTAAAATCGGGCCGAAGAAGCATTTTATTAATCTCTGGAAAAGGTCAATGAGCTGCTTTGATGACCAGTAGTCAAGTCACTTTATAGAAAAAACCCAACATCTCAAACACATTTTGCCTCAAGGGTGATGCAGTCTGTACAGCTGGTGGATCCGTTTATCCTGAGACCCTTGCATCAATTTAGCAAAACTCCACAATAAAAAAACTTTGACCTTTCTGTGTGGAGTTTGCAACGTCTCCTCATGTGCACATGGGTTCTCTCTGGGTGCTCCAGCTTCCCCCCCACAGTCCAAAGACATGCATTGGGAATTAGGTTAGTTGGACACACTAAATTGACCGTAGGTGTGAGTGTGAGGGTGAATGATTGTACATCTTTGTATGTTGGCCTGGCAATGGACTGGCAAACTGTCCAGATTGTACTCGGACCCATATCAAAAAAAAATTTAGTAGGGATTTTAATATTTGTTTGGTAAGTGTGAGTGATTGATTGATTGTGATGATCCACTCTTTTACACACTTTGTGACTCCTGTGTTTCCAGGTAAAGCGTTCCTTCGAGCTCGTCAAATGAATGTGGACATCGGGACTTGGGTGAGGCTGCTCCGAAATGCCATCCCCACTGTCAACAACTCAGGAACCTACAGTCCCAATGCGCACAGCCTAACACTAAACTCCGGGTGAGCCTCACGCATGCACACACGCACACGCGCACACACACACACACACACACACACACACACACATCCGTGCCTGATGATCGATAGCTGTCTGACAGACTTTGCTATCAAACAGCAGCAGTCGTGTTCCTTGATCCTAATTCCTTGTGTTTCCTGGCAGAGAATAAAGCATGCGATGCTTTCTCTGCTACACGTCTTAACAACCCTTGTGTTCTCTTCTTGTCTGTTCATTGGGCTCATCTGCATCGCCGTGTTGGTCTGTTTGTGTGTGTTTGTGGGTGTGGATTTTGCAGGGAGATCTCAGTGGAGAAGTTGAGTCTGGACAGCGACTCCCCAATAAGAGGCGATTACAAAAGAGACATGGACATACACACTCCGGTGAGACGGACAGAGACAGAGGACACCCGGGAAATGGGGGAGGTGTGTGCGTGTGTGTGTGTGACAAATCGGGTCTACCGTGGGAAATTCACTATGAATTGTGAGAAAAATCCATCAATTTAAATTAATTAAAGAGCTTAAATTTGTCATGAGTGAAGAAAAGCACAACAGATTGGTCAGTCATTAAGGTGATAAAGTAAGGTCACCTTTGGTCTAAATTTTCCAGCCTGTCAAATTAAGCTTGGATTTCAAGTGCCTTAGCTTGGGAAAGAGTGTCAACACAAATGGTCAACTATTGTGGCCTTTGTGTACCAAAAAGGATTTTGTTTCACTGCTTTCACTTGAAGATGTAAAATGCTCTGGCTGGTTTGTCTGTAGAAACATGGCAGCTTCAGTTAAACCTAATGTACATATCGGAGGCTTATTCTAAGGCTACGACGGGTTTAGGTTTAGGGCAATTATACTCAAACAAACCTATGTTATTGTGTTAGATTTCTGCCAATAAGCCCTCCTCACTGTTTATAGATGAGGTTGAAAATTGTAGATTGAAAAGGGACTGCATCATTACACATAGTAAATGTTCTGTATGTTAATATTGTAATGTGACAGTAGACACATTACATATGACAGAACATTTCTTATAATAGCGCTGGTTTGATTCGACCAGTGACCACACTGTCTACTCGTGTAGGTTTTAAATACAGAGCAGTGGCTAAAGCCGAATTAGAGAATGTTCTGTCTGTCACAATCAAGCTGACGACGTGAAAACTAGTCTTCACTTTTGTCATGCTGTCTCATCTCAGTCTTTGCATGTTCCTCTGTGTCTCTGTCCTTGCTCGTCCCCTCATCAGGACCGTCCACCAGTCATTGAGCCTTTCTCCCCCCCAGACCTCACCACAGAGTGCCCTGTCCAAACCCCGTCTGTTAGCAGGTACACTCTCTCACACACACACACGCAACGTCGCAATCTGTAAATAAAAATGTATGTAGTCTGTCGGTTGCAAAACAAACTCCCTTTGTGAAGCCTTGAGATTCCTGACTTGATTGACGCCGGGACTTGAAATTCAAGTTGCAAGAACTTGAATTTCCTGCAAACAGGCACCTATTGGATGATACTAGCTGTCAATCAGGCTGGTTCCTGCTCATATGTGCTGTGTTCTAGCATTTATTTTCTTCTAAATGGGGACATAATTCCCATAATTGACATCATGTTCTATTGAACGAGACTGGAAACTATTGATTGAGACCATTAACTTAATAACTTAACATAATCAACCAAATGAGAAGTAGGCTTATTTTCCCATAGACTTTCAATCAGACAGAGAAGTGGCTAACTGCTTCTTCTGTCCTGCTTCCTGGGCTTCACATTTCAAACAAGAAGACTAGGTCCATTTTTATGTACAGTCTACAGTCACAGTGTGTCAGTATGAATATATATATTTTGTCTCACTTACAGCATGTATGCATCTATATAAATTTAGAAAAATTCTGTCTGTGTACATTCTTGACTGTACAATTTTCAGTCAATGTTACAGTGGTTATTTTGTCAATTAATTAATCATAACAACAGGAACATTATCTGTGTTTCTTTAAGCTGCTATAGTGCCATGTCTTATTATTGTTCATAGTACTAGCCTATTAATTTTCATTATATTGTTATGTTTAAATCTTTTTGATTACTTTTACCCAATCTGTTCATCTGATTGTAAAGTGTTTTGTAATCCTCTCAAATATAATCTTGTTGACTTTGTGTGTGTCTCTCCAGTAAACAGAGAAAAGGTCCTCTGTCCCTCCAGGACTTCAGACTGATTGCTGTGTTGGGCAGAGGACACTTTGGAAAGGTACAATTCACAATAGGGGCCTTTTTAATAATTGTTTTATTTGAGATCTTAGACTCAAAATCCGCAAACATGTCCAGAAAGCTTTGGAGTAATAATTAGGCAATTAGCAGGAAAAGATAAATATGAGAAGGTGTGTAAAAAGTATTTTTGTGTTCATCTTGCCTGTATTTGTAAACTTGACATGCTGCCATTTGATGGCTGTGGGTGCTGTAATACATAGAAGCCGTAATATAGACAATATAGCTAAGAAAAGTCTTTTTTTGAAATGCCTAAATAAGATTAAACACATTACAGTTTCTCCTCATTGAACCAACAATTTTACAGTTTCACCTCCCAGGTTCTGTACATGAAGAGAAAAGCACAGTGAGATTTAGCTGCTTGTGTTGTATGCATCTCTAGGTCTTATTGTCAGAGTACAAGCCAACAGGCACGACGTACGCCATTAAAGCCCTGAAGAAAGGTGATATCATCTCCCGGGATGAGGTGGAAAGGTATGTGTTTTTGCTCCAGTATCACATATAACATTTCTCATACCCACAATCTGTGGGTGTCTCAAAGTCAACACTTTCTAATTATATGTAAATGTGTCTAATCCTCTCCACCTTTTTTCTGCTCCCTCCTCTAGTCTGATGTGTGAGAAGCGCATCTTTGAGACCGTGAACTTGTCGCACCATCCTTTCCTGGTCAACCTGTTTGCATGTTTCCAGACACCAGAGCATGTGTGTTTTGTCATGGAGTACACGGCAGGAGGCGACCTGATGATGCACATCCACACGGACGTCTTCACAGAGCCCCGGGCCGTGTATGTAACACATGAACATGTGTAAATAAGAAGATGAAAATCTTAAATGGAGACTTTGTAGGAGCTTGGCTGTTTCAAAATAGTAACATACAAACTCTTAAAAAGGTCTGTTTAGTGTAAATAATAAATTGATTGTAAGATTGTATGATTCAAATACTTGCCACACCCCAAAGAAGCTTGTTCATTTGTTCATTTTCAAATAAGTAGTTTTTCCTAAACCCTGAGTTGCAGATAACACTCATGAACAGAACCTCCAATACTTTTTGAAGTAATTTGGCAACCGCTAATTGTTTCTCTTCAAGTAGTGGAACTATCAAGATTCTGGGGGACAAAATTATTTTTAATATTGCCAAAAAAAAAAAATGATATATCACAATTGCCCCTGTTCACTACAGCAGCAGCAATGGTACTACTACTAGTAGTAGTAGTAGTAGTGGTACTGTGGCAATTCTTGTTCTACAGATACAGTTGCAAGGCAGCATCACTCACAGAGCAGAATCAGAACTGGGAAACAGCTGACAGGCAGCTGTTTGTGTCCTCAGACGGTCGTATTTCTGTATTTCCTCTAGCTGTGTCATTATGTCTCTTTGGTTTGATTTCAGGTTTTATGCAGCCTGCGTGGTCCTTGGGCTTCAGTTCCTTCATGACCATAAGATTGTGTACAGGTGAGTGGAACCCAAACTAAAACAATTCAAAGGAATTAATTAATCTGACATTATTTAGATTTCACACCTGATGTATAATGTATGTATAACGTAAACAACAAAAGTCACAGAGATTTATGCACAGCAACTTTAATTATTGTTCGCATTATATCATTGATTATTCTAAACTCCTCATGCTTTGTGAAATATACACATCTTCACCTTCCCTCTTTTCCAGAGACCTCAAACTCGATAACCTGCTGCTAGACACAGATGGTTATGTGAAGATTGCTGATTTTGGACTGTGTAAAGAAGGTGCATATTCATGTCACTGACAAATGAGCTTTCTTACTTCAGTTTGATTAAAAGTGTTCACCCAAAACTGCCCCTTCCCCCATAGGAATGGGTTTTGGGGACCGAACCAGCACATTCTGCGGGACGCCAGAGTTTTTAGCCCCAGAAGTCCTAACAGATACCTCTTACACCAGAGCAGTGGACTGGTGGGGACTCGGGGTCCTCATCTATGAAATGTTGGTGGGGGAGGTAAGAAGTTACTCACATACACACAGCGCTTACGTTGCCCATGGGCAAAGCAAATGTCCGCGTGAGCACACATCACAAACTTGTGAGATGAGATGTCGTGCTGTGCTTTCACAGTACAAACTCTAGCTGAGACACTGTTCATCTGGACAAATGAAGGATGAAGCCGATTGTATTCACATCTTTGTTTCACAATTGCTCCCAACAGTGAACTAAATAAGAGGCCAAAACGATGGGTGTGCTGTTGACCCCGGCTGACTGTCATTAAAATATAGAAATCAAATAATTAAAAATTGCCAATGTGCTGAATTTCTTTCATTTCAAATGTCTCATATTTATGTTTTTATGAACTGTCTGTAGATACTTTGAGGAGCATGTTATTCTGTGTTAATAGATATAACTATCTCTGTATACATCACATTTGTTTTCACCAGTTTACACACTTGATTTGTGAAAGTATTGGATTTAAATGTACTTCTGTGTTTCTCTGTGTGTAGTCTCCTTTCCCAGGAGACGATGAGGAGGAGGTGTTTGACAGCATTGTGAATGATGAAGTCCGTTACCCACGATTCCTCTCCACTGAGGCTATTGGCATCATGAGAAGGGTGAGAATAACACTGTTGTGGCAAAGGCTGCACTCGCATACAATGCATGAAACACTTACTACTTACGCATCACTTTATTATTTGACTCTGACATCCTCAATATGTTCAATTTCTTATCCTTGGTGTGTTGTCATGAACAGCTACTTAGAAGGAACCCAGAGAGAAGACTGGGCTCTGGTGAGAAAGATGCAGAGGAGGTGAAGAAGCAGCCGTTTTTCAGAGTAAGTACATAAGAGTATTTTTTAATACTTTGCCTACAATAGCCTGCAAAATGAAAATCTAAACATGATGCATATGCATCAGGTGAACATCAGTGGCTGACTTCCACCCACTGTTATTGAAGCAGTAGTAGTTGCAGTTTGCTCATATCAACGACCGTCTCCCAGCACAACACATACTCCAATAGAAACTCCACAAAATCATAAAAAATCAAAAGAAAGTTTTATAAATTACAGCCTGCCCCACATCTTCTGAGCATCCCCGTTTGTAACCACATTCTGGAACAAAATATATGCTGAATTAACCATTATATTTGGGTCGGAATTAGTAATTCATTGGGATGAACTTCTGTTTGGACTGCCGCACTCGATATCCTTAAATAAAAGAACAAATATTGGGAGGAGTGGTATGATATCATTTACCAAATCTTTGTAATGGAGAGAATCACCTTCTCTTACAGTTTACAGAAATCTAAATTTGAGTAAAATTGGAAAATGTTCATCTCTTCAAGGCTCTTTTGTTTGAATCCTGCCCAATCTATGACTGAATTTTACCCAAACCTTGTCTGTATTATTTTTTGTCCGTTTGTAGTAATCCCCCCTTTTTTCTTTATTTTTATTTTTAAACACTGTCAAAAAAAAAACATGTTTTATGTTTGTGTTCTATAATTACACTGAAGACTGAATCACTGTAAAGAACTGTAATAAAGAGACAATTTCTATTGTTATTATTCTCAATAAAGAAAATCTATTAAAATAAAAAAGTACAGCTTTTCAGGTTCAACAGGAAAGTGAAAGATGTCAAGACCGAGAGTGTTGCTTTAGTTACCTCGTCAGTGTGCATCATGTCTGTATTATACTAGTCTCCTCTGTCACTATGCACTTCAGTTACAGCCATGGGACGCAGTTTTTAAAACTTTCACATCTATTATTTATTACGTTTTATTCCTCCCTGCCATGTGTGAGAATCATCAGCTAATATAAAGGGAAAGAAAATGTTCAAAACTTATTGTGTAGACGTGTTTTCATGAGAAGTAGCAGCAGGAAATATTCAGTTTGCATCAGCAGTAATATGTTTAATATGATTAAGAAGCTTTACTTGAAAATTCAGAACTTTCTCTGCTTGTTTGCTCCATCTTTTTACAGAATGTAGACTGGGAGGCTTTGCTGCAAAGAAAAGTCCCCCCTCCCTTCATTCCCTCAATTGGAGGCAAAGAGGACGTCAGTAATTTTGACGAGGAGTTCACCGCCGAACCTCCGACCCTTACGCCTCCACGTGAGCCCCGTGTTCTCTCCCGCAAGGACCAGGACAGCTTTAGGGAATTCGACTATGTCTCTGACCTCTGCTAGTGGACTGTTGGCTTGCAGATCCTCAACTGTGAGGACACCGTGACAGTAACTGTTGGAGCAGGCCGACAGTATCCACTGACTGTTCTTATCTGCCATTTATTACACTGTGAATGAATGTGGTGAGACTGGGAGACGTTGGTCTGTGTCTTGTGTGTGTGAAGGGTTTTAAAGATTTAAGAAACTGAGGAAATAAAAGTTGGGACAGATGACGGGGTTCAACGTTGTACCACAAATGAAGGATGAACACAAAACCTCATCTCTCCGATCAGTGTACAACACACCAGTGACTTGTGTATCTTGAAAACGTTAGGCTAAACAATGGCTCCTCAAATACTCTTTTGTGTCAGTGTAGTCACCTGTGCAACAGCAAGGGGACGAGCTCTTTGTACTTACTGACTGTTTTGAGGCCAATCACTGTGGCCTCGTATACCAATGCCTTACATTTTTACTTGTTGTGTTTTATCCAGAGAAAAGTGGCGTATTTTTGTGTGTTTAGAAGAGATATAACAACGTGCTGTAGAAATACTGTACTGAAAAATCTTTTTTTAAAGAGAAAAAAATCTGTAAGTGAAAGCGTAATTACTGATTACATTTTTGCTGTTGAGCTATTCCCAGCAGTTGGATGATGACGATGATGGCTTTCAGTCATGTCATGAATCTAGACGTATTATAAGTTAATTAAGGGGTAAACAACCACTGTCTTATAGTGGACCTTTCATGGGGTGTCTACAAACCACTTTTTATAATGTGTGCTGCTTGGTTTTTATCATCCGTGACACAATCCTACATTTTTCACGAGTCATAGTTAATGACCATCAATGCATTGTTCAATACCCTGAATGTAGTTAATGTGTATGTGTTTTGTTTTGGGGTTTTTTATCTGTGGATATTATTCATAATTTGATAAACATGTGTAGCACACACACACACAACCATCAGCATCAAAGCTATGTGGCGAGCGCATTATCTAATAGTTTTTAAAATGAAAGAAAGAAACTGAACACTAACACTTGAGAAACAAATATGAGACACTTCTTCTGTTATCTATGTTACCAGAGTTTTGTGAACATGAAGTAATTACAGCAGACTTCAAAGCTCATCCGGCTTTTGCATTTTGATTCAGTGTCTGTTTTTAAGAGTTAAATTCACCCATGTGGTTTCCAACATTGTTTAACTGAAACTGACATATCTTAGCAATATTTGAAAATTGGGGTGGCAGTACATGCAGTGAGGGCAACTTCTGTAGGCAATGCATTTCTAAATGCACATGACCAATAGAGGGAACAGACGGATAAATGTTGGAGCAATATGATCAGTGGTAAACATTTCTGTTCAACACAACCATGTCTTAGTAGAGGTGGGTCTTGTCATGAAGCTAGTGTAGATTTGACCTTTTTTGTGTATGACATCACAAAACCATGTGAGACCATGAGACTTTATTTTATGAAGAAAAATCTGGGGTAAATCTATGAAGTGTTCATTCAAGCACAAACACTGGAAAGATAAATCAATAAAATATATAGTGGCAACACCTCAAATGCATTTTACTAAAACAAAAACCTGATTACAGTGTATATTAAGTATAGTTTTAGTTGGATTGATGTTCAGTGGGATAACACAATCATGTCCTGTCATCTTTATACAAAATTGTGATCACAATCATTTGGATCATTATGAAAATAATATGTTGAGCCAACAAACAATTAAGAATACAAGAAATTAGTCATTGTCGGAGCGAAGGGTGGCATTTCGTCAAAGTGTTTGTTTTGTCAAAACAATGTAATCTAAATAATTGAAACTGGATTAGAAAGTGTTCGGATAAATTGCTCCATGGACCCAGTAGGGATAGAAGTCGTGGGGAAAACTACTCAGGAAAATCTTTTTCGTTATCAATTTATTTATTATAGTTGGATACTTGACCAGAAAGTTGAAAACAAATACCCCTCACTATTTCCCAGGGGTCAAAGCTACAATTAAATGTGCTTGTTTTGCTTTGCCACACAGACAGAAACAGTAAGTCATTTAGTTTATTGATGGGGAAAGACATTAAATTCACCCTTTTAAGGAGAAAATTCATGATTTTGGTCATATGACCAGAGTTAAGAGTACAAGGGTCCATCTAACAGGTCGTGACGAGCACAGCCTCCTCAGCAAATGTTTGCTCAGTTGTCTCTGAAGTGTCCCTGTGAAATAGACCGTCCTCTAACAACTGAGCAAACCTCATCTGCTGGTGAAGACCGTGTGATAATATGGTCAAAAGCAATAGAACAAGAACGAGTGCCGCTGCTACTGTAAATCCCAGGATTGAAGATAAAGGTTTATTGGTAGCTGAGCAAATACACCAACCGATTCTGAAGTAAGGATTTTTTATTAGATTATTATTAGCATTTAGTGGATTGCACTTTTTAAGATCAAGAATAAATCTCAATTTACCTGGACTTTTAATATTTCCTCCTAAAACAAATTATTAAATTATTAAACTTAGAAATGGTTGTGTAATGTAATTTAACCTTTCTGAAGATATTGTGTGGTCCAAAAAATGAACAAACCTTTTGACCTTGTGGAGCTATTTAGTCTGATCCTCAGGGCTTCAGGGTTAGGATAAGGGACTAGGGAATGCGTTATGTCAATGATGTGTCCTCACTAAGGTATAAAAACGTGTGTGTGTGTGTGGACCAAAAACCTATACACCTATGGGAATGAGTACATTTTTAAAGTTAGGGTTAGAACTGAGTGTAAGTCAGGGTTAGGCATTTAGCTGTGATGGTTAAGGTTAGGGTAAGGTGCTGGGGAATGCATCTTGTCTGTGAGTGTTCTCACTTCGAAATTGTGTGTGTGTGTGTGTGTGTGTGTGTGTGTGTGTGTGTGTGTGTGTGTGTGTTGCCTGTCTGTCTGCCTGCTGCCAGAGAGGGGAGTCGAGAGCTCTGCTGGGAAACTACATGGTGCTCAATTTTTCAAGATGTCGTCGCTGGAACAGAGGCTGTCGCGAATCGAGGAGAAGCTAAAGCAGGAAAATGAAGAAGCTCGCCGGAGAATCGACCTCAACATCGACATGAGTCCACAGCGATCACGTCCCAGGCCTAGTGAGTATACGCCGGGGGAAACCGGGGAGTCGGTAACGGCCAGAATTGCAGGGGGAAAGATCTCCGAGCTGGAGGGAGGGAGGGAAGAAGCGGAGGGGGCAGGGTGGGTGTTAATGCTGCTCCTAGCTACTACCTGCTAACAGGCTAGCTACATAAACAAACACCGACTCGGCTTTTGCTGAAGGTTTTTGTGTAAAATCACGTACATGTCAAGTGGGACTATTTCTGCCGTGTGTCAAATAAAATGTGACAAAAACACTGGAGCGCTGTCATGAGAAACGTTGCTGGCGGTCACGTCAAGAAATCTGTTTTGATTCAGGGCTGTCAAACATGCTAGGCTAACGGGCTCGCACTGAGTGATAGTCGGTGGCAGGCCTAGCGTCAGTGAACATTTGATGTGGTTTTCATATTGTTTGTGTGACTATTATACACGTTGCCATTTCACGCAAGCGTTTGGACAGTTTGACACGAAAAATTAGTCTTGCGGCATAGTCATTTTTTTACCTGCCACTTTTGACCCTTGTCGAAACAGACGCTAATTTGAGCCAGCTATCACATCTTGTTTTTATTTGACAGTGTACTAAAACGGTTTAAAACTACTACTAAATGTTTAGTAAGAGTAGGACTAATGGGACAAGACAAATTAACTTAAACCGTAAAAAACAAGAATTTGATGATAGGAAAAACAACAATAGAGAAAATAAAATATAAAGGTAGATGAACACAAAAACACAGAGATATACTTTCATTCATTGGGTAACAAGTGCAGAGATAATATGTCTGGGCTTGCTTATGAATACTTTTTATTATAATGTGTGGAAAAAAATAGCTTATCAGGTATTCAAACTAATTTAAAGAAAATGCATATTATGTGTGTTTCCATCCCCTGCTGTTAAGCAAATATGGGGAATTAGTTCATTGAGATAAACAATAGGTGCATTTATGCTCTGGGTCACTACAGTACGGTGATGTAAAAAGAGATGGATAAGGATTAGTGTGAGATCAAAAAGCATTTCTGCTGTTTTTCAATCTGTAATATTACTTAGTAGTTGTATATTACTCTTGACTAAGTCAAGAGTAATGTCCGACGACTTTCCAGTGCTGTGAAATGTAAATTCTGGAGTGAAATTTCAGTTATATGGTTTCTACATGTTATCCTTTATTTGTTGAATCTGCTTCTATTGAACCTATTTGCATTTGCCTGTTATCAATGCACCAACTTTTTTTTCTGTTTTTTCTGTGTGTCCTTTCAAGGTTTTATGCACCAATCTAAACTCACGTACTGTCTTTAATATCATTTCTTTAACAACTTTTGAAATGTTTGTTAAATATATACTTATTATTCCATTTTATCTGTTTGGTTAATTCAGTCCTTCAGTGAAGGTTGTGTTGTGTCTTACTCTGCAAAATTGAACTGGTTTCTTACAAGTTGGATTTTGATATCACATCAAAAGTAGGTGGCTGGTGCTATGTTATAAACATTTTAACTTTACATGGAGCGGTCAGGTGCAGATCCACTGAATCAACTTCATCCATCCTTCCATCCATTTTCTACCACTTTATCCTCCAACCCACTGAATCAACCCTTAACAGTGATCAGTGATTGTGAAGGCAGTGTAGTAAGAAGCAGTTGGATCCATCTTAAGGAGAAAAGTCAACAGCCTGTTAGGTTAACATGTAATAATGAGTAACACTGCAATGGAGATATAAACAACTTAATTTTATTACAAGCAAATTATATTGGACTTGTAACGCCACTGTATACTGACTTATGTTCTTTCCTACAGATCGTCACTCACTCAAATCTCTGACACATGAGTTTTGAGAGGCACTCTTTTTATTTTGCAGTTATATTAGCTGTGTAAAAGATTGAAAATGTGAATGATTTCAAGTGAAGGCTGGTATTATTCTGTCTATCTTCTACATCCAACAAATCCCATGAAAAGACTTACACCAATGTCAAAGTCATTTTACAAAGAATCATCCTTTTTCTCTTTCTTGATCAAAAACAAGAAAGGCGTTGATACACTTTGTCAGATCAGTATATCCACTGATACTGACCTTTATTAAGTGCACAACCTTGAAATACCTAATCCATGGTAAATTCAGTTTTTAACATCATAAGAGTTACAGTTTTTCCATCATTAGTTGCTTTCATTCAGGCAAAGCAGCCCCCTGATTCTCAAATGCAACCACAGTCCCTCCTCTCCTCAGTCCACCCTGCAGAAAGTGGCACCAGTGAGGTCCATGCAGTTAGTAATCAAATTATAAATCTAGTTGACATTCACCACACTGCTGTCATGCTGCCACCAGAGCATCAAATGTGCAATAATCTGCTCTTGAAAACAGTTTCCAAGAATCATTCACTTGTGATTGAGTAAAAACCACAGTGCTCAGCAGTGTATACGACATTACTGAGACTTTTTCACAATGAAGCCATGTATGTCTGACCTATTTTTTAGAAACATGCTTGAGATAACTGAAGTAGGAATTAGCAAGCTTGCGACTGAGTGCCACAGGCAGGGTAGGACAGTACTGAGAGATGCACTGTTTGTGATTTTGGGATTTGATGATGGTAAGAAAAAGAGTAATGCCAGCAGAATTATACTATATGCACTGCTCACATTTGTGTGTTTTCTTTTATGAGTGAATAAGTGAGTTATAGAAGTCCAAAAAAACATTTTATTTTCTATGGTATTATTTATATGATGGAGTGTTTGTGTGTGCACAGGGGTTTGATTGTCTCTGTAGTACAGTGCAGTAATGTGCGTGTGTGTGTATATTTTCTTTCCTCCGTCTAGTCATCGTGATCCAGCTCAGTCCTGCTCCAGCCCCTTCCCAGCGTGCAGGTATCATTCAATCCATCGCTCTCTCTGCCACTGCACTTCTCTTTCTCCCTTCCAAATTTCACCTCTCATACACCCCCACCCATCTTTCATTCTGATATTTTTCTTAAATTGGGATCACGACATGCCTATTTAGTGAAAAAACACAGGCAGGTCTTTAAATTCTCACCAATTTACATTACATTACATGTCATTTAGCAGACGCTTTTATCCAAAGCGACTTACAATGGAATTGAGTACAATCAGCCAGGGGTGGAGTCGAACTTGCGACCATGATGTCTTTCGCACACAGGGTACCGGTCTTAACCACTGAGCCACTCCACCCCAATTTAGTTTGATTTGTTTTACTCAAGTATAGTCTTATAGGTTCTCACTACTAATGTGTACCTTACTTTGATTTTTAGGGCTGGGTATAGTGACTGATTTCTCATTGATTTGATATTGATTCAGTTTGATATATTTCCAATTTTAAATATACATTTTTTTAAAATATCCTGCCCAGGAGCGCATTGGATAGTTTGAAGTAATCACCAACTTGTCCAGCAGAGGGTCCTGTGCGCACATTTTGTATCCATGCCCTTTCTGCTCATTAGAAGAACAGTGATTTTACTGTATGTTGTTTTGTGTTGATGATGGAGAGCACAAACAAACTAAACTTTTCTCTTGAGAAGACAATCACTTCACCAAAGCATCTGAAATGCAATGTGTTCAAGTACATGTATTTCTGGTTTCCTTTCTCTGGTGAATTTAGGCACATTCTGTTTTAATTTGTCTTATTGTTAGTCAAATAGATTGAATTGAATTCATGCCACTTAGTAAAGGTGAAGTAAAGTTTATTTTCATTGTGGATTACAGCCACAACTTTTAAGCATGCTGACTTTGTAATTCAAAAATCATCTCACTGACACACACACACATATTCTCTGTTACTCACACATTTAATCCCCTACCCTCTAACTCACACCAGTGGCCTAGAAGATTTGCAACTGAATGAGAATTTCCTCTGTGGGGTAAAAGTTTAATCCATGTTTGTGAAACCAGTCCCTGACCAGTACTGATATTTTAGCTGACCATTTATTTACACCTCTTCTCAAATCACATCCTTGCTCCATCTTTCCATCCCTTCTCCTCTCTGGCTGTGTGTGTCTGTGCCAGTGGCAGGGCAGTGTTGGTTTGTGTTGATGTTCACAGTGTATCCATGTGTGTTGACATGTGTCAGATGATTAACCTTTGTTTTGCTGGAGGCAGAGAATCACGGTGCATGTGGCTTTTCTGCACGGCACAATGGTTTGGGTTGTGTTTTGTTTGACGCGGTCTCTCATTCAGCATCCCCACTGGTCTGTCTGCAGGAGTCCTGTCAACACTCTGGCTTTTCTCCGTCTCTCTTGTGTCTTTGTTCAACGACTGAAGATACTCCTTCCTGTCCGAGTCTGACTGACCAACTGAATTCCAGCTTACTCTGTACTGTGTAGTTTTTGGCAGATCTTCTCACCTCTTTTTCTTTCTCACAGACTGTTTGATGTTATTTGTCTATTATTCATCTTCTGGCATCCCTCTCTCCTCCTCCGCCTTCCAGTTGCAGCAGCACTCTGTGAGCAGGAGGCAGAGCAACAGTGCCTGCAATATCTCTCTCCCCTCTCCTTGCCCTGTCTGCCTGTCAGCCGTATCATCCCGTGCCTCCATCTTTAGCCAGCAGAGCTGTGGAGATGTGATCCGTGCCAAAAACTGCTTGTGTCTTCCTTCCTCTCCACACTAACTCCTCCTCCCGTTCACTAACTGATTCTCCGTTTACAGGTTCATCCATTCACAGGTGACTCATGGATCCAAACACCCGCTGGCAGTCCCAGAGGAGTTGCCAGCCTGCTACTACAAAAACAATCACAATTATGCAGTTGCATGAACTATGAGATGTTTTTCAGGCTGTTGTTGAACTTTTTTTTTTTACGTTACTAATGTGACAGACAAAAAGTATAAAATTAAGCACTAAATAATCACCAATCTTGCACACACACACACACACACACTGTTACTACAAGGCCATCAGAGTTTGAACATGTCTGTTCATGCATGATTTACTCCTGTATTTAACAGGGACCAGAGGCATGTTGCATCTTTTTTTGATCGGTATTTACTATATTGTTATTGATGTGTATTAGTAGACTGTGTGGCTTTGTGTGGATAACATTGCCTTTTACAACAAACTACAGTTTATCATTAGTTAGGTTTTATTTATTTTAATAATCCGTCAGATTCATCGGTTATAACTTCACTAAAAAGATGTCCTATTGGGTAACAGAGGCGAACGGTTGCAGAAAACTAAGGTGAAAAGCGTAATAACCACAATGTCCATCGCAAACTTTTCATACACATCAACTTATTGGTTCCTGAATGCAATGCATTACAAAATTGAAAATTTGGTTTTACTTCTATATAAACTGATGCCCTGCTGTTTGCTGAGATCACACTTTAGTTTTGCTGGCATTGGTTTAAGAAACTAAACTTTTAATAAACTGTAGTTTTCTTTCAAAACCAGCCTGTGGACTGTTGTACCTCCCGAGCTGTGGGCTAACACTGTGCCTTCTCTGCCTGAGAGTAGTGTTGCTTTTGCTTGGAGATAAACTGCCCTGTTTGTTTTGACACTGGTTTGGGATATCAGCGGAAAAAAACAACAAAAAAAAAAGCTGTTAGTTCACGTGCTGTTTAAATTATACACAGGGCATAGATAAGGATTCTTTGACCTCGCCAAGGTCGGTTTCCTTTCTACTCCATGCAACTAATTAGAAAATCATTTTCAGACGATATGACCCGTGATATAATGGATGACGTTCATTTCGGTCCAGTGTCCGGACACTTCAGTGCGAAACAGTCTGAAGGACAGTTTTCAGGAAGGATAAATGAAATGCAAATTTACCAAACTAAGCAGATAATTCACTCATAAATTAATAATGCATTATCACCACTTATACATGTGCACATCAGCATACAATCACTAAAATAAGGGATTCATTGAATGCATGAATAAACATAGCCATGATCTTACACTCTGGCATGCAGGCCTCTGGTGTAAAACACACTCATCTTCTTCTTGAGTCTCTGTCTAATGTGTCTTGTCCCCACCATCCCTACCCAGCACTTCAGCTGCCACTGGCCAACGACGGAGGCAGTCGTTCATCGTCTTCAGAGAGTTCGCCACAGCACCACCCCTACCCCAGCCGCCCGCGACACATGCTCACCCTGCCCACACCTCCATATGGCCTACAGAAGAGTCTAGAGAAGTATGTTGACTTTCAGTATATGTGCAACCGCAATACTTAATCAGAACATTTAATTTTTTCTGTAAAGTAGTAACATTTAATAATCAGAAATCAGTCCAACAGCATAGAATCACTGTCTGCTATTTGACACCTTCACAATATAATTGTAAATGTTCAAAATTAAATTTAATTTAAAATGTAGAAACCTTTAATGGAAAATGATACATAGCATAGCATTTAAGTGCAATTTTTTGCAATTGCATAATCCATGTTACTTGTACGGATTACAGTTACTGTGCTTAGAGATTTGTTGTTTAAGGGGGCGTTTGGTTCCACAGGGTCACGTTACCATGTTAAGTTGCAGTTTATAAATTCACAAATAGGTGAGGATGGTTAAATGATTTAGCATTAATTGTATTATTGCACCAGGCACAATTACCAAATCTATATATGCCTGAGTTAAGATTGTCAGTTAAAGAATTGTGTTTGCTTATTTTGAGTTAGTGATGAATAGCCAGAGTGGAGTTTGTGGAGTCTCAGACTGAATGTGGTGGGGTTGTTGGTAATTGGTCCTTGCCCACCTTCAACTGTGGACTTTCTCTGCCCTCGTGTTTAATGGCAAGTTAAACCTGCACAATATTAAAGCTCTGATGAAGGCTATGTGCTGAAATGCGTAGGTGTTTGTTTGTGATGTGAGCCAAAATAAACCAGAGACAAAAAACAGAGTATTTTGTCCTTGATGTGATGTGATTTTTTGAACACACAAGCTTGTTATGACCACACACAATAACACAAATGCTGGCTGCTAACCTGTATGAATGAGCAATTGAAGACGAGTAAGTGATGGATCCACATGCAGAGAGTTTGGGTGATGAGATGTACAGAGACAAACAGCCTCCACTTCATAGAGCCTATGAAGGCTCTTTTCATGGATGTCTGGTACTAAAAAAAATATCCTTCATGTGGCAGTTACACCCCATGACCATGTGCATTCTTGTCTCCCCACAGTGCAGAGATTGACCAAAAACTTCAGGAGATCATGAAACAGACGGGATACCTGAAGATCGATGGTCAGGTGAGCTTTCCACACATGTTAATTCACCCAAATTCCATAATCCGGTTCATGCCATCAATATTGTACCTGAAAAGCAGGATGTGAGGTTGTATGTATAGTATTATTCTATTCTTTATTTTCCTTATTGTCCAATGCAGCAATGAGCATGCCGGCGTATTCCTGTGTCGGAGAGATCTGCTGTAGTCAAAAATCAAATCACATATGTCTCACTTTTGCACTGCATGTTTTTTCATTACCATCGTTGTGTGAACAGGAATTTACTTTGTCTGGATCCCTCATTCACTGTCCTGCTGCTGTAATTATGTGCAATAAATACTGGTTGTGTTATTTCATGGAAGAAAATAGTCCCCTGCAAATTCCTTTACTCCTTTTTGACAAATGTTTGGTACAAACAGCAGGACATTTTCTTTTCTGTTGGAACCATTAAGTAAATTGAGAGATTATGAAAATACAAAATGTCTGTTTTGTATTTTTGTGGGACTTTAGCTGGAGGGCTGGACAATAATATCAAACTTGATAGTAAAAACATTGAATAAGCTGCACTTATCTCTTCAGTGTTTTGAGCAGGATAAAGATCAATCTGACTTTAAAGAAGCTTGAGAAGTTCATATGACTCAACTCTGCACTCCAGATTGTTTTTACCTCGCCTCATTAGCCCTGAGGGGTTGCTGCACTCAGTGAGCTTTTACTCACAGTATTTGAATCAACAATGATTTAACTTCTATATATAGGCATGGAAATTATGTTTCTTCTCACTCTTTGCTGGCATTCTCAGTCGTGGTCCATGGGGAAGCTGTTTATTTACACACCAAATCATTCCTCAGAAGAGTTAACTGTGTCCTTATGGTACACAACAAATAATCTTCAGTTAACTGTTTAACCTGTCAAAATAAGTGGTGCAGGACCTACAATCTTTTCAGTTGATGTGTTTGTGCGTCCACAGCGGTATCCAGCAGAGGTGACAGACCTGATCAGTGAGGGGGAGATTGGCAGTGGCACATGTGGACAGGTCTTCAAAGTGCGATTCAAGAAGACAGGCCATGTCATTGCTGTCAAAGTAAGACCCCGCTGCTCTTACTTGTTTATAGGTCTCACACAACCAGCTACATCTTATCCCGCATTAGCCCGAGTGTGCTCAGCATCCAGCTTCATGCTTTCATCAGGCGATGAGCCTGGTATATTCAACAGCCACCAGGATGAAATTATCTGCAAATATCTATTTGTGCGTCTAAAATACAAAAGATGTAATTGCTTTGGCTGAAGAACATGTGCTCTATTGAACAGATTCTGTCTAGAAATCAGTCGCTCTCGTTACACAGGTGAATTTTGCAGGCGTAGCCAGTGTGGCTGAAAGGAATCTAACAGACAACTATAGGCTAGAGATATTACTGATCTGATTCAGCCTATTTTCTGTGAAATGAAATCTCCATTTTCATTTGTTTCAGATGTAAAATACCCTTATCTTCCCTGTCATAAGTTTATTGTTTTTGTTTATTTAATTATTATTAGTTTTATGTAAAAGATTGAGCTAAAAGCAGTTGCCCAAGGGAGAAACATAGACATTGAAATGAATACATTCTGAATTTCATTAAATATAACTATATTATCGGGCCACACGGTGGTGTAGTGGTTAGCACTCTCGCCTTGCAGCGAGAAGACCCGGGTTCGAGCCCCGGTTGGAACAAGGGCCTTTCTGCATGGAGTTTGCATGTTCTCCCCGTGTGTGCGTGGGTTCTCTCCGGGTTCTCCGGCTTCCTCCCACAGTCCAAAAACATGCAATGTGGGGATAGGTAAATTGGACACTCTAAATTGACCATAGGAGCGAGTGTGAGAGCGAATAGTTGTTTGTCTCTATCTGTGTGGCCCTGCGATGGACTGGCGAACTGTCCAGGGTGTACCCCGCCTATCGCCCGATGTAGCTGAGATTGGCACGGCACACCCCGCGACCCTCTGGTTGAGGATAAAGCGGTAGATGATGACTGACTGACTGATAACTATATTATCTAAAAAAGAACTTCACATTTATTAGTATTTGGAAGCGCATTCTAATAAAAATACAGTATATATAGTATATTTGTTCCATTTTCTCGCAACGTTCCCCTGCTACGACCACAGAGCCACAAACTCACATCTCATAGCATGATCAAACACAGTAGGAGTGTGATTTTCACCTCAGCTCAGACATGTTTTCTGTTGTGCATTAATTGTGGCTAGTTTACCAACACAGTGGCAGTAATAACAACCCTCCTGTTTATGAGCTGACTTAATTGTAGCTGTCTGGGCTGTGTAATAATTAGGCAGTCAGTCAGGTTATTGGAAGAGTCTTGTGATTTCCAAATGTGTGTTTCTTAACTTGTATGCCGCATTTGTGCTTTATACATTGAGATGCTAGCATGAATCTTAGTGTGTGTCTATGTGTGTCATCAGCAAATGCGTCGCACGGGAAACAAGGACGAGAACAAGAGGATTCTGATGGACCTGGATGTGGTGCTGAAAAGTCACGACTGTCCTTACATCATCCAGTGCTACGGTGCCATAGTTACCAACGTGTGTCTCTATAATGCTTCACTCACTTCTACATTTGAATGTCACTTAACTCACTTTCTGAACTGGTAAAAGCTGGACATGTGTCTGTGTCTGTGTGTGTGTGTGTGTGTGTGTGTGTGTGTGTGTGTGTGTGTGTGTGTGTGTGTGTGTGTGTGTGTGTGTACATGTACAGACGGATGTATTCATTGCCATGGAGCTAATGGGAACATGTGCAGAGAAGCTGAAGAAGAGAATCCAGGGCCCCATCCCAGAGCGGATCTTAGGAAAGATGACAGTAGCTGTAAGTGGAAGAAACACACACACACATGTACAAAGTGCTATTTTGATTGTTTTGTTCTCACTGTTTGGTCTTGTTCTGTGCGTTTCTGCTCCAGATTGTGAAAGCGTTGCAATACCTAAAAGAGAAGCACGGTGTCATCCACCGGGACGTCAAACCCTCAAACATCCTCCTGGATGCTAAAGGTCAGATCAAACTTTGTGATTTTGGCATCAGTGGACGCCTCGTTGACTCCAAGGCCAAGACCCGCAGTGCTGGCTGTGCCGCATACATGGCAGTGAGTGAAAACACAAACATGTACACTCAAAACAAACAAATCACTTTCCTGTTGTAATTTCACAAACACAGTATACTGTATGTTTGCAAAGGTATAATTTGTGTGTGATAGAACCACTGATTTGGCTGTTGTCTTTTATCCTGCAGCCTGAGAGAATAGACCCACCTGATCCCACCAAACCTGACTATGACATCCGAGCAGATGTTTGGAGCCTTGGCATCTCTCTGGTAATTTTGTCATCATTTATCACCATATATAAGAGGAGTGTCAGTCTGGGTGTTTATGACCAGTCAAAGGGTTCCACAAGTGTGTAGTGTTGTTTTTTTTTGTGTGTGGTAACTCTACTAAAATATACCTAATCTCAAACACTTAATTTTGACAAGTGTTTTTTTGAAAGTGGCAGAATTAGAGACATAAACATTTAACGTGACACAATGTAGGATTTCAACCTTCAAATAATGTCTCTCTATGTTTATTTTGATAGTTCATCAACTCTTAGCGGGGAAGTCACTAGTAGCATGTAATAGTGAGACTACAGATTGTAAGAGATGGAGGAGCCTTTCTTTTCCCAAGCATATCAGGGAATTGTGGTGGCCTTCGTATACGAGATAGGATATTTTTCTCAAAATATTCACATTTGCAAATGTCCCTATTATGGAACGAAGGAAATATAATTTTATCTTAATAGGTGAAATACAGGCTTTGGCTTGTTTGTCTATTCAAGCTGCTGGAGAAACAGTGTGACAACGTCCATAAAGCAAAACTATAGCATATAGCAAACCTAAAGTACATATAATGCCATGAAACCATATAGATTGTTTTTCTCTTCTTCTACTGTGGCCTGTTAAAATGTTTGCCATGATTTGGGCCTATTAAGTGACTATTTTTATCTTTCTTCTTATTCTATATTTATTATAGTACTTAAACATGAGCATGACCAATCATAACCAATAGTAAAAACTAAAATTAGGTCAAATTTAAAGACTAGTTATGTCTCTGTAGGTGGAGCTGGCTACGGGACAGTTTCCATACAAGAACTGCAAGACAGACTTTGAGGTTTTGACCAAAGTGCTGCAGGAAGATCCTCCTCTGCTGCCTCTCGGTATGGGCTTCTCCCTCGACTTCCAGTCCTTCGTCAAAGACTGGTGAGTTCAAAACACTCTTTGCAATTGATTATATTCAAATTCATATATTGCAGTCTGGCTTTTTCATGCGCATATCTCTTCTCAGCCTCACAAAGGATCACAGAAAAAGGCCAAAATATCACCGGCTGCTGGTAGGTCACAAGGCATTAATGAGAAATTGCCAGAATAAACAGAATTACCTCAATTGTAACTGAACTCTCTGCCTTTGTCTGCCTTTGTCTTGTGTGTGTGTGTGTGTGTGTGTGTGTGTGTGTGTGTGTGTGTGTGTGTGTGTGTGTTCCGTCACCCAGGAGCATAATTTCATCCGGCGTTACGAGGTGCTGGAGGTGGACGTTGCCGGTTGGTTTCAGACGGTGATGGAACGCACCGAGTCACCTCGCAGCAGCCAGTGTTACAGCCATCAGCATCAGCTCCACTCGCTCTTCAGTAGGTAGCCTAGCCCTGCCGGGCGTTAGCTTAGCCATACGCTAGTTTAGCCTAGCTTTAGCTTTGCCAAGCCCAGACTCGGTCTGTTCTAGTCTAGCCCAGCATCATCAGCTAAGACTAGTGTTAGACTCGGGCCCACCTGTCCATCTGTCCACCGGAGAACCTGCAAAAGTAGGAGGAAGCTACGGGAAACTCGATGGAGGTCTCTGGATGGACAGATGGAATGATGGATGAAGAGATGGACTCATGGATGGATAGATGGCATGGGTTTGCTTGTTTTTTTTCGTACATTGAATCTGGACAGGCAGACAGAGGAGTAGGGAGCAGAAAAGGGCCGACACTGTAGTTGGCTTCTTTTCTTTACCCACTGTTACACTATCATACCACGTCACATCACAGAATACATCACTCTTACACGCTCACATTGACTTTAATACAAATGTGTGTCTATCCACTGTGTGTTTATACATTTCCTTCCACTTTTCACTAGTTTCATAAGACAACGCTTGTCTCAAGAGCATCGATCCAAGCCTTTGGATTGGTCAACAGAGTAGTCACTACACACTGGAACAGCATCTGCTACATTAGCAAACATGAATCACTCTTGTACATACATTTTATAGAGGACACAGCAAAGTCCAGTGCAATTATTGTTCTTCAGGTGTTTCTATTATCTCTGTGTTAGTGTGTGTGTGTGTGCAATCACTAGTTGTTTCTGTAAGTGAGAGATTTCTTGCTTGTCATTTCAATCATCTTCACACTACTGCTCTAACACAACTGAGAACAAATTAATCCGTTAACAGAAATATTAGTCTCATTACATTTGATATTAACTATGTTTAGAATCATCGTCATTGTATTCACCTGCATAATTGGAAAAATGAAATGAAAAAGAATTACAAAAAAATTAGTGTTGCATTCTAGTATGATATCGAGTATGAGCCGCTTATATATTTTTGGGTGTGTATTCACATTGAGTTAGAAGAGAGCACTACATGATATGGAGGGATAGAAATTGAGACATGTGTCTGACTTTCTTTTTTTTTAAGTATTTTCTGAGACAAAGCTGAGGGTGTGAGACTTATTTACTGTTACTGGTGTGAGGACGAAGAGAGGTTTGGAAGTAAAAAGTGGGAGCAGAGTGCTTTTACGTCGAGAAGGCTAAGAACAGGAGCTTATCTTGTATAAAGGAAACAAGCGATGTAGATCCTCTTACCTGTGGAGTATTTCTTTACTTCACTCTCCATTTGTCTACCTCTTTGTCGTTGTCCACTTCTTTGTGTCCACCTCTGCTGTTTAGTGTGACGTAAGACTCCACAGTTTCCAGACCAAAGGGTGTGTGTAGGTTATTGTTGCTGGTGGAAGCTGACAGATTTAGACCTGTGTCTGTGAGAATTACAGACTGTACAAAACCACAGAAAAGTCTTAGGGTAAGTGATTTTAGAGCAGGGGTTTCAGCTAACTTGTGGCACACCTACGTTAATAATTGTTAAATGACACCAGCACATCTGTGTTTTGTTCATTTTTATTTGTCTTGGTGTTTGACTGTCAGACTTATATTTAGTCCTCACAGTACAGTAGATAGTGTTAGAAAATATTTTGTTTTGCTGATTCTCAGGGTCATAATTTTACAATTGTAGTTTTACCCCAGGCCAAACTTTTGAAAACCGAAGTGATTAAGCAAAGGCAAATTAAGATTGACCAGACAGAATGATGCCCCACTACAACCTGACAAGTGACCTTCCCTTAATTAGACATTGAGACTCACGAACTAGAGGATTGTAAAGATTACAGTAAATGCGATCTGTTTAAAGCTGCCATGTAAATATGTAGTTTATGAGCACAGGTTTACAGAGATTGAGTGACCTGATTCCCAATGCCTCCCCTAGTAAAATGGACACTGCCAAAGCCTGCCAGTTGTGCACACTCAAAACTCCCACACTTCATGTCATGCACTGAACCAAATCACTGCTAGACACTGGGACCTGGGGAGTGGCATTTAAGGAGCAAAGAAACTGAAGTGTCAGATAGTGAGAAATCTGGGAATGTTGTTTGGATGGCAAAAAAGACGAGTGGAACTGAAATGTCAGGGAAAAAAAGAGTTGAGAGGACAGTGTGAGGTGAGAAGGAAAGCAGAGTATTAAGAAAGTGGGATAGGAAGTTAAAGGAAAGTCAGACGAACTGGAGTTGAACGACGGGAAGTAAGATTTTAAAAGAGCAGACAGAAAATCTGTAAGGAAAGTATCAGGCCACGTTTCACAAGACTGCTGTGCTCAGGCCAGCTGGTTATTGTAAAAAGCTTTCATGGTGTTACACCAATTAACCAATTTTGATTTTGGTGAGTAAGTTACCATGTTGTGTTTATGATGTTCTGTTTAAACTATTTTATTTATTAAATTGCTACTGCTGCTACTTTTTATTGCTTAAAAAAACGCTGCTGTCACTTCTTTTCCCCAAAGGATAAACACTTTATTCATTTTCTTTTAAGCCAAATAAGTGAAATAATGCAAAGTCTACACGTGTAACCAAATACTGAAGAGCAAGTGTGAAGAGGGCAAAAGCAAGTTTGATGAAATGGATTTAGAAGAGGAAGTTCAGGGAGCACTAACTCACACACGGTTTTAACACACACCTCAAGTGTAGCTCAATGTAGTTTGTCATTTGTATCCCATCATCACACTACAACTCTGTACAGTGAAAAGTATGACCAGAGGAGACGTCTGTCTGTCCAGATGCTTTCTGTCACGTCCATCCTTTACTCTGTCCGTCCATCCCTCCGTCTGTCCACAGGTCGCTGCCTGCAACCTTGACAACCTTGACAGTTCACACCAAAGGTGTCCATGACTCAACAGAGAAATACTAGAGCGTTGTTGTTGTTGTTGTTGTTGTTATTGTTATGACTATTGTTATTGACATTATATTGATTACTCTCAGCTATAATATATATGAAATATAGCTAGTGGCAGAGGGTGTGTGTGAGTGTGTGTGTGTGTGTGTGAGTGAGTGTGTGTGTGTTTGTGGGAGGGGGTGCTGTTGTAAAGCAGTGCCATTATGTGTCATGCACTGTACACGGGGAGACTGGCGCACCAACACGCGACAAGGGCCAAGCGATAAAACGTGCTGACTCGTCTTTTTGCTCAGTGAGTTAATCTGGCCTGTGTCAGGAAGTAAGTTCAACGTAATTCAAATATCATAGAAGTGGCTAAGAAAGGAGAAGAAAGGACAAGGCTGAACATTTATATGTAATAATTGTATACATACATGTAGGTGCTTTTAGACAGTAACTCCTTTAATTATTTAAATTATTACTGCATGTCCTGACATTTCAGCAAAGAATGGCCCCAAAATAAATAAGTAGAAGCAGACGTTTTATGACTTAAATGTATTCTCTAATATGAACAATTTAGATGCATCAAGATATAGACAGAAAAAAAAAACATCTTCTCTTTGCAAGCAAACTGCAAAAAGATTGGTAATCATCATCTCCACATGACAATAATAATCTACAGCATAGATTTTGAGCATAAATGTAGTGTTTCTTCGAGTTTTTGTTGATGAAGTATAAATCAGGCTTTAGGCCCAAGCAGAGGTGCTCGAGTGTGTGGTCAGTTTGGACCTGATCCTCTGTCTTAGCTTGGAGATTTACCACCAGTTTAAGGCTCAGGACACTTCGCCCTTGTCACTTCATGATACAGGCCCCTGAGTAGATGAGACCGAGAGTTAACGCAACTCCGTTGGCTCAGCCCTTGTCGGGTTTTAATTTGGAGGCCACGATTTACCTTCCGACAATAAAGGGAGGTCGTTTTGGCCTCACTGCTCAAAACTGTTGTATATAAACCTGAATCTGGTGCTTAGCATCCGTCAGCTGTACTGTCCTGTCAGCACAGCCTGAGGTGCATCATTGGTGCAGTTTCAAATATAACCATTCAAAGTGACCGTGCACTCTCACTTCAGCGTTCACACCGTTCAAACTCTTGTTTCTGTGTCTCGGCGGCGAACTCCTATCTGAACACAAAGCTGGAGTCCTTCTCCCCTGTTTGAGGTTCTTTGTTATAAAGCGGATGTTGTTTTTTGCTAATAACACGTGCGCGCGCACACGCACTTGCTCGACTGTTGTGTTGGCCTACTTAAACATCCAGACACCTGACTGAGTGACGGTGTCATGCTGCACCTCTGTGAAACCTGTTGGGTCAGGCACTGTGGTTCCATCCTCATTATTATTATTATTATTGTTATTATTATCATCATTATTATTATTATTATTATTAATTTTGATAAAGAAAAATAAAAAATGCTTTCATTTTGCTCCAGATGCGCCTGCCACCGACAATAACCCAGCATTTCAGAGCCTGAAAATTGAGCAGTTTGGAAACACTGCTGACTCAGTTTTCATTTTAATCCTGGACAGAAAGAAACCAAGACTTTTTTTTAAATTGTTCACCCCCTGATTGATTGTTAACTCAATTACAAGCGTGCTCTCAGTTTCACCTCGCTGTCAAGTCTCATCACAGAGATCTGTCCTTGTTTCACCGTTGTTGTTTCTCGCAAACGATGGCAGAGGAGAGAATCTGCTTCCCATTCACACCGACATATGTTTGTGCATGTGTGTCGGTGTGGATGTTGATCATACTGCTGACGCGGAGCCTAAAAAATAGGTCGACCTCTCTGAAAATGCTCATCTCAAATGAAATCTTAGTAGCATTTACACACGTAACACATAAAGTTTCCCACTCTGCACAGCAAACAGTGGCTGTGTGTGTATATTAGCTTGCCGGATGTGAATCCAGCACTTAATAGGGCGTACCTGTGCTGTGCCTTGGCACCGAGCAAAAGTTTGTTTGTGTGTGTGTATGTGTGTGTGTGTGCGCGCCTGTGTGGTCACCCCATCTGTAAGTAAACCAAATATCATTTTCACTATGCAGTCACTCAAACCATGTCGGCTTGCTTGGATGGAGAGAAAAAAAAAGAAGCCTCCTGTACATACACAGATAAAGTTTGAGTTGGCGACAGTTTCAGTCTCTCTCCGCCCGCTCACCTCTAGTTTACAGAGGAACCAGAGAGTAAGAGATATGTTTTGAATGAGCTGACAAATGTTTAAGGATTGTACTTGGGGTCGGGGAGGGATGTGGCTCGCACTGGGGTTTGTAGAGTCCGGGAGTAAATACAGATCAATGCTGTAAAGTATATCATCAACTGCATGTTATTGTCACCGCTGTAACTGCTCTCGTTTTTTGTTTTTTTTGTTTGTTTTTTCTTTTCGAGACGACGGTTGGTGGATTGGGTTGGGGATGCACAAAACTTTATCCTTATTTATGATTTTTACACATATTATAGACTGTATTTTTTGTTTGCGAAACAAATATGAATTTTATGATGGTGTGCTTTGGAAAAGAGTCACATTTTTTTTTTGCCTTTTTTTCTTTTTGGAAAACTTTGCAATATTTGTTCTTATTTTGGACCCCGTAACTCCTAGATTATGAGGAAGAGGAGAATAAGCTGTATCTTTAGGAGCAGACAGTGTTTGTTTGAAAAACGTCCTGTTTCCCCTCAGTCACGTGCCGTCTTTTCTTTTCATTGAGCTGTGTGATCGAGCAAAGTGTGATGTTTTTTTGTCTACCAAAAGTCTTTTATTGATCATAATTATTATTAGCTTTTATTTTTTTTGTTTTTATTATGATTACTATTATTACTGTTATTTTTATTATTATTATTATTATTATTATTATTATTGTTATTCAGGGCAAAGATGACACCAAATTGAACAAAAATAGTTTGTCTTTTATAGAGGTTTCTTTACCCGGCAGAGTGGAGTCATCACGCTGTAGTCCACCTCATTTTTAAACTGCCGCGTAAAAAAAACCACCTCTCAACTGAAAGTCTAATAGTATTTTGTTTGTTTTTTTGATCCAATAGGATCAATTAATTTGTTTTTACTACAGTTAGGGTCATAAAGCGTGTGCTGTTATTTTTTCTTCCTTGTTCCCTGTTCATCCCTGCTCACTCCTTTTGGATTTGATTTTATTTTATTTCATGGGTATCATTTTTGTTTCTTCCTGGTTTGTCTGATGCTGTAGTATTGAGCTGGTTGGTCTAATACCAGAGCCCCAAAATGCTGAGACTGTCGTGACTGATGTTGCACTTGTGATGGGTTTTTATTTTTGTTAATGTTTTGTGTTGCAGATTTTGGGATTGTTGTGCATCGAGGAGAATATTTCCCTTATTTTTCTTAGTCACAGCAGTTGTTTTTATCAATCACATAGATCTGTCACACAGAACAAGATAATGATTCAACAGTGTATTTTTTTCACTGATATTTATTTATTGGTCATTCGTATGTTTATGTCTTTTTTTTTTAATGGTTATTGCCTTTTCATGTGGAGGGCAAACAGGACTCGAGATAGAGGAGTTCTCTTTTATTGGCATTTACCGTTGTGCACAGAAAGCAAAACGTTGGCGTCAGTCCTCACACTAACGTACAGTCTATAGATGAACAGGTTACAAAAACAAAAGTAAACTTTCGATGGTTTAAAGCCACAGCATGGTGTATTTGAAACGCGTGTGTGCTTTGCTCATAACTCAGTTAAAGCTTGTGTTGTTTGAAACCTGGATGTTTTTAATTAGTAAATACTGAATCCTGCTACAGGCGGACATCATTTTCTTTCATTTTGTTCATTTTGTTTTTTAGGTTTAATGCATTTGAGCTGATGATAACTACTATGATAGTGGACTGATTGGCTTTTTAATAATGTGCACTCCCTGTATGCAGATTGGGACACCCCTGCTTTGAAGTGTCATTGAGGTATTTTTTTTTATTTTATTTTTTAAATGCGGTTCTTGGTCTAGATTGCATGAGTTTGCAGGACCGGGGGGGAGAATTGACTTAATTCACTGCTGTTGCAGTTCAAAGGCTTCTTGTATGTACGACACCACAGATATATTGTCGCCACAGTTGTATCACTCGACACAGCTTTACTGCCCCTTTCTTTTCATTTTTTTTTTGCCCCCCAGTGTCATTTCAAACAGAATAAATGCCATTATATTGTGAATACCTCAGGACTTTTTTGGAGAAAAAAAATAAAATAAAACACTTAAAAATCAAATAAATAAGTAAAAACCTCATAGAAATGTTCATGGGTCGTTTCTTTAAAGTGGTGTGTAGTGTTGACCTCTGTCAAAGGAGTTCCCACAAGGCTGATTAAGCACATCAGCTGCACAACGCTCTATGCTTCTCAGTGTATCAGTGTTTCCGTGTCTGTAGTAGGGGTGGGCTTAAAATATCGATTTGGTGATATATCATCGTCCTTCCTCCTGCAACACGATAATCGATATGCCAGGGCAAATATTGGTATTTTAATTGACAAATGAAAATGCTCTAAAGTTAACAGTCCCTGCCAATTTCACCTGCGGAGCGTCAACACTTCATGTTTGTTCACATGAATAAGAGAAACTAGAGCGGAAGTTACCTACTGAAGAAGAGGGAGTTTACAGCAGAATAATGGCAGAGAAAAGCTACGTTAAGAGACGCTCCATCCACTTTATGCACTTTGTTCTCTATGTTGTTAAATATAGAGAAATCCTGCACTTTTCACATACGCTTTGTTTTCTTAAGTTATCGTGATGTATCGCTATATGATTGTCTTGTAGTATATTGATTATCACAGAATCATCGGATCGTGATATTATTGGTACCAGGGAAGAAAAACTAGGCAGTAGTCCAGAGTGGGTGATAGAAGATGTCCACTAGAGTTTTAGAGCAAGATCATCCAAAAAAATTAAGATTCAGATAAATAAGATAAGAAAAAAGGATTTATTTTTACAATTATTGCTAAATGAAGTTAACCTTTACCACAAAATGCAGCACAATTTAGTTTTAGTTGTTTTTGTGAAAAGGTTTGCTGCTTTTTCAGATCATGTACGACACTATAGTAAAATGGTTTTGTCCCTGTCACCAGTGAACTTTTATCTTAAATAGTCATTATCTCAGTGTTCATCAAACATAATTGTGAATAATATTTTTGCCATGAACCCAATTCTAAATCCTTGAATGGCAGCTACTATTCTTTGTTATAAATTATAAATGATTATAAGTTACACAGTGGGACATCATTTTTTTATATATATATTCTATTGAATACATTATCACTACACTATTAAATATAAATATAAACAATCATCCCCCCTTTTATTCCAATGACATATAAACATAAACACAATTATACCTGTTCTCTATATGTATATATACGATATATCCTCATCCATACATCTTTATATCTTAAATATAAATTAATCCAAATCTTTTCCCCAGAAAAGAATAATTTATATTTTGATTTCAAGTTTTGTAGATGCAACACCTCCAACGACCACCAGTGGGCATCACTTTATGAAGCACAGCCCCTGTCCAAGCAGAGATGATCCTGATGTCATGGTTATCTGTGGACATGTGCCCCCCATCATACAGCTGTTTTCCTTCTCTTTGTGATACGTAATCTGAGCCTCATGTGTGAAATCTGAGAATATATGCAATATTTTTCAATCTCAGACCTTCTTCCCAAATATACAAACGATAGATGGCAATACTAAAAATTGAAGAACATGCAGGTAGCAACTGCAGGGTATGAGTTCCAGTGCTGTCCACAGCAGGGAGCACTACTCATGTCCGTGTAATCTGAGGCCATAATCTGAGACCTCAGGTTGGTGTTTAACCTGTGACATTTACAAACTTTGTGCTTTGTGTCAAATAAATTATTCTCCTATAAGCAGAGCAGCACTATGTGACTGCCCGGGGTGGATTTGGACAAACATCTGTAAGTGTACCTGCCTCATTCATCTAAAATAATAATAAGAAAATGTCAAATGTTTGTCTGTTCGTCACCGACAGGCTCAAACACGTCTGAAAATAAACGTACACACAAAAGAATCCTCTCCCTCTTTTCTGCTGTGGCCTCTACACTTTCTCCCTCAGTGAAATTTACCAAAATTACCTGCATGACACGACATGACTCGACACAACAGTGCTTCAGCTGTGCCGTATAACACTTATGCAACAACAGATTGTGCTGATGTTAACTCGCATGAATCAGTGTCTCTGGAAGAGGAGGGCTTGTTGTGGTTTCTGCCAGACATTACGCACTGCAGCTTTAACACTGATCACTGACCAGGATTTGTTTCAAGTTTTCAGTCAACACTGTTGAAAGTACTAGTAAATCAATGTGAGGAAGGTATGACTTTATAATTAGCTTTATACATAGAATTTACAAAAATATTTGCAGAAGGATAGAAGCAAAGAATGCCAGACAGAAGAGTTGTTAAATAATAATTAACGCTTAATTAACCCTTAGTATTCATGCAGCACAGATCTGTGTCACAGGTGCATGTGTTAATTCACTACTCCTTATATGGACATCCTGATGTGTGTTTATAGGTCAAATCTTAGGGCTTTACAAAATGCTTTTTCGTGTTCATGTGTGTTGTTGAGTGAAAGTTATATAGTAAGTGAAAATGGAAGAAAAACAATACTTTAGATTGCCTATAGGTTGTGCTGAGAAAAGGATAGGATAAGTCGCTCTATACTGCACATTCCTATAACCTCTGTATATACGTTTTAATGTAGTAATGGGAAAAAGCATATGTCAAAAAAACGAATCGTGGCTTATTGCAGTTTGATAGTTACAATAACTATGATTTTCCATTTTTTTCTTACACCAAAAGTTATTTGCAAATTTGATGAGACTATAACCCATGAGTCATATTTCTCAAATCAATGCACATCACATGTTAAGTCTGGCATTTATCTGAAGTGAATGGGACAGTAGTTACCTTAACATGTGCAACAGAATGGATGTGTCCCTGCTCCTAATTATCAAATAAAAATTAGAAAATTAAGTGTTCTTTTAAAAAAAGACCCTTGTGCTCAAGAAAAAAGGTTTAAATGTGCCAAAATGATCGAGCCTTCAAATGAACAAAGTGAAAGTGAAACATGTCTTTCATACCCTGGATTATAGAAAACACTGACAAACACAAAACTCCCTGTACCTTTTGAAGTGTTGCTGTGCTGTGTTGTGTTGTGTTGTGTTGTGTTGTGTTGTGTTGTGCTGTGCTGTGCTGTGCTGTGCTGTGTTGTGTTGTGTTGTGTTGTGTTTATGTTAGAGATGGTTTAGGGTTAGTTTACAGTTAAGGTTAGAATAGAACTCCAAGAAGTGAATGTAAGTCAATGCAATGTCCTGTGAAGTCATGAAAACCCACAACTCCATGTGTGTGTGTGTGTGTGTTCTATATCATTCATGCTGCAACATGCTGTGCTTCCATTTCTATCTCCCAATCTTTAAAGTAGGACAGGAGGAGAACAGGAGGAGAACAGGAGGACCGGGGCTCGGGGTAATGATAGGGTTTGAAAGGAAATTTTACACCAAAGCACACACACACACACACACACACACACACACACACACAACAATAGTCCACGCCTCCTTCCACCTCTCTGCTCTGCAGCCTCATCTCTGTTGTGGATTTTCTTTCTGTCTACTCTCTCTGACCATATATGGAAGGAAATTTAACTAAAAGCTGATTGGTGGATGGGTGAGCAGAGTGCAGGTATACATTTCTTCCTGTTTGAACTCACTCCACGTCTCTTTTTGTTTTTGCATGTTCAGTTTACAGTCATGGCTTATCTTTAATATTTTTTTTACAGGGAAAATACAACAGTGAACCTCAACAAACTTTGTGCAATCCTAAAGAACTGCGTACTGTTGCATGAATCAAACTCATCATCAAATATCAAAACATGTTCCAGACAGATGGCAGACATGCTGATTTACCTTCTTTCACTTTCTTGTCCCCACATTTTTTTGGTCCATTTTTCCACCGTGGACACATCAGCAGTGCCACACCCCTGCTCCTGTTGCACGTTCAACAATGACTGTATCCCAACACACATTCCCTCTGGGTCTGTTTTCACCAGATCCTTTATAGATCCACTATAGTGTGCTTCACAATAATGTGTTACTGTTTTTAAGCAGTGTCAAACAGGATTATAGGCTGTACACAAATGTTTAGTTGTACAGATATTTCGAATACCATTGCAACAACTTGTTTCATTATGTTCATTAGTTTGAAGTATTTAGGTGAAATTGAGACATTGTGAGTTTCCAGAGTTAAAGGTAAGTCATCAAACTGACTACTGTAACAGTGAGGTAAAGTAGCACCACCTGTCATTAAATTATGACCTAAGTGATTGATTATAAGAAATTGTAGCTGATTAATTCCTTGCTGATAAACTAAATCAAAGAGTCCAACAATCTGAAAAACACAGCGAACACTTTCTTTCTCTTTACATGACCAAACGCATGAAAAATAACAGTGGTTCAGGCGAATCATCTGTTAAAATTAATATAATATGACCATAATATGCTTATAATAGTTCTATATTTGCACCTCTTTGAGAGAGTTTCAGAGTACAATAAATAGTCAATTCATTTAGATTTTAAAATAGAACATCAAATCATGATGGGGACCCCGGAATACTTTTCATCTTTAATCTCTGCAGTGATAAGTAAACAACAAAACATGCAGCATCAATGACAGTCATACAAACCTTTTCTGGATGATAATAGCAGATGTTGACATTAATCCTATTCTATGTTTCTTTGTCCATCAGTTCTGCTGCAGTTCTTATGCAAAAAGCGTTACAAAAGTGTTTTCTCTTACACGAACAGGTATCATCCCAACTAAATGGTTGTTTTATATTTCTGTGAACACTGTGATGTCACAACGAGTGACTGTGTTTTGATCTCATTTAAAATGTCTCTAAATTGAATATTTTTGAAAGAACTTTTGGTTAAAACGGGGAATGTAAATGAAGATAAAGTTTACCTGAAATAATAATGCATTACCTGAATATTTGTAATATTAAAATAGATAACTGTTAATGTTAAAGTTATGGCTGAAAAACAACTCTTAAGGTATTATTTTTTTTACATGGAGCACTTGAATGCAGCACGCGCTGCAGAGCGGGGGTGGGTGGGCGGTGACTAGGAGGCGGAACTTCCGGCTTACCTGCGAAAAATAAAAATAGGGCGGATCAAAGATGCCGACTGTCCATCCTGGCAGAGCCACGACTGAGAAGCAGCTGGACCGCATGACAGAGCAGAGACACTCGGCTGAAGACCACGGGCTTTTCCCCTGAACACAAACTCACTCTCACCCAGGAAGTCGACGGAGTTCAGCCACAGCAGCCACGACAACAGGTGAGACACTCGGTACTTGTCCACAGGTACACAACTGCCTGCGTAGTCGTGGTATCTCTGGAGGTAATCACTTGACAATGACTAGTTAAGGTTTTGTGGTTTATTTAAAACAACAACAACAACAACAACAACAACAACAAATACGATTGAAATCAGTTTGTGTTTGGTCAAGATGACAAATGTGACGCACCTGGTCAGATGGAGAAGCCCTTTAAACCTGCGCATGCCCAATTATCTCAAGATTGTCTCTGATTACTGACGCAATTTTATTTTACATATATAATATATTGTTTGTTTTGCATCATAAACAACAACCATTTCTAATTTCACTAGATGTATATGATTCTGGGCTTTTTTACAGAGATAAAGGTGGCGAAATTAGTCTGTATGGACTTTATTCTTACATTCTAAGTAAAGGCTGCATGTGTACTTTATTTACAGCATAATAGCATGGTCTCACTGGGACAACAGCTGCAGCGTAACAGGAAAAACTGGCCCGTCCTGTGGGGGGGAAAATTCACTTTTTCATCTTAGACTCCCACTATTTAAACTTCAGCTTAGGGCTGTTGTGTTTAGCTTGTTTGGCTTCTTCATGTAGACTCTTGTGTTGTTTGTCAGATGGTTGGATAAGACAAGCTTCTTCTTTTTTCTTTTTTTTTTTTACACAAATGGCTCACACCCTGCTGCTGCTGTGTGTGTCTGTATGTGTGTCTGTGTGTATCTGTGTACCCTCAGGACATGCAATTGCTGTGCATTCACTGAAGAGGATTTAGCCCCCATGGTTTAGTTGAGGTTGTGTGGTCAGTGTGCATCTTCCGGTTTCAAGTGTGACACCATTCTTCTTCATAACTTGATTTATGTGGAAAAACTTTGCGTATAAAGAGCAAAGTCTTCGTCTTGTAGTCCGAACGGCTGCACCTGGAAATGTAGGAAAAACAAATCCCATATGGAAACATCTTGGTAGTAGTTAAATATGAAAAGAATCAACATAATTCAAAGTTAAAAAACATGAGTAGGGCTCCAACTGTCCAATTGTTTACCTGCCTAATTTGTCGTTTGGTCCATGAAATGCAGAAAATGTTGGATAATGTCAGTTGGTGTTTGCTAAACGTAAAATTGATGACTTCCTCAAAAGTTTTGGTCTGTCCATAAACCAAAGTTTTTCCGTTTTATTGTTGTAGAGAAGCAAAGAAACTAGAACAAATCAGAGAGTGATTTTAATCCATTAGAAGAAGGAAAAAAAAGTCCTAAACTCAGTAGTTGTTGTTTTTAAGTTAGTAATAGATGAATCAATTAATTGTTGGACCTGTAGTGTTTAGTTGTGCCACCGCCCTGGAGAAGAAGCTGTAATAATCCTGCATCTATGTCCAGATTGCAGGAGGTTGTGCCCCACCCTAAAAAACTGAGGAAATCAAACATGTTCTCATTCACTGCAGAGTCTGGATAATCTGGATCAGTAGCACAACAATGTCCATGTCTTTTATCAGTCAATACATAATTTTGGCAGGATATTATGATTTAAGACAGTGCCTCACAGCAAGAAGGTTGAGTTGACTGTAGGTGTGAGTGAGTGGTTGTTGGACTGGCGACCTGTCCATGGTTTACCCCTCCATTGGCGCCAGCGCCCCATGACCCTCATGTGCAGGATAAAGCAGCAGGCGATGGATGGATTATGATTCTTGGTCATTTTCATGAAGAATAAAACTAAAAAGATTTACAGAATCTCATCACAATACTGCTTTGAGGCTTTTCAAATAATAGCAGTCTCTTTTCGATTTAGATACAATCATGTTTCGATTCTTCTGTGATTTTAATGATCCTTCACCTCAGCTCCCTGTAAGAGCCAGGCTGCAGATGGCAGGGGGACACTGAAGCCTGGATAATGCAGGGATTGACTGGCAGCCAAGGTAAATACAGAGCAGGAGAATGAGGAGCTGCTGCTGCTGTTGTTGAAAACATGCAGCATAAAGACTGACTTTAAATAAAAGCCCAGACCATAGGATTGAATCTTCAGTGATGAGTACATGTAGCTGCTGTGAGGTGAAAGAGGTAAAGGAGATCTGGGATGGCTCCGTCTCTTAGTCTTCATTCAGTGAGACACTAAAGATGCACGTCTTTATTCGGTCCTCAGCAGAGGTTTGAAACAGTAGATGTAGGTGATTCCACTTAATCAATCTACTGTTGTTTGCTGTGGACATAAAGACTGAAGTACATTTTGTCATTTCAAACCGCAGAGTTTGACTAACTTCCTGAGGAAGTTGGCCCATGGATGCATGTGAATCTCACACAACCTCTTTTGTAGGTGTGTGTTCAGTGCGTATTGGTCTATTATTAAAAAGAGAAGAGAATATGTAACACTCCCAAATTTTCTTGGATTTATGGAGTTTTCTTTCTTACTTTGCAGGATTTTATTGTGCGATGAAACCAGTAAAAATGTCGATGTGTTTGTCCCCCGCTGATCTTCAAGAGTCTGAGCACATAATCAACTTAGTGGAGACACAGATGACACCCTGTGTACTAATGCCTTTATCCCTCAGTCTCTAAACGCAACATATACTCACTTTGTCTTTGTCTTTTACACATACACACATGCTCTGCTGGTGTTTTCCATGCACATATGCAAAATTTCTGCATTTTGAATGCATTCATTTCAGTCCATGTATTTGTACAGTCATATGCAGCCATGTAGGGCCAGCTTGTTCATTGATGGTGCTTCTCTCTTCCCATTTGTTGTTGTTGTTGAGATTTGATGGTGATAAATCTAATAAAGGGTTTGATAGATGAAGAGATATCCATCCTATGGAAAAGTATATTACTTGTAAATATCATCCTCTGGTATTTTATGACCTTTAATGTCTATATGATTTCTTTTGTACAATTACTACTACTACTACTACTACTTGTACTATTTGTGCACATCTTGGACTTATTTTGCGAAATGGGAACACACATGTTTGTTTGTGCTGCTCATCACTTAACTCTGCCCATCTTAGTTTCTTGGCAGTCATGAGAAAGCTCTGCTTTTTTCAAAATTGCTGAATGTTTCAAGTAAATCGTAATAATTTTCACAAGCAAGAGCATTTTTTTTTATATTGGTCTAGTTCAAATAATTAATTGGAAATAATTGGTCTCATTTGCTGTTGGTGGAAGCAGAATGTAAGTGGTGGATTTTTTAATCCATTTGAGGGTAAATTTAATTTTATGCTGTGGCACAGTCGTTCTTCAGGGTGTGGTTGGGGAATAATGACATTTCCCTCTCTGCCCAGACTTGCCCCTGACATTCTTCCCTGCCTTCCCTCCCCTTCCACGAGGACTCTTAAGAATCCTTGCACCAACCTTTATCACTTTTGCCCACCTTTTAAACAACTACAGGCCTTTTTGAAATGTTTAAATGCACAGCGTCAGGCTATTTGTCCTACCGTAGAATATCTGATAGTTGGCCATTTATTAACTTTGGAGGAAATTGCAGACATTAAAGGAGGATTTTGGATAATGAGCACTGGAAGTCAGGAATCTGTGGAATTCTGTGTAATGAGTTGGTGAGGAATGAATGTGGGCTGCACAAGGAATAAAGGGCGGACAGGTATAAGGAGAGATGAAGTCGCACTGTAGAGCTCAGGTGAAAGGTGAGCCATGGGTCATTACGGTAAAAACAAGGACTGAAATTAGACACATTTGAATTTACAGGCAATTTTCCTGCAGTCCTTGGGTAACATACAGTAACAGGCAGTGTGTGAATGCTGCAGCAAGTTTGAAGAGCTTTATTACATAGCTGGGTTTATAGGTCACAGCAAGAATTTTTTTCCTGATACTCATAATGATACAGTGGAACAGCATGAAATGGTAGCTGTTACGGAGGTAATGTGCCCAAACCTGTGCTCTACTTTTTGTTAACTCTGAGGCTACAGTAAATCTAACTGCCATCAAGAGTTGTTGTCAGGTTTGTGTCGACACACACCTCAGCTAACGTATGACGTCCTTCACATGTGAACAACAGGCTTCATATCGCCTCAGTCCTTGGAACTTGAATAATGAGGAATTATCAAACTAAACATGGAGCTGTTGTTCCATCTGTGAGTTATGCACATCAACATTTATTCAGATCACAGTCGCATGAATATTAGCTTCAGGCTTTTTAATTTGGCATAGAACAAATGTATTTCAAATACAGAACAATTAAATTGCAGCCTTTGTGATTTGCTAATTGTCAACAAATGAATACAAAGTATATCTTAAAGTTGAGAATAACTGGGAAGTGGAGCTTTATTATGATTTTAGTCTTTATTTCTCAATTTTTTTGTGAGAAAATCTATTCATTTTAATAATCGTCATCGGTTGATCAGGATGGGAGAACTGTAATAAATTTTTATAGACCAATACATAGAACCTTTGCATTTGTAAAGAATAAATGTATTATTTCTGTTCTACATTTATTTGTTGGTAAAATGGTGGAAGATCATTATAAAGTGACTTTATTGAGTCTGTAAATCAGTAATATCCACCATATTGTAAGATTTTGATAGTTAAGATTACTCTGATTTAATTTTTGTTTAAACTTTCCTATAGCAACCATGACGGATGCAGATAAATACCTGTATGGGGACCGCAGTGGGGGCAACAACCCTCTTGTTCAGGCTGACTGGGCCACCAAGAAGCTGGTGTGGATTCCCTCTGAGAAGCTGGGCTTCGAGGCTGGCTCCGTCAAAGAGGAGCAAGGAGATGAGTGTGTGGTGGAGCTCGCCGACTCTGGCAAGAAGGTGAGAAAGAAGAATTTATTGAAATAAAATGTCAACGTTTTTCCTTTTCAAAGTGACAGCGTTTCATCAATCAAAGACATGTTCCAGATTATCATGTGTTCTCTCCACAAATCTCAGGTGAAAGTAAACAAAGATGACATCCAGAAGATGAACCCACCCAAGTTCAACAAGGTGGAGGACATGGCGGAGCTCACTTGCTTGAACGAGGCGTCTGTGCTGCACAACCTCAAGGAGAGATACTACTCAGGACTCATCTATGTGAGTTTGTGGGGATGCACGTGTTAAAAGTTTTCGTATGTAACATTTAGAATTAGAGTTGGTTGTTTTTGTGCACACGCCAATCAGTAATGGTGACCTCTGACCTCTGCATTTAACTCATCTTTATTACACACCAGTAGAGAACTCACATAAGCTGGGTGCAAATTGAATGCACTCCCCATCACTGTTTTTAAATATGTGTATAATTACTTTAAAATAAAAATACTTTGGACTTAGAAGCCTCTTAGGATTTGCTTTTTATACGTCAGAAAAAGTCCTTGCTTTGTGGAGGCTGCCATCTTGTACACACATTTTTCTGTTATGTGAAGGCCACTGTTGTTCCACATTGAGCAGATGAGTTATTAATTCTTAAGTAGCGACACTGTGATTATTTGTATATGCAGACAAAAAAAAGTTAACTCATCTCTGACAGTATCCGTCTTCTTTTCTTGTCTCACCCAGACGTACTCTGGTCTCTTCTGTGTTGTGGTGAACCCATACAAGTACCTGCCCATCTACACCGAGGACATCGTGAACATGTACAAGGGCAAGAAGAGACACGAGATGCCCCCTCACATCTATGCCATCACAGACACTGCATACAGAAGCATGATGCAGGGTAAATGCGTCTCTTTATAAAATATCTTTTACGTTTACAAGAAAACAAATTCAGCCCTTTGCTTCATAGATACTGAATCTCTGGTTCAGTGCTTCCCAAAGTGTGGGTTGTAAAAAAATTCTCCCTTCATCACATTTTTTGCTAATGTATTTTTTTTTAATTTGTAAATGCAACATATTGCGTCATATTTTTAGCTGATACCGTGTTTATTTTTCATCAGTGATTGATATATTTTAATTTGTTGTTTGTCTGTTTTGTTTGTCCAGTGATCTGTGCTTGGGCCCTGAAGTTTTGCTGAATTTGTATTGGCCTCAAACCTGTGACGTTTTAAAATCTGTAGTTTGTGAATCTCTGCTCTAGATTGTCACGCGCGCACACACACACATTTCCTACAACTTTCTGTCACATAAACTTGTTCACCTACTAATTACAGTTTTCACTTGCTTTTTTCTTTATTACTTTTAGCTTTGTTTCTGATCAGAAGTTTTACATTTTTTTTCTATTTTAATGTCCAATAGATCGCGAGGACCAGTCAATCCTTTGCACGTAAGTGTTTTCTGTTCAGTTACATGGTGGTTTATAAAAGGCCCTGTGATTTGTAATTTTTACCCTCATTCATGTAGATTCTTGCACTATAAATCAACTGACCTAAGCATAAATCAAATGTTATTGTTCAAACAATCTTAACTTCATTTGAGGCTGTATTATGTCAATGTTTGTCTTTCTATAGTGGGGAGTCTGGAGCAGGGAAAACAGAAAACACAAAGAAAGTAATTCAGTATCTTGCCCATATTGCCTCATCTGCCAAATCCAAGAAAGATCAGGTGAGTAACGTCCTGCGTTGTCCACAGATGTTTTAGACTATGATGAAAACTACCATGGATTTTTTCTCCCCTTGATGTTTTTGTTTTTGTACATGACGGTGCATCTCTGATCAGAGCTTTGTGGCGACTACTGAACATTCCTGTTTCAGGCCTTTACATGCCTGCCTCCCCTTCTTCACCAGTGACTTCAAGTGAAGCAGAGCGAAGATGTGTGCTTGTGTGCACGTGTGTGTGCACTTTTATAACCTCCACTGAGGAGGTTGTGTTTTTACCAGCCTTGTTTGTCTTTTTTTGTGCAGCTTAAAAATGTTAGACAAATTTTGAATACAAAAGATAAACCGAAGGATAGATTTTGGTGGTGATCTGGTTTCAGTTCACTTTTCTGAGTGCATGGATACTGTAAGGACACTGAGTGGCCTTGGCAGAGATTGGCACTCTGAAGGATTCCTGTAGTTCTTGAATTGTTGTTTCTACAAAAAACATTTCAACTATAAAATTTAATTTGTCATTTTTAGTTTGGTATCAAACATGTTGATCTTGTTGTTTTTCACCTCCTCTCCAGGGCAGTGCAGTGTTGTCTCACGTGAGTTCATCTCTCTGACCCCCATAAGCCTGGTGTCTTGACTCTACTAACAATGTTTTGTCTTTGTCTGGGTATCGAAGGAAATGCATCATATCATCAAAATATTGTGTCCTGAAAAGAACATTTCGGCATGGAAAATGCGCTTATTCACAGGGAGCTGGACAAGAACATTAATACCACCTTCATGTTTGCACTGTGCATGATGCTACTACCAGCATCAAGTTAGCTTTGCTTTGTGTAAAGACTGGAAATATCCACTCACTCACTCTTTGTCCACCAATTATCTGGTGCTGTACCCAATAACGGGGTTAAAGGCGGAGTACACCCTGGACAGGTCATTAGACCATCGCAGGGCCAACATACAGAGACCAACAACTATTCACTCTCACAATTTGTCAAGTGTTCAATTGACCTCTGCGTGTAACTGTGGGAAGAAGCCAGAGTACCTGGAGAGAACCAATGCGCACACAGTGGAAAACATGCAAACTTGGTGTTGGCCACTACTCTGCCATGTGATCCTGGGAACATCCAGTCTGGGTCAATTTGAATGTTTTGAACAAAATGTGTTTAATCTACACAAACATGGAAATACAACACACGGGTAGGCACATCACTTTTGCTACAGTTATGTGTCTGTGACTGGAAAAACGTTGTCCCCATTTTCATTTAAAAACAGCAGGGGAAACATTTTTGCCTGTATGGTCACACAGATCTTTGGAAATGGTGGCATGGTGGAAATGGTTTCCCTGCATTCACTTCCTGATTTAAATTTTGTTATCTCATGGCCTCACAACAGAAAATTCCCTGTTTTTCCTTTTCACCGTTGTTTCTTGTTGGTAGAACGTCCTGTAAACCAAGCAAACAACTGCAGGGGAGAAACTGTCCTGTTTACACAGACATGCACATGCTTATTTTACCTGAATTATCATGTGATATACTGTAGGTTTCAGGTGTGTTTAGTATGGATGCAGATTATGAGATCAAACCGCTTGTTTGGACACAAAACATTTTTTATCTGAAAACACACATTTTCAAATGAAAATGTAGTGGTGTGGATGTAGTTTAAGAAAATTACAACCATGAGAAGATTAATTTTTAAGTTTTGTTTAGTCAAATAGATCTTCTACAAAAACTGCTATAACTACTCCACACAACAAAGCAGGAACTTTATCTGAGCGTTTCCTGGCTTAAAGTACACCTTGTTGTATACTCGTGCATAACAATTACTAAATCAGGCTTGACCAGATTGAGGAAAGAAAGACATGATGCTGAGTGAGTGGGCGTCTTTCAGCCAACACTGCTTTAAAAAAGGCATGCACAACCTTACAAGTAACGAGTGTTACAGTGCACTCCTGCATTTCCTTTTAGGGGTCCTGACTAACCTTCCTGTGTGCTACATGTGTCCTCTTGTTTGTGCATGCATGGACAGGGATGGTCTGCAGGGTTTTTGTGCCTGAGTAGGCTTGTTGTGCTTGCAGGAATGTGTGGTGGAATGTGCAGTATTCTATTTGTGTCTGTGTGTGGCTGATTGGGAAATGATCACGTCCCCTGAGGTAATTCTTTTGAATCCACAGCCTGAATTGTTTTCAATAAGCTCAAGGAGGTTACATTGGCCAATGAAAGGTTTGCATCGGTGAAAGGAAATGCATGATTTGAAAGCTGTGCTTGCTTGTCCATTGTCCAGCACAGTGTTGAGATGAACGATTATCAGAGTTTATAGTTTTGCTATGATACTCACTCTTCCATCAGGGGGAACTGGAGAAACAGCTGCTGCAGGCAAACCCCATCCTGGAGGCCTTTGGCAACGCTAAGACTGTCAAGAATGACAACTCATCAAGATTTGTAAGACTCAAAATTGAGAAAATCAGAAATGCACTGATACAGACCTCAATTATAAATCAACCACAGTTCAAGTGTAGCAGATACTTTTCTATTCTTTGAGAACTCACTGAGAGTTTTCTTTTTCAGGGAAAATTCATCAGGATCAACTTTGATGTCAATGGATACATTGTTGGAGCCAACATTGAAACGTGTATCCTTTTAAAAAAATAATAATAAAAACATATTTTTGTCTTTCGTATTGGGGTATATATACAGTACATTAAAATTAACTGTAAATGTTACACACTTGACCTTAAGTATATGTTTACATCACATGAACAGACATGGTGAAATAGACACAAAGCAGGTTGGTGTATGTGCAACTTTAAGACCCTAACAGTTAAAGTTAATGCTTTGTTAAAGTTTGCTGTGAAATTTAGCATTACCTATTTACAACATATTTTGTTGCACAGATGACTGTGTAAACCTGTTGTTGCAGTTGTGTTTGCGTTGTGCGTCTTTAATGAAAATGCTGTCAGATCTGCTGGAGAAGTCTCGAGCCATCAGACAAGCGAAAGAGGAGAGAGGTTTCCACGTCTTCTACTACATGCTCACAGGAGCAGGGGACAAAATGCGCAGTAAGCACTGAAACATTGATATTACCATATAATATAAATGCACTGAACTGGATGTTTTTAAAAGAGCACTGAAGTAAAAAGTTGCCTGTAATAGGTTGCATGGACGGCTGAGGGTGTCTTATGAAACATAATTTCTTGAGAAACTTGTGTACAAGCATGTGAAATAACTGATATGGGCCAATCTGGCTGAGCTTCCCTTTCCTCTGTTCAGTCATTGAATCCTTATAGAACTGAAAAGTCCCATATATATATGTATGTATGTATGTATGTGTGTATGTGTATGTGTATATGTATGTGTATATATGTATATGTATATATGTATATATATATGTATATATATATGTATGTATATATATATGTATATGTGTATATATGTATGTATATGTGTATATATGTATGTATATGTGTATATATGTATATGTGTATATATATATATATATATGTATATGTGTATATGTATATGTGTGTATATATATATATGTGTGTATATATATGTATATGTATGTATAAAAAATGGTCAGTTTTAAAAAAGTTAATACTTTTGACTATTTTTCACTGTCTAGCTGAGTTGTGTCTGGAGGATTATAGCAAGTACCGTTTCCTGTCAAACGGAAATGTAACGATTCCTGGACAGCAGGACAAGGACATGTTCACTGAGACCATGGAGGCCTTTCGTATCATGAGCATCCCAGAGGAGGAAATTACTGGTAGCTACCTTCTTATTTTCTGTACTTGGTTATAGGGCTGTGAAAAGCAATTTAATTTCAATATAATTTAAAAGTTCCTAGTTTTAGACGTGACTGCTATCACTTTAGGGTTGTGCAAACGTGTTTGCACTCACATGCATTCAGACACGCGTCAAATCAAGTAAATTTTGTCCCCTCAGGACAAAAGTGCTACAACAGCTGCAGATCACTACACAGTACGACAGTTCAAGTTGTTTTCCAGTTGGCAGTACAGAAAGAATAGAAATGAATTAAAAAAAACTGTTAGGCAATCAATTAAGAAGAAATAAACTAGTTAGCCTTTTAGAAGTTGTTACACACGTGTCCAGTATTCTCAAGGCTATAATGCAATTTTTATCCAGGGTAAATGTGATATTCCCACATGCCCTACTCTGTATGTCTGTGTTGTCTTGGTGAGGGACAAGCCACACCATTTTAAATTTGCACTTGCTTGTTTTTTTGGTACGTTCATCTGAACACAGAATTGCATTTTTCAGCTGTTCAGTCAAATAATATATTTTGTATATGTTGCTCTTGCATGATGAGTGTGTGTATTCTCTCCTCTTTAGCAGACACTGATCTCTTGTGTTTGTTGGTCAGGTCTGTTGAAGGTGGTGTCGGCTGTGCTGCAGTTGGGGAACATGAGCTTCAAGAAGGAGCGTCACTCTGACCAGGCCTCCATGCCTGATGACACAGGTAATCACATTTACACAAACACACCACCACCATTATCATCTTTATCATTTCCCCTCTACACATTCTCTTTAAATCAAGTCTTTCCAATTCATCTTTCAATCGTCTTTACATCCTCCATTATGACCCTAATGTTTCCCAGCTGCCCAGAAAGTGTGCCACCTGCTGGGCATCAATGTGACTGACTTCACTCGAGCGATCCTGTCCCCCAGAATCAAGGTTTGCATAGCAATCAATATGTGCAGGTTCATTTAGAGATTGTCTAAACAAGATAATGTGTTTGGTTTCAGTTTCTTTATCTGAAATAAATTAAAATGTATACAGATTACCCTGTAATAACTTTGGTTATTTTTTTTTTAGGTTGGCAGGGACTATGTCCAGAAGGCCCAGACTCAGGAGCAGGCTGAGTTTGCTGTTGAAGCTCTGGCTAAAGCCTCTTATGAGAGGATGTTCCGCTGGCTGGTGATGAGAATCAATAAAGCTCTGGACAAGACCAAGAGACAGGGAGCCTCTTTTATTGGCATCCTAGACATTGCTGGATTTGAAATCTTTGAGGTATGGAGTTGACAGTTTGACACTGACAGTTGTGCATTTCTTAGATCACAGAGAGAGAGAGTTTGGGCTGTTTTGGCTTTGACGCTCTCTCTTTGTGTCAGTAAATATGTTTAGACTCTGAGGCTCAAAACGCTTCTCAAACTTTTGCCTTATTGAGGAAAATTGTTCATCAATAACAGTCTGTGTGATATTTAAAGGGACACAGACACGTGTGTGTCCGTGCACCTGCACCTAGAACCGGGCAGAATTGCTTTCCACTACTCAAGGAAATTAGGGATTTTAGCTCGCAGGGACAAGGGAGCTGCTGGTCTTTCGTTGCCTTATAAATCATAATGAAGGAAACTTACTTTACTTATTTTAATGTTGTATACAAGTGGGGTCAACATAACTGCAATTATACTCATTTTATAGAAGGTATTTCCATTATTACGCTGGCATACTGAGATTTTTCTGACTGTTGATCCAACGCCCTTTGCTTTATTGTTTTCTGTCTTCCACAGTTGAACTCGTTTGAGCAGCTGTGCATCAACTACACCAACGAGAAGCTGCAGCAGCTCTTCAACCACACCATGTTCATTCTGGAGCAGGAAGAGTACCAGAGGGAGGGCATCGAGTGGAGCTTCATCGACTTTGGCCTGGACCTGCAGCCCTGCATCGACCTCATTGAGAAACCAGTAAGATGTTTTAGAAGTTATTGTTCTTCCTCAAGCCTTGCCTAAATGTCACATATCTTTATTTATCTGTCCTGTCCAGATTAAGGAGATTATATGGGATTATAAACCCAGTCAGGATTCTGGAACTGTAAATTTTCACATGTATCTTGTCTCCCCTGATTTGATCAAAGGCTGGTCCACCAGGCATCCTGGCTCTGCTGGATGAAGAGTGCTGGTTCCCCAAAGCCACAGACAAGTCCTTTGTAGAGAAAGTGGTTCAGGAGCAGGGAACGCACCCCAAGTTCCAGAAACCCAAGAAACTCAAGGATGATGTTGATTTCTGCATTATGCACTATGCTGGAAAGGTCAATTAATATTTATTTATTTCTTTTCAATAATTTTTTGACATTTGACATCTCTCTAACACACACACTGAATAATATAAAATAATAGTGATTATTTATAAATAAATTATAGTGTATTTTCTCTAGGAAATGTACACAATAACAAAAAATTTTGTTCTGAACTTTGATCCTGATGGTTATGACATGCTCTTCTAAACATATCATTTATTATAATTGTGACTCTCCTCTGGTGTAGGTGGACTACAAAGCAGATGCATGGCTGATGAAAAACATGGATCCTCTGAATGAGTGTGTTGCCACTTTGCTTAACCAATCTACAGACAAATTTACCTGTGATCTGTGGAGAGACGGTAAGTTTTCCAGATTGTCAAACTGCATCAAACAACAAAAAAAATGAAAGAAAATGGTGACATTCATTTTACAGTGTCTCTTTATGCCATGACTAAAACACTGCATGCATGTCTAGTTGCATGCAGTGTTTGCTGACAGTTGTTACACAGCTAGTAAAGTAAACAAAATTATAGACTCAACACTCAGCATCTTTTTTATATGTGACACTACACAGTAGTAACAAGTTTGTATTGTCAGTAAACACAATGACATAATTGTTTTGTACCTCCTCTGTTTCCTCACAGTTGACCGTATTGTGGGCCTGGATAAAGTGGCAGGAATGTCGGACTCGATGCACGGTGCGTTCAGAACCCGTAAGGGCATGTTCCGCACTGTGGGCCAACTGTACAAGGAGCAGCTGAGTAACCTCATGGCCACATTGAGAAACACCAACCCTAACTTTGTTCGCTGCATCATCCCCAACCACGAGAAAAAGGTACGGAGGTCTGCAGAGCCCTCTGTGTGTTTATGCATGTGGAAGAAGGGTTAAACACCCATATAATAATGCTCTCAGACATGTCTGATATGTAACGTGTTAAGCTTTACATACGACACACGATGCACTCGTGCAGATCTGTGTGTAAGCAGCACACACAAAGAGCTGCCAACAAATGATGCAGCCAGTTTTCAGATAAAGGACACAAGATCCAAATAACATGTTTCTGTTCACAAAGACGAAAGAATGTATTCACCATGTCTGACTTTACATATTACGTCTAATGACACTATGTATGCCGTGATACAGGGACTCAGGAAGGACTAATTTAATGAATATTAGAGCCTATTTTTACAAACTGTTATTTGTGCTTGACTGTTTAATTTTATTTAGAGGCAAAATTAAAAATAAACATGACAAAAAAGAAGACATGCTTGCCACTCCTTTGTGCCGCATGCATCAATGAATAAATCCACAACCGCCCCAAGTTCTGTTAGGGAACCACTGTAATAAGTGACATCGTAAATCATTAAGAAGGGAGAGTATGAACACGTCTTAATCGTTTCTTTTTCAGGCAGGAAAACTGGAGCCTCACCTGGTTCTTGACCAACTCAGGTGTAATGGAGTCCTGGAGGGGATTCGTATCTGCAGACAAGGATTCCCTAACCGCATTGTCTTCCAGGAGTTCAGACAGAGGTGACAAAAGGGTGTTATATGCAAATATGTGGTGCCTTATGTTTTCAGAGTTTCTTTTTAATAATGAACCAAACACAATTTCCTCAAATCATTTTCTTTCTTTTCATACCACTCTTTTTTCAGTTCGAATTTAAATGTGATGCATATTAAAATTTGACTGATTAGCATAGAGAAAAAACACTTGAGATCAAAGTTCAGTATTTTAATTTTGCTGGTCTTTTTCTCAGATATGAAATTCTTACTCCAAATGCTATTCCAAAAGGCTTCATGGACGGAAAGCAAGCCTGTGTGCTCATGGTAATGAAAAGAACTATCAACACGTCTGGGGAAAATCTTCTTGTTTACCTTGGTTCATGTGTCAGGAATTGTCTCTGTAATTTCTGTCTTCTCCATGTCAGATCAAAGCTTTGGAGCTGGACCCCAATCTGTACCGCATCGGTCAGAGTAAAGTGTTCTTCAGAGCTGGAGTCCTGGCTCACCTGGAGGAGGAGAGAGACATTAAGGTCACTGATGTGATGATCAACTTTCAGGCCTGGTGCAGAGGACATTTGGCTCGCAAGTATGAAGTCAAGTCATTTCTATCATAACACTTTTCAGCAGTCAATGTCTGCACATATTGGAAACACTTTTCGTGTACCGCAGTTTGCACTCGGCTATTATAGACGTCCAAATCTTGACCGAAGTATGTTTTGTATTTCGTTTTTCACTCCAGAGCCTTTGCCAAGAGACAACAGCAACTGACGGCCATGAGAGTAATCCAGAGAAACTGTGCAGCCTACCTTAAACTCAGGAACTGGCAATGGTGGAGACTTTTCACCAAGGTCAGATTAATGTAGATGGTTAAATGTGCTTTAATTGTAAAAATGCAGTTTTCACTTTTTTCACTGTCTCTAAAATTAGGTCTGTTAAGTAAAATTAACACTTTTTTTTTTACACATCTGATTTTCATCGAGTATTTTACATGGAGTATTTTTCTATTTTCTCCAGAATAGAGAAAAAAGTCCACATGTTCCCATGTGCTTCAGTAATGTTTTTCTTGTCTTTTTTTCATCTTCCTTAGGTGAAGCCTTTGCTGCAAGTGTCCCGGCAAGAGGAGGAGATGCTGGCCAAGGAAGAGGAGCTTTTTAGGGTGAAGGAAAAACACCTGCAGGCTGAGGAACAGCTCAAAGAATTTGAAACCAAGCAGCAACAGGTAGAAAATACCTATATTAAAATATTATAACATATATGACAAATGTTGATTTATCCAGTCTGATTCTGACCTTGACTCCTCTCTGTTAGCTGAATTCTGAGAAGTTGGCTCTTCAAGAGCAGCTCCAGGCAGAGACAGAGCTGTGTGCCGAGGCTGAGGAGATGAGAGCCCGTCTGGCTAACAGGAAGCAGGAGCTGGAGGAGATCCTGCACGACCTGGAATCTCGTCTGGAGGAGGAGGAGGAGAGAGTGACCCAGATGCAAACCGAGAGAAAAAAGATGCAACAGAACATCACGGTCCGTAAACTCGTGAAGATGTGATTAAAAAAAAAGTGAAAAGAATGTATGAATAAGATTATTATCTTTTTCTTTAAATGCATTCATTGTACATTGTTTGTGTCGGTCATCCAGGATCTTGAGCAACAGCTGGACGAAGAGGAGGCAGCCAGACAGAAGCTTCAGCTGGAGAAAGTCACCATGGATGCCAAGCTCAAGAAGATCGAGGAGGACGTCATGGTGCTGGACGACCAGAACATGAAGCTCAGCAAGGTCTCGTAAAACATGTTGATGTCTAATCCAGTGGTCAGCAGCACTGGTCAATTCAGAATCGAAAGAATATTTTTGTTACTTTGAAATATGTTCAGCATAAACAAAATATTTGCTCCCTGGAAAACAGTTTTCCTTATTTTTATTAAAACCTCAGGAGAAGAAACAGTTAGAGGAGAGGATCTCTGAGTTCACCACCAACTTGGCTGAGGAGGAAGAGAAGTCTAAAAGTTTGCAGAAACTCAAAAATAAACATGAAGCCATGATTACAGATTTGGAAGGCAAGTATCTGTTTTATCTATTTTTTTTTATTTTGTGTGTGTGTGTGCCATTCTTGTGCATTACTCATCACTCAAGCAAGTAATTACAAATTAAAACTCTGAAATACAGATCGCCTCAGGAAAGAGGAGAAAATTCGCCAAGAGTTGGAGAAGAACCGTCGTAAAATGGAGGGCGATTCCACCGAGCTCAACGACCAGATTTCAGACCTGCAGGCCCAGATCGATGAACTCCGTGCTCAACTGGCCAAAAAGGAGGAGGAGCTCCTCGCTGCACTGGCCAGGTCAGGGTTCTGAACAATAACATGTCAGGACTTGAGCTTCGTAAAATGTTGTTTAAAAAATATTCTCCCTTTCAAGACCATTCATGTAGTGTAATATTCAGTCACCTTCCTCTTCTCCTACAGGATAGAGGAAGAGGCTGCAGCCAAGAACATGGCCCAGAAGAAGATCAGGGAGCTGGAGGCCCAGATCTCAGAGCTACAGGAGGATTTGGAGCTGGAGAGGCAGGCACGCTCCAAGGCTGAGAAACACCGCAGGGACCTGGGAGAGGAGCTGGAAGCTCTCAAGACTGAGTTGGAGGACACTCTGGACTCCACTGCAGCACAGCAGGAGCTGAGGTAACAATCGAGCTTCATATGGATATGATCATTGACAGAACATATATATATATATATATATATATATATATATATATATAGTGAGCGGTTTATAAACTTTATAAACGATAAATGTTTGTCAAATTTCCTAGCAGTCCATCCTATAGTTGTTCTTATTCTTTTATGGATCAAAGTGTTCAATGGACAGATTATCACAAAAAACTAATGCCAACGTGCTACAGATTTAGTCTCATGTGTCCTCGCATTGTCCTCATAGGTCAAAGCGTGAGACTGAGGTTGCCCATCTGAAGAAGACGCTGGAGGACGAGGCCAAGACCCACGAGCAGCAGATGGCCGACATGAGACAAAAACACAATCAGACATTTGAAGAGCTGAATGAACAGCTCGAACAGGCCAAAAGGGTAAGCATCGGCATCTTTCTCAAATGATAACACTGATTAACAAAATCTCAACAACACCAGTGATTTATCTTAACGCGTGCCACTTTTGTAGAGCAAAATGTCAGTGGAGAAAACCAAGCAGGCCCTGGAAAGTGAGCTGAATGAGCTGCAGATTGAACTTCAATCTCTAACACAAGGCAAAGGAGATTCTGAACACCGCCGCAAGAAGGCAGAATCACAGGTTCAAGAACTGCAGGTCAAATTTGGAGAAAGTGAGAGGCAGAGACTGGAGCTGACCAGCAAGATAACCAAGATGCAGGTGTGTCTGTGTATGCATGGTCCTCTGACCTCCTTAAGTCAGAGGGGGTTCACAGGGTACAGTGTTTGAAATGAGAGCTGAGTGATAAATGGAGTGGTTGATTAATCTGTCTATGATCTATGCTTCTTTCTGCCTGGCGTCTAGTCTGAGCTTGACAATGTCAACAGCCTCCTGAGTGAAGCAGAGGGCAAGAACATCAAATCCAGCAAAGACCTTTCTTCTTTTGAGTCTCAGCTCCAGGATACACAGGTACAAACATCTTCATGCGTTGTTATTGTTGTGATTGATACTTGTTTGTCTCAAATCAAATGGAGCAGTAACCGTTGGTCTAAATATGTATCAATACTCTTTTAATTATGACCTTTGTTCTTTTCCCCTCTCTGAGTTTAGGAGTTGCTCACAGAGGAGACCCGTCAGAAGCTCTCCATCTCCACTCAGCTTCGGCAGCTGGAGAATGAGCAGAACAGCCTGAGGGATATGCTTGAGGAGGAGGAAGAGGCAAAGAGGAACGTGGAGAAGCAGGTTTCCACTCTGCAGTCCCAGGTTGGTTTACAGTCTCATCCTTAAACTCCTTGTTTTTGGATATCAATAGGACTTCTCCCAAGGACACTTCCAAACATTTATTCCGAGTCTGCCTTTCTTTATGTCTACAGCTGGGAGAGATGAAGAAGAAGCTGGAACAGGAGGCCTTGTCCCTGGAGGGGGCAGAGGAGGGACGCAAGCGTGTCCAGCGGGAAGTGGACAGTTTGATGCTACAGCTGGAGGAAAAAACAGCAGCTTACGACAAACTGGACAAAACGAAAACCCGTTTACAGCAGGAGCTGGATGATCTGCTGGTGGACCAAGATCACCTGAGGCAGATCGTCTCCAACTTGGAGAGGAAGCAGAAGAAGTTTGACCAGGTATCACGTCAACACTGTATTTTGTTTCTAGTACAAGTAGCATGATGCATTAAGAGGTTGATAAATCTATATGTTGTTTATTTTTATTTACAATTTCTTTCACCTAGTAAGCAACCATTGAGGTTATAATTACACCCACTATGTTTTAATATAATTAAAACATACTGGGTGTTGTTCTACAGTGTCTAGCCTTAATAATAATCTGCCTATTTTGCATTTCAATCCCATGCCCACTTGGTACCCTTTCCACGTTACTTGGGCACTCAGTGGGAATGAGTTTGAAGTGGGCACATTATGCACGAAGATTATCAAAATAAAAATGGTTCATCATGAAGCTCAAAATGTGTATCTCTTTTTTTTTTCAATGTCCGATTCTTAACTGCCCTTCCTGATGTGTCCACCCTCTTTCTTCAGATGCTGGCAGAAGAGAAAACCATTTCCACTCAGTATGCTGAGGAGCGCGACCGGGCCGAGGCTGAGGCCAGAGAGAAGGAAACGCGAGCACTGATGCTGGCGCGCGAGCTGGAGACCATGACGGACGCGAAGGCTGAGTTGGACCGCGCAAACAAGATGCTCAAAGCTGAGATGGAAGATCTGGTTTCCTCCAAGGATGACGTTGGCAAGAGTGTAAGAAGATGAAGTCTCTGTATATGTTTTGCTAATGTCAACAATACTATAGTAAAAATAGGTTCAGTCACTGGCAGCACTGGACCTCTTTGTTGTCGGAGTATGTACAGTAAAACCTCCTTGTCCACAGGTTCATGAGCTCGAGAGGTCAAAGCGTGCCATGGATCAGCAGCTGGAGGAGATGAGGGTTCAGCTGGAGGAGCTGGAGGATGAGCTGCAGACCACAGAAGATGCCAAACTGCGTCTGGAGGTCAACATGCAGGCTATGAAGGCCCAGTTTGACCGAGACCTGCAGGCCAGAGATGAACAGGGAGAGGAGAAGAGGAAACAGCTGGTTAAACAGGTACAATTTTCTGGCATGTACAATTATAATTTTTCCAAGAAAATACTAAATAGTGATTTATTTATTTTTTGACTCTCCCTCAGGCGCGTGAGATGGAAGTTGAGCTGGAAGATGAGCGCAGGCAGCGTGTTCAGTCTCTGTCAGCCAAGAAGAAACTGGAGCTGGACCTGGCAGACCTCGAAGTTCAGATCGATGATGCCAACAAGGGCCGTGATGAGGCTCTCAAACAGCTGAAGAAACTCCAGGTGAAATAAACATGGATGCAAACACACGCACGTACTATTTAAAGAGATATTGGTGTTGCTGGATCATCCATATCCATAGTTTGGCTGAGGAATTGGCATGAATGACACACCAAGTTTCAATATTACTTTTGTAATATTGCCAACAAATACACAAACAAACCAACTGACAAAACACATGAGTTATAACCCTGGACAAACACACTTGTTTTCTCACATTTGTCAAAACAACTGTTAGCCAATACCCTCAGTGATAAGTGACAAAAACACAGAATGAGTTGGTTCTGCTGTATATGACCAAATACTTTACCACTATTTAATAGTCTGGTGTAGTGCAGTTTAATTCAGTGATTCCAAAATGCAGGGTTGGGACCCACAGGTGATTCATGGGACCTATATTTTTGGTCCCCATACTAATTTGCAGAAAATATGTATGTTTTAAATAACAATAGTTGGAATTAATTTACTAAAAAACATAATTTGATATCAGGTTTTGCTTATATGGCTGTAAAGAATTTGCTACATTATACACAAGTTTCCTTTTGTAAGAGCCATAGACAACCTGAGACCATGACTGAAAAGTGTGATGTGTATCTAACGTCAGTTCTGCTGTGTTCATGTCCACTCTGCAGGCGCTGATGAAAGAGCAGATGAGAGAGTTGGAGGAGCTGCGTTTGTCCAGAGATGAAGCTGTAACTGCTGCCAAAGAGACTGAGATGAAGCTCAAGTCCATGGAGGCTGACGTCCTGCGCGTCCAGGAGGTATGAAAGTTACAGTGTGGGGGGACGACGACTAAAAAGTCCTAAACCTCATGGGGTAACAAGGATTTATATAAAGATTATTATTATTATTGTTATTATTATTATTATTATTGTTATTATTGGATTACATTAACAAAACCCCAGCAATGATATACAGTGAGCATCATGTGCATAATGCATGTCAACCCCTAAATATTGCATTGCAACCCACTGTAAAAGTTAGACCATTTAAATATTTCTTTCTGCTGATGTAGACAATCTCATCAATCTTAAAATACACTGACTATGGTTAACCTATGATTTGACTCAGTGATTATATTCCCAATCAGAACAAAGTGAAGAAGTTTTTCACTCCAACGATCCACAAGAAAGATTAGCAATGTCATAAATAACAATTGTATTGCTCTTTTGTTCTAAAGATTTCTTTCTTGTAAACTGAATTAAATGTAATTGAACATGCATTTTCTTCTTAAAGTAAGTTTTGGTTTTATTTGTAATTTCTGTCTTGTTGTTTGACATAATTAAGATGAAATTATCATAATATTATCTAATAAAAACCATAAATAAATAGTTATCTGAAACTGTGGAGCTCTTACCTGCAGTGTGTAGGATTCAGAGCGATTTAAATAAATAATGCTTGACGTTGTTATTGTTATTATTATCATTATTATTATTATTATTAATAATAATAATAATAATAATAACAATAATAATAATAATGGAAAAACATAACGATGAGTATTATGATCACCTGAAACTAAGAACCTCTTCTCTTCTTAAATCTCTTCTATAGTCTCTTCTACTCTTCTATAGTCTGCCACGCTGTTCTTAAATGTTGCTTGTGATGCTGCGGGTGAAAGAGGATTAATTATTCCATGACTTACTTTTACTTCTGCTCTGTCCAGGATCTGGCCAATGCAGAGATGCTCAAGAGACGAGCCCAGACCGAGAGAGACGAGCTCCAGGATGAGGTTAACAGCAGCAATTCCAAAAAGTAAGAACCAGACCATAACCTCACACATTGGCTTTGTAATTAAAAAAAAAGGAAATGGTGTTAATACCAGTAAAGGAAATGTTTAACCCTCACTTCTCGTCGCCAGTTCTCTGCTGGCCGATGAGAAGAGGAGGCTGGAGGCTCGCATCGCTCAGCTGGAAGAGGAGCTAGAGGAAGAGCAGCTCAACTCTGAGATGGTGAATGATCGTCTCAAGAGAACCACACTGCAGGTAAGGACACAGAGTATCTAAGATATGTAGATGTATAAACAACAACTTTTTTTTGTTTTCAGTATCTCACTGTTTAAAGTTAGACTTCAGCAGCATCTCTCTCTCCTGTACGTCTGTGACATTAGACGGAGCAGTTGACCTCTGAACTTGCTGGAGAACGCAGCAACTCTCAGCGGGTGGAGGGGGCTCGCTCCCAGCTGGATCGCCAGAATAAGGAGCTGAAACTGAAGCTGCAGGAGCTCGAGGGAACCATCAAGTCCAAGTACAAGTCCTCCATTACCACCCTGGAGGCCAAGATCGCTCAGCTGGAGGAACAGCTCGACATGGAGTCCAAGTGAGTGCCAGTCCAAAGGACAGTTGAATTACTTTTTGTGTAGATTCTCATAGAAAATGTGATTATTCTCCCCCCCTCCCCACTTCAGGGAGCGTCAGCAGGCCTCCAGACTGGCCAGGCGGACGGAGAAGAAGCTGAAAGAGTCTCTACTCCAGGTGGATGATGAGAGGCGCAACACGGATCAATACAAAGACCAGGTAAGCCTCATCATAAATCATCTTTTTTTTATTCAGATTGCTAAAATAACAAGAAAGCTCTTATGGGGCAGTTAGATCCCGGCATTCTTATTGATCTCCTTTCATTATTGTCCACTCTCTGCAGGTGGAGAAGACAAACAGCCGAATGCGTCAGCTGAAACGTCAGCTGGAGGAAACGGAGGAGGAGCTGACACGAGCCAATGCCAACCGTAGGAAACTGCAGCGGGAGCTGGATGATGCTGCTGAATCAGCCGACGTTATGAATCGTGAAGTCAGCACTTTGAAGAGCAAGCTCAGGTAGCGTCCTTCACTATTTCCCCATTGAGAAAAACGCATACAAATGTGTATATACCATAACACAGATGTACTCCAGGACAGACATTTACAAAAACTATTATAAAATAAGATATAGTATTTCTTTAGTTACAGCAGTAAAACAGGTTTACATGATATATGGAATCTCTTCTACTACAACAGAGTACATCATTATAGCATGTTCCAATCACCAGAAGCTGTTTTGTCTGTGATGTGTCACTGTTGTCATGGCAAGTGCAGTTAAGAAGTTAATTGTAATGTTCCCATGAGCCACTCATCCACGTCGGAAGTTGATCAGATCGAAATTGAAGAATGACAGAACGTCTTCTTCACTAATGTCTCGTCTTTTCTGTTTAGTGCAGCAGTGTTAAGCACTGGACTCGGACTGTGTTTAACCCTTTCTTTGTTTTGTTTTTAAAGACGTGCAGATGTGCCTTTCAACATGCGACGCATCATAAACCGCACTGGCCTGGACAGTGATGAGGATGTGGAGGTGCCAGCTGAAACACCTGAGAGTACTGCAGAGTGAGCAGAAGAGAATCAAGAGGGAAATGTCACGATGACCACAGTTGACTGATGCAGATTCAGAAAACCATTAACCATGCAAGCTATCAAGTAGGACGTCTTTTTCCTTAGGGAATTTAGCCTTTTATTTTCCTTGACAATCTTCTTTTAGCCTTATTGTTATTGCACATATAATGCATTTACCGTATATTCAGCCAAATAATTGTGAATGTGAGCAGTGTTTTTCTACAAAAACTTTCCTACTTTGTGGGTATGTTGTAAAAAATTGCTCCTCAGTAAAGCCTGTGGAATTAAATTTTATCTGTGCTTGGAGGTTCATTTGCTGTTACTTGACTGGTTTGGGAGATAAAACACTGGCCATTTTATGCTTATTTTGCACACAAATATAGGTCTTTTTGAAAGTTAAAGGCAGTTACTAACAGTGATTCAAATTCACTGCTATCAGTATAAATCTGCACTGTTGTACTTTCACTATTATGTTTGTACCTCAACCAGAAATACACGGTGCCAACACAGACTACACACACTGGATTAGAAAAGGTTCACTTCTTGGTTGGTGTACTTTTATCTCTCAAAGGTTTTATACTAAATAGATTTTTGGTGGTGGGTCATCTGGTAGTCACTCTCACTGTATTTTGTGCTTTTCTTGGAGCAGCAGATGAGTTCATATCAGCACATTGGCTTGTGAATATTGGCCCAAAGTGATACTCAAAACACTGTATTATCAAATAAATGATGCCAATATTTTAAGGCTACTCTGTATTTTATCAAATACCTTGATGCAATAAATTGATAAATATTAAATGCATTTTACATTGTTGTGTGTGTGTGTCCCAGAGTAGATTGGTAATTTGATCATTTGTCCTGTAACAGTTCATCCTGCATCTTTGAACGTGAAAAGACATATTTTTAATGCTCCTCAAAAGTTAGGGTTATTTATGAAAAAACATACATAAGATACCCCAAAGATTCTCAATGAGGTTAAGGTCTGGACTCTGTGGTGGCCAATCCATGTGTGAAAATGATGTCTCATGCTCCCTGAACCACTCTTTCAAAATTTGAGCCTGATGAATACTGGCATTGTCATCTTGGAATATGCCCATGTCAGCAGGGAAGAAAAAAATGCATTGATAAAATAATCTGGTCATTCATTATATTCAGGTATTCAGCTGACCTCATTCTTTGGGCACATAATGTTGCTGAACCTAGACGTGACCAACCCCAGCAACCCCTTACCTATTTAACATAAAAGTCATAGGTTAGTATGTCGTCCAAAATGTGATAAATCACAGGTTAGTATGTCGTCCAAAATCTGACGAAAAAGTCATAGGTTAGTATTTTGTCCAAAATGTGCCAAAAAGTCATAGGTTAGTATGTCGTCTGAAATCTGACAAAAAAGTCATAGGTTAGTATGTCGTCTGAAATCTGACAAAAAAGTCACAGGTTAGCATGTCATCGAAATCTGACAAAAAGTCATAGGATTAGTATGTCGTCTGAAATCTGTTAGTATGTCGTCCAAAATTGCACCAAAAAGTCATAGTTTAGTATGTCGTCCAAAATTACACCAAAATGTAATAGTTTAGTATGTCATCCAAAATGTGACAAAAATGTCATAGGTTAGTATGTTGTCCAAAATGTTCATAAAAAGTCATAGGTTAGTATGTCGTCCGAAATCTGACAAAAAAGTCATAGGTTAGTATGTCGTCCAAATCTGACAAAAAAGTCATAGGTTAGTATGTAGTCTGAAATGTGACAAAAAAGGTCATAGTTTAGTAAGCCATCCAAAAAGACACCAAAATGTTCTATTTACCAGAGCAAAGACTTGCTCCTGAAATATGGAAAATAAGACAAGCTAAAATCTTGTAAACCTGCTTAGTCTTCAGCATGTGATAGGTAATTGAAATACAGCTCACATGGGAAAATGCAAATCTTTAAGTGAGCTGTTAAAGAGCATGTACATAGAGTCAGAATTGGTTCAATAATCCAGCGCACAAAACAATGTCTCACAAGTATAGAGTCAGAATTGGTTCTGGATTATTGACCTAATTGTGTCTCATATGTGAACAAGAACAATCCTGTTTCACACAAAAGCTTTTCAACATGACATTTTCCATCAGTGAGGCTCCAAAATATAACTGATTTTGTTTTAATAAAATGCAGTACTTAATTTACGTGTGAGAATAATGCAACACGTGAAGAGTGTGTGACACTTGTGTGCTTGTTTTCACTTGTTTTCATCCGAGGTCTGACACAGGACAACAGCGTCACTATGTGGTCATTGTTGGAACTGCATCCCCATTCTCACCACTGATGTGTTCCCTCATCATGTGTGACAGCAGAGACTACAGGACCATCTAACATCTCAGAACATTTTTATAAAATGTAAAACAAAGGTATTTTAGTGCAAACCAGTGTTACAAAACAAACAAATTTACAAATATCAAAAAAATAAACAAAAGTTAAAACAAATTCACAAAATACGAAACACTTTTACAAATATTTTTGTAAAATTTTAAAAAATTAAAAACAAATTTAAATTTTCCAAAACAAACTTACAAAAATCCTAAACACATATACAAATCCTAAAACTAATTTACAACCTGCTGGAACAATAACAATGTGTTAAAAGTAGTTTTATAACTCCAGATCTAATTCATATGTTCATCAAATTTATCAGTAACTTTATGAACAGATAGTGACGATAAGACATCAATGGTAAAGTGAGTGCAGGTCTCACACGGTCACACCTCCCCTTTCCACCGTCATCTGAAAAAGTAAACTTCTCATTTCCTTCATTTATTAACATTTCTCATAAAGTTTTAACTTTTATTAATTTACTTTGGTATTTGTAAAAATGTTTCTCATTTTGTAAATTTGTTTTAACTTTTATTAATTTACTTTGGTATTTGTAAAAATGTTTCCCATTTTGTAAATTTGTTTTGGAAATTGTAAATTTGTTTTAACTTTTGTTAATTTGTTTTGGTATTTGTAAAAGTGTTTTGCATTTTGTAAATTTGTTTCGAGCTTTGTTAATTTGTTTCAAGTTTTGCACTGGTTTGCACCTCCAGGCTACCGTAACTACCTTTGAATTGCAGTGCTATATATGAATATGTAGGTCCAAAAAAATAAAAAATAAGCTTTTTTGACAAAATAGTCTGGAACAGTCGTCATGAAAACCACCTGTTTTGTTTAATTTCATAACTGACACACAAAAATCATCTACAAAAGACCAAATAATAGTAACCAGTTTACCACAAAATGTCTTCTTTTGTCTTCCTCCCCTCACAAAGAAAGCACAATTTTTAAGATGTCACCCACTGCTCCAGTCACATGACTTTACAATGACACCCATGGTTTACATGTCGGATTTATCACACTCTCTCAATCACACACACACAAACACACACTGACCAGCAACATCCCATCTTAGAAAAGAACAGCAGGAGCAATCTTTGGCATCATTCTTGATGGTGCAGGTCAGTCCATCACAACATGGAAGAGAGTGAGGGAAAAGGTCAGGGGAGGTCAGCGAGATTTAAGGAAGAACAGTTGTTATAGGAGGTATTCAAAGGAAGGAAGGAAGGAATCTCTATCACAGTGTTCAGACAGACAGTGATGAGAATTTGAATGACTTTTGTAATTTGACCAGCTGTTTCGACATTTGCTGTAAGCTACTGAGCAACAGCCACACAACCATTTCTACTGGAAGTCAGTTCTTGCCTTTTTGTTCCCAATTCCTCATATTCACACAGAGTATACCAATAAAACCTATTGGAAACATTTCATTAATTATATACAGTAAAAATAAACAACAAAAAATAATCCATAACATGGGCATCATCATGCTTTGGGAAGCGTTACTTTACATTGGTGTCCTCTGATGGGCTGCATATTTGTAGCAGTCTGTGATCGCGTATAAACAGATACTACAAAAGTGTATTGATCCAATAAATCAGAAATTTGACAGTTCTAATTTTTCTCTGTGTAAAGACTCTGAGGCTCATGGTGGGGTTAAGGCAACATAAATGACAGAGTTATAGTCGAAACTTGTGACTACCTGCCGAACACTTGTGGCTCTTTGTCAACCAAAGATGGTCAAACACAATTTAACCCACAGCTGTTGGATTTACTGTCACTCAACAATAAAAAACAGCAGCATCTTGTCAAGGTGGCATGAACTTTCACTTTAAAAAGGTACAGTATGTTAAAATTTAGCCACAGTTATTGATAAAGTTTGATGTTGCAGCTAAATATTCGTCAGCACACACAGTTCCTTTCCTCTGAAGTGTGTTGGAGAACATATGTAGCCTTCAGTAAATCTCTAAATCATGTTTATGTTTGTCTTAAAAACATGGTTGTCCAAAACGGTGACCTGAAAAACAACAATTCATACAATCAGTTGATTGTACACTTATTAAAAATATTAAGAAAAATTTTACTCTATCGCCAATTTCTGCCAAACTGTGTCTCATCACGTTGTCCTTAAGCAAATCACTGCATAAATCAAATTCACTCCACATTCTGTCTGAACACAGTGGAAATTAAAGAGTCTCATGTGACACAAGAACAGCTACAAACATTCATTACTCCAAACACGCACTGATAGTTTGAGTAGAGGTTGAAAGCCAAGCGACAAACTTGCACTTTTGCATTGAGCGTTTTACAGTCCTGCATAGATCATTATCATACTTCATTACAAACTAAGGCGTTGTGTTATATATTAAGTTGGTTTGAGTCAATAAGCAGAGAAAAGTAAATGAAAAATCTTAATTCACAAAAAAGTAAAATAAACAATTCAAGTAGGCTACAATCTCGACACCCCCCACCCCCACACACACACACACACACAAACAAACACACACACACACACAGGTGGCGCCACTATCCAGAAGAGGCCCAAAACTTTTCAATTCAAGTCTTTTTTCCAGAAAAGGTCCAGTGTGATTAAACAGCACCAAGAAACACACTGAGCGAGAGAGGGGCATCAATATACTCGCTCAATATTGTGAAAATGGGAAACACATCTTTGCTCATCCATACAGATTCATCTGGAAAGAAAAATAACAGTTTACCATGTTTTTTTTGTTTTTTTATGTGCATACACACATTCAGATCAACTTCACTGCTTTGCTCTCACTCAAACACACACGCTCACACAAACACACAACATGTTGTCCCTGTGTAAATTACAAATAATTTATCAATATTAATTTAAGCTACTACTTAACAGTCATTTGTGGGAGCAGAGGTGACCAACAAAAGTTCTACAGACACAACAATTCCCACATCTGAGACAAAAGACAGAAAAATAAAATTAATTACTTAAGTCCGTTTTTTTCTTTTTGTACTGCAAGAACAAGAGTCCTGTTATTCCATATAAGCTTAAATACAAATTATATTACGTAGTGTACGACTACTCTCATCTGTACCATCGCCACCAACTCGCTCACACTCATTCCACAGTGGTCAAGGTCGGTCGTATGTAAACATGTTGACAAAATAAAAACAAGCTGAACGAAAACTCAAGGGTTCTCATCATTCACTCCGTCTCTTGTTCTCATACCCGGGTTCATTAGAAAACACAATTAAATGAATTCATCATTATCACTTGTAGCAAATGATGAACTGATTCTCCTTTAGGTCCATTTTAAAAAGGAGGCAGTGGAGCCCCGCCCCCCTTGGCGTCTTCACATCACTCGATCGAAATGAAGACTCCTACTGGTGGGTGTACCGAGGAGGCGGTGATGTCACCCCCACTGGTGTGGGTGGACTGCAGTGTTACTGGTCAGTGGGGTTTCCTCTTCGTGTCTCCACTCTGGCTTTGGTTCACATCTGAGAGAAGAAGACGCAGAGGTTTAACACATTTGACAAGACAATGAGAAACTCTTATATATTTCACAGCAAACTAAGTTAATCATTGGTTACACACACACGTGTGTGTGTGTGCGTATGTGTATATATATATATATATACACACACAAAACCCAGCAGTACAGAAACATCAGAGACCACAGAAGTAAAGTTATGTCTATTACATAGTTTGTCCACCAGAGTGCAGTGAAGAGTTATTTAAAACATCACATTCATACCATCAGCTCTTCCACAATCAGAGTAAAAGGGTTCATACCAAAAATGTTCATTTATTAGGGATGAGAATGAGAAATTCTACGCATTACATGCTTCACTGCGCACAGACTGTAAAAATGTAAGTAAATTAAGTTTAGCTGAGTCATGGTTTTACAAGCTGCTGGTGATAAACTGACAGCAACTGGCCGCTAATTCAGAGCATGAGTTTGCTACGGCAAGAAATAAAAAAGCTACTACAAAAACTACAGGAAAGATGCAAAGCAGATGCAACAGATTCATCAGCACAGAATAAAATTAAAACTTCTTTCTATAGCAGGCAGAATTAGTAAATGTTCAGTTTCAAAAATCACACATCTCTAAGTCATGTGGTAATCCGACTGCTGCTCTCACACCAAAGAGCCATCTGTGCAACTTTGTCAGTGTTTTCTGCAAACTAGTGAAACAAAGCAAATACATCAGTGAATAACTTCAGCAGCTTTAAAACATACATCTGCTGTGGAACCGCTACAGACGACAAGACAGAGACATACCACTAACAGACAAGAAGAAAAGACACCGAGCAAACAACAGAGCAGCTGAGCAGAGGACGACAGGTCGACTTAACACAGACGGTCGGAGGACAAGAGGAGAAGGAGGAGGAATGCAGATTACCTGAGAAAGCAAGCTGCAAGTGAGGAGGTAGGGCAGCCTGCGACCCTGACTGGAGACTCTTATACAGCTCTGAGGAGAGATGGAGGGAAGGATAGACAGATGAGAGGGAGAAGGTGGCAGCAGCAACAACAACAGCAACAACAAGACGCAGTATGGATAAAGAAAATGGCGCAGGGGTGTGGTGGTTAAAATGGATCAAAAGGTTGAGATGACAAACAAACACAATAGATGGAGAGAAAAGTGGGAGACTGTGGTTTATAAAAATAGTGCAGCAGGGTCATGATGGTGTAGAGTGAACGGACTGCTAGTTAATCTCAGTATAAATTATAACGCAGAGACATATTTACAAGGTGGAAAATAAAGCTGAAATTAAAACACAAAGCTACGATCATGAGCATGGATGAACAATTAATGGTTTTATGTAAAACCAAAATCGCAAAAGCTGCAATATGATATGCAGCACATCGGACCCTGGTTTCATACTTTTCTGTATGATGTTTCTATAATGGTACTTATTATTTTTAAATGAAAGAGTTGTTAACAGGTGGCATTGTTCTACCACTTTACCCAAACTGTTCCGCCCTAGTCATGATTCTTATTTTTCATTTTGAGACGACTTTGTCAACAAGTACAGCTCATCTGCCATTAGTTTAAAACGTCCTCATTCATAACTGCTCGGTTTCTTAAAACCCACTTCAGAAAATACAAATGTACTACGTATTCCTGTTTCCAAGAATATCTTTAATGATTATTATGTTCTGTAGATGGTTGCATCTCTAATGATTTGCCCCAACCTCACTCTTTTAGGACTCTCTTGTTTTCTTTTGAGTTTTTTAGTAGTTGTAAGCGACAAACCCTGCTGCAACAGTGTGTGCCGGCTCACCAATTAGGTCGCTCTGTGCTATGGGGTATCCTGAGTTGGAGCTGGGGGCTGAGCCAATGCCAGCGGCTCCTGGGGCTCCTGGAGGGCTGAAATTGAGCAGAGAGGGGAACTGGAAGGGTAGAGAGACTGGCACGAGGCCTCCCAGCATGCCAAAGCCCAGGGGCAGAGTAGAGGGGCTGCCCAAGAGAGGAGAGCCTGCTGTTGAAACCTGCAGGGAAAGCAAACAATATGTATATATGTATGTATGTGTGTATGTATATATATATACTTATATCTATTACCTTCAATCATTCAAAACAGTTAGGACCATAAAGTGTACATAAAAATTGACGTAGTCATATAGCAGTGAGCCACCGGAGAGCAACTCTGCTAGTTGCATAATAAAAACTGAGACTATAGGAAAACAAGCCTACTTCTCTCTGATTTATAATGTAAACTATTTCCTGAGGGGTTCATGGCCTCAATCACTGGTTTCACATCTTCTTTAGTAAAACCTGAAGTCAGTTTTGGAAATGATGTTCCCATTTGGAGGAAATTAGACAATAATGCACAGCACATATAAGTGGACACCAGTGTGATTGATGGTGCATGTTTGCAGGTGATTTTCTGAATGCAACAACCGTCACTGTGCCAGTCAAAATACAAACTTATGGCTTTACAACAAGAGTTTATTTTGCAAGATAAAGACTACATACAGTTATATATAGAGAGTTTTTACCTTATTCGAGTGAAAACTAACCTGTGAGAGGTGTGATGTTGTGGAGGAGGTGGCCAAAGTGCCTGACGCCGCCCAGCCGTTCCCTGGCTTTAAGCTTGGGTTGGCTCCGCCCACCACCCTCTGCCTCTGCCCATGAGCAGCTAAAACCGAAGGTGAAGAAGACAGGGTAGTTTTGTCTGGGTGACTGCAGACAGCCGACCCCACTCCTTTGTTGTTGTTGGAGATGTTGATGCTACTGTTGTTGGTGGAGGACTGAGGCTTTTGGCCTCCAGCAAAGCTCATACTGCCCTGTGTCTGCTTTAAATGCCCGCTCCCTGACACACTGAAGGGCGGCCTGAAGGTTTTGGGGGTTTTAAGGGAGTACTGGTGTTGGTGTTGTTGCTGTTGCTGACTGGGGATCATCTGGTGGGACAGTGGGTGTGAAGGTGAGGATGATGGGGAGGGGGAAGAGGAGGAAGAGGGAGGCGGAGTGGGTGCAGGAGGCCGAGGGGTGAGCTTGATGATGGGAGAGGAGTTGCTGCTATGGGAGGACTTGGTGAGTGTGGCCTGCATGGGTGTGATGAAGTTGGGCTGGTGATGATGGTGTGTGTGGGATTTGCCTTGAGAGGAGTGGGACGTGTGGGAGGTGGATGAGGACGACGCTGGGGAGGGGGAGCAGAAGGACTGCAGACTTGGGTGGGAGGTCGAGTTGGAGCGGGACTGGGATGACGGGGAGGATGAAGGTGTGATGCTGCTGCTCACAGCACTGCCATTGCTGCTGATGCCACTGGCTTTGGCACCGCTCTTAGCCAGTCCTTGAAGAGCTCCCATACTTCCCAGTATCCCTGCAGGAGTGACAAAGCTCTTCTGATGGGGAGGCAGCAGAGGAGAAGCCGTGGGTGGAGGCCGTTGCTTCGGAGGTGACGGGGAGGGGTGCGGATGCATTTTACTACTCCCACCCATCATGGAGCTTGACCTGTGATTCACTGATGCCAAGGTAACATGTCTCTGGTTCTGGGTTTGGCTCACAATGGCAGATCCTTTGATCGTGCCATAGGAGCTATCTGCAGTTCTAGAGGTAGCTCCTGCCTGCATACGAGCCAATGAGGAAACAGCCGAGGACGAGGAGGTAGCAGAGGAGGTTGGTAGCATTGCTATCGTCGTTGGCAAATTTGGAGCAGCAGATGGAGCTGTCAGAGGAGCAGTTTCCACTTTTGACAGGGAATGATGTGGCATTGTGGACGTGACCAAGACAGATAGCGGAGGCGCTGAGGGGTAGTGAGGGGTGACAGGAGGAGGAGAGGAGGTGGGGATTTGGAGTGGTGGAGGCGACAAGGGGCTGTCTGAGGGCCCAAGGCCTTTTGTCGCATTGCTGAGGAGAGCTAGAGCGTGGGAAATGGAGTCCAGAGACGGTGCGGTCAGATCCTCATCCAGAGAGTCCGACAGACAGATAGGCTCTGAGGGTGAAGAGGAAGAAGGCTGGCGGTTGGAGGTAACAGTGGATGTGGTTGTGGGCAAAGATGGAGTGGAGGTCATGGTGAGAGGTGGTTTGTGGATCCAAAGACCGTCCTGAAGTTCAGAAGATATTGAAGGATTGTCAGAAGAACAAATCTTAACAGTTCATTCTCAGATTATCCAATTAGTAGAGAGAAAAGGGCTTGTAAGTTCCCTGTTTATCATAATGCAGCTAAAAACAGCAGGTCATTCTGTTTATTTTCAGTACAATGTCATTCCCACAGCATTAACACTAGTAAACATATCACCAACATATCAACCTTTTCCCCAGAACATACTGCAAAGTTACCATGAATGAATGTTCAAAGTTTTTCAGTCTGCATTTCAAAAGTACAAAAGAGTTTTGTCTAGTATTATATCATTTATAGGAACAGCAAAGATGAAACAGATGGAATTATTTGGAGAATGAAAACATTATTTCTGTTAAGAGAAACATGAAGCAGCAGAATGGTGAGAATAAAATAAGTCACACAATACGACACTAATGCTAGATGTTCAGGTCACAGAACATCATCTATGAGAAATTATCCTTAACAAGTGTAATGGGGAAAAAAGCTGGGGAATTTTTTAAATAATGTACAATTCAATGTTGCATTGTTACTCACCTTGGCTTTGGCCTTGGGCCCAGGCACCATTCTCCTCTTGACTCTGAGGGAAAACATACCAGTTAATATTACTAATGTTAATTATTATTTTGGATTCAATCGTCTCAAAGAACCTGAGTATTAGGAAACACACGCCATTTAAGAAAAACGAAATACTTACAGGTTTCCAGTGAGGTGACTGTGAACGGCGAGACTCTCCTTAAATAAAATCCTGAGTAAAAGAACAAAGTGATTAGAAACAAAAAGATTACAGCCATCGTGTGTATATTGACCTGCTGATTAGATACTGACTGACCCACAACAATGTCCACAGTATGAAACTTAGGAGATGAAAATGTGACGCATAACTAATGTCAAAATGTCAAAACATAACAGGTCATTTTATTATTCCGAGTACAGACAAGGGAATTAAATTCACCAAGAAGACCACAAGTCAGTAATGAGGAATCTCTTCAGGGAGCAACAACTGCTGTGAGAACGTATGTTGCAATTGGTCTTAACAATAACTGCTCATTTATGTTCTGTTTCTCTGTATTACTTTGCAAGGTTGCATGTACTGAATAGCGTTTGTACCATTTTGGCAATCTTTTACTTCTTTCCTGTCTTTTTGGTATGATTTTACTTGAGCACAATGCTTTTGTTAGTTTTTCTAGTCATTTCAATGCCTATACACGTGTTTCTTAACCTTTAATTTCATCTTTCCAATGGAATGCACATGAGAATAAACAAGCTGATACATACTGGTCAATATGTACTACATATGTAAATACAGACAATTTATCCACATTAAAATTTCTGAGAGCAAATTCAAAATGAATGGTTTTGTCAGTGTTGTATCACAGCAAGATTATCTTGTGTAACATCCCATTACTGTTAGAGCCACTGTCATAGCAAGGTTAGCCTTTAAAAACCATCATTTTGTTAAAACTCATTAATAAACTGAAGTTAATCTTTTACACACAAACTGATAATTATATGACTTGTAGGCTTCGCTCTCTAAGAGCGGTGACACGGACATAACCAATAGTGAAACATTTACACTTGAATCTGGGGTTTCAAGATATAACCAACACCATGTGTCTTTGTGTTGTACCGCTGTGGCAGTAATACATGTTGACTCGCGTGCCCGCACATACAGACCTGGTCTGCATCCAGCCCTTAGGCCACAGTGGTTTGACCTCATTCTCTAAGAAGGCCTTGAGGTAGTCCTCAACAGACAGAGAGCCCTGGTTCTCCATGTCATAGCAGCTCAGCTTTACTCGCACCAAGCTGCACAGCAGGCTCCTGCACAAACATAAATGTCCAATTAAGCACAAATCATTCAATATTACAATCTAAATAAATTAGCCTGCGGGTGATAGAGGGTATGTATTTTGTAGAGAGTCAGGGATTTTAATAAATGTGTTAAAGAATGAGTTTTTATTATTCTTCTCCCTCCCAACATTTTTAAAAGGAAAAGGAAGCAGTAGCTTTCTTTACTACATTAAAACACCAGCGAGAGAGCATCAGGAACGAAATAAGATAGTGTTTAAAAAAATCATTTCAGGTGAAATATGGACACACTGCAGCAAACACCAGCTATTCCGGGAGGGTAGTGTTGGATGATCACCTGAGCTTGTCATCCCAGACAAACTTCTTCCGTGGGCCCATCACTCTTTTTCCAGGTTTCTCCTCATCCTCCTCCTCTGAGCCATTCTTATCTCCTTCCTCTGAGTGCTGCCTACAAAACACACGCACGCACAGTCAGTAAGATACTGAATAATTACTACACGTGTGTGTGTGCGTGTCTAATAAGAAAAAGATGAAAAAAAAATGTCACCTACAATTTAAATGTATATTTTAGTGAAAAGTGAGCCATGCCACTATTCTGTAAACAACATACTTAAGATGCTGGTGAGAAAAGTAAAACGCAGGAGCAGAACATGAGAATGAATGAAAAAGGTTTAAGTACAAGTTAGTAGTTTGTTATTCAACAGTATTCTGACTTACTTGGCAACCTTGGCCATGCAGTCCATGTTATACCGTGCTATCTGCTCTGGCATTATGCTGCACACGGCCAGCTTCAGCTTCAACAGTGGCGTCCGTACTCTGTCATCCTGAGGGAGGCAGTGGGGGTGGGGGGGGTGGGGTTGTTAGTGAGAGCAACAAATAAGATAAAACAGAAAGTAAACTTAAAACTTAGGTGCGATGAAGAGTCAAAGAGAGAGTATGGGGGAAGTGATCTGAAAGGACGTTTATAAACCGGCTATCAGGGGCAGTCCTGGTCTCATTTTGTCTACCCACACTGATTTTCCTGCAAATTAAAAACTGAGGCTGTGAAGGTGACTGGAGGTTACATAAGAGAGGTCAAATTTGGGGTTTAGACAGCAGTGGATGAGCAAAGCAACTTAAATGCATAGGTATGTATGCGAATCAGGAAACAGATAAAGCAGAAAACTCTGTGGTCACACATGAGAATTCATTTGTTGCCAAAAGTCCATAAAAATCACTACTACTAACATTCAATAAAAATGAAAAGCCCAATATCTAATACAGAAGGAAAACAATCAACATACACAATGGTAACTGTAATAACACATTAATCCATTTGAAGACTCTTGAGGCTTAGGTTTTTCCTGAATCCGTCTTTCAGTGACCACATAGTAATCGATAATGAGCAGAAGGAAATCTATTTCCGACTCACACTCTTAATCAACTTAACAGGAGGGGAATTTCTCACTTGCTCCACAGCCGCAACTCACCTGGATGTTGAGACTAAGCTTCTTCAATCGTTTGAGGAGGGCTTCTTTGTTGCACGGCACAAAAGCCTCCATGTGCGAGTAGATCTCTGAACGTGCCTCAGGAGGCTGCTCCTGGACCTGCAGCTCAATACTGAGAGGAGGAAGAGGAGGGAGAAGGAGTCAGCATCATGGGATACCACCAGTGATAGACAAATGCAGGCCAGGGAGCAGCGAGCGAATGAAAGGAGGAATGGAAGACTGAAGGACAGTGACAGAGCAGCCAGAGGAAGATGATCATAACACAACAGAAGCATTTCATTAACACAGACAATGACTCATTTTATGACAACAATAGAGGCGACGCAGGAGAGACTGAAAAGTGAAGAGGTGAGTGAGATAGGATTTTAGCTGACGGTGGTTGAAAAGCTGTCCTACTCACTCCAAGAGAATGTTATTCATGTCCAGGGTGAAAAATTTCTTCCTGCCCTCCTGATCAAACTGCCGCGAGGCCTGTGGGAGAAGAGGCTGAGTCAGCAAACAGCGACGTTTCACATAGTATATATATACACACACATATCTGTGATGCTGAGCCCTGAGGACTTTACCGACAGGCACTAATTCTTCATCTATATCTGGCCTGATACCGACCTCATGTATCTCACTCGTATTTTAACTACACACCCCAAAGGTTGCCTTGACACTAGAGCTCTCTGGCTCAGTTAATATGTACATCATCACTCTTTGCTTTTGAGAAGATTCTCCATCAACTTAGCCCCAAAATGGCAGTCAAATCAGCCGGACAGAGAACAAGTGAACATATTCAACGGCGAACTTAAAATCTCAGTGATTTTGCAACATATTCAATAATTAAACTGCTGTTAAATTCCCCTGCCTATTACAGGACGCGTCTATTATCTCCTGATTTGTACAAGCAAAAACAAGGTTGTGGAAAATAGAGGGCTACAAACATCCATTCCGTTTTCCTGATTTATCTGAAAGAGTAAAAGGAACTGCAGCAACATTCGCTGCTGTGCTTTTTTCTACAACACGTTATGACAGTCCATCAATAACGGGAAGAAGATAGTCACTTTGTGCTTGCCGCTACTATCCACTCTCTTGCGATATTAGAGTTCAAAACATTTTGTTTGAGCCTTTCCATCATCACATGAGGTTCAATATCCAGATATAAAAAGCAACAATAGACCAAATAAACTAAACTACAGGTCAAGTGATACTCCCTTTTTTTTTTTTTTTTTCACAAAAGCTTTATCTACTAAGATTTCACCATATATTGGCATTAGAAGTAACAGAAAAAATCCACCATATCCCTCCTCCTGATCCTTTTCTTCTTCACCTCTGTATCACCAACACACGTCACGTCACACTGATGCTCTTTACATTTTTACCAACATCCAAAAAAAGATTTCTCTGCTTCAGGTTGATTCTGTGGCTCTGAGGTAAAAAACCAACATGAAAATGAGAACTTGATGCCGACATGATGCAGTTACATAAAAACCCTCAGGCTTCAGCTTGGAGCCAGTAAGAGACAATTCCCGGGGGACTGAACAATAACAATAACTGTTACCACTTCCTCCGCTGACTGGCATTTGTCTTTAAATTCAGTTAAGAGGCTTCACTGGTAATTGCAGCCTCCCACAGAAAGCCTACGCTTGACTTACCGCCCGCAGGTCCTCGATGCGTTTTATAAGAGGAGCAGGTAGTCCAGCAGGCAGCGGAGGAGGAGAAAAAAGCCCACTGGAAGACCCTAGGCCTCGCCCTTGAACACCTCCTCCTCCTACAGCTGCTGCGGCTGCGACTGCTGCTTTACTGCCCGGAACACCAACTCCCAGAATGCCATTCTCTCTGGCAGTCACAATGGCATGCTGTTGGTCAGTGTCAGACAAGCTAAAGTCCAAGTCTCCTAGGAGATCCTGCAGTTCCTTCTCATTGGCCGAGCCCAGCAGTGACATCACAGCAGGGTCCGATGTGAGATCTGCCAGTGAGAGGTCATTGCTAGCTGCATTGCCCTGCGGTTGGGTGGAGTTAGAGGCCAACAGGTGGTTTGTACAGTTGGCAGAGTGTGGCTTGTTAGCCGAGCCTCCTGCCAGGGCAGGGTGTGCGATGTTGGGGTTTCTCTTCTTCATTTCCTCTTTCTCTCGGGTGAAGCGCCGGAGCATGGCAGCCAGGTACAGCGAGTCCTTCATTAGCTTCTTCCTCTTCTTCTTCTCCGGCCGATGGAGGTTGAGAGATGTCACTCTGATGGGAATAAAACAGATCAATGTCTGTTTTGTTTTTTTTTAGCAAAATGTGACAAATGTTTTGACGTCAGACTGAAATGGCATTTGACTTGAGCTGGGCTTTGTCTTACTATTCAAGATGTGAGCTTTATACTATAGCATGAAAACCACATTTATTAATGTCTTCTGAATCATGATTCTGCAGGCAGTTATTCTGGGATCTAAAATCAGGTTACTCCACTGCTCCTGTTTATAAACCCTGACATATCAGCTGACCTTTAATATAAATATGTATACATGTGTAATAATATCTCATAGTAGTGTCATAACAGCACAATGGCAATGGCAGCAGCTATTTTTGGAATTTGTTTTCATAATGGTGGCACGTTGGAGTACTCGGCCTATTTGAGCGTGGATAATGGCCTCCTTTCTAGAGGGTGGCTCTGGCTTGTCACAGCAGAAAAGAGCAAGTCACAGTCAGCATCTCTGCCTCATGATAGATGTATGAGTGGGTTCGCACAAAAGCAGAGGAGTATAATGTCACACAGGGTGGTGGATTATTAGCAGAATAAAGAGTGGACAAATGCATCATCATAAAGTCACAGTGGCCTCCAAATCCATGTAGGCCCAAAAGGTCAACTTTTCAAGTGACCTTTTTTTATGTTGCTTCACTTAATGGTGAATTCACTTTCATAGAGATGCATGGGAAAAGACTAACATTAACATTAACTACATTTTTTTAAATTAATATAAAGCCCACATTACCCTTGACCAACTGGCACAAGACAACCACAAACACAAACACAAAAGCAAGTGATAAATATTAGAGACACGCTTCTTTCTCACCCTTGTTTAGGTACTCTGTTCTTTTTCAGGTTCTTCTCTTCCAGATTGTTCACTTCTTTCTTTTTCCTCTTTTTTATTATGTGCTCCCTGTCGTCATTCGGCTTCTGAAACAAAAGTACAAACACTCTTCAAATCTAATAAGCTGATGACAAAAGCGCAAAATGGCAAACTTGTCTTTGTTTTTTTGTCTGAGAAGGCCATGGTGTGTGTCTGTGTGTGCACTAGTGTGCCCTGCAGAGATTCCTTCTCATGTGGTGATAATGTCCACATCAAATATCACTTAAACCAGTGAAATGCACATTCTTATTATGAGGACAATCACATTTCTCAGCAGGACTAAAGGCATCATATTAGTGGGTTTGGCTATTGAATCTAAACCTCTCAGTTATCGTGATTACAAAAATCCCATAACATGTATAACTCCTGTCCTGTGATACATTATTTTCCTGGACAGGGATGTTTGAAGCTAAATGCTACAGCCAGCAATAACAACCCCCTACACATATGCTCCTTGTGTGCCTAAAAACATACAGGACTTAGAAATACTATAAATTAAGGCTGCATAATATTAGGAAAACATGTGATACGCCATCATTTTTACACTTGGGATAAATAAAACACTTAAATATAGGTGTTACCGTCTTGCTGCTTTGGGTAACATAGATCCCAGATGGTGAGTAGCATCTTGGTGCCCCCTAAAAATATTTATTTACATCAGCGGTAAGATCTTGGCTCAAAAAGAAGTGATCCACACATATTGCAGCTCAAGCAGACAATATGCATATATTTTGCTGATAACATGGCGACAATTAATTTTCTATGTACGCTACAGCCCTAATATGAATCGTGGGAAAACAGGTATACTTTTACATGATTGGAATCGATAATCATTTAAATTGTGTATGCAACATTTATACGATTACTATTTTGAAAGACAGTTAATGATGAGTTTAATGTCAATGATCACTTGTCAGTTTTTAACAGTTGTGTGGCAGTCGAGGCAGCAGCACTTGGTGCAGATTCATTGTATTATGTGTGGATTTTTTTTGTCCAACCTATTTATATCAGTGATGGACAGTTAAATAAAGTACGACTGAATTGGGTGAAACATGGGAATGTGTCATCCCTCATTTCTAAACCATCATATGATTTCACAAAACCTCGCAAATAAAAACAAGAAAGTCTCACCTTGTCGTCCTCTCCCTCTGAGTCAGAGGTCGCTCTGAACTGAAGTGTGCCGGTGTTGATGTAAAACCCCCCCAGCTTTGTGGTCAGAGAGGCAGGCACCAGCTCATCATACTGAGAAAAATAACAGAGGACAGTTAGTGGTGTAAGATCACTGGAAACTAAGGAACAATAAATCCTGAAATGTGGATATTATCTCCAGATTTCAAAGCATGTTGGGTAACTGATCGCGTTTTGCGTTGACAAAGAAGTCTGCATATCTCTGTTGGTCAGCAGAATTGGATGACTTGTGTGCCAAAATAAATAAAAACCCTGAAAAGAATTACAGTCTCTCAGGCCAGAGATGAAAATGTTTTTCCATCATGGAGCATATCTAAACAGACGAGAGGGTCAAACAGGCGCTGCTGATGTAATAGTGCAGAGAACAGCTATCAAAACAAAACAACAAATATTGTATAAAGACACAAATCTAGCTATTACAGCCCAGCAGAGAGTGATACCCTCTGAATACTGAGCGATAAGCAGTTTAAATCAAAAACAACAACATTTCCCTGTGTGGACACAAGGACCAGGTATGTAATCATGAGTCATGAGGATGGTGTTAGACTGTAGATATGGGTTGTTTGCCATAAGGGACACATGGATCTCTTTAGCAATGCATCTGATTGGACTGAATCGAAGCAGCAAGTCAAGAAATAAATATTTCACAAGAGAAGAGTAAGATCAACCACGACACAATGAGACGAAAACTGTTCAGGAATGTGATGAGGAATGCAAATTACTAAGCAGGTAATAAAGGGAGAGAAAAATAAGTGAGTGTTATTATAAAGACCTAAGGGAGACCAAACCACAGAGACTTCTTGGAAAAATATAGACCCAAAAAAAAGCCTAAATCCGCCCATAATTGATAAAGGGAAGGATACTTACAGCTTCTGAGTTGTCAATAAATGGGTCTGTCTCGTCGTAACCAAAGCCTATATCTATCAAATCTTGCATTCTGTCCTTCCTCTTCTTCACTGTATTACCCTGATTAATAATAAAAAAAAAACAAATATTACGTTTTAATTTTGAGCTATGTGGAAAATTCCTCACATTTTGTATCATGTCAAACTTAAAACTAGCACTTTACAGAGCACAAAAACAAATGCATGTTAGACTGGGAAGTCTGACAGGCCAACATGCTGGTTGATGTTGAGATACTGTTACATGTATGGTCGTCAAAATGATAGGTGTTAATAACACGGACCAAAACAAGTTGATAAAACACAGACTAGAAATAATGTTCACCCGTGTCGGTAATTATTGGCTTGCTGCAGATATTTAAGTACTGGGATACCAAAGTTATTTAAGTTAATTTAAAATGAACATATATTTGAATTTGTCCCCAATGAAAAGTATTTTGTATTGTAGATCATATAGAACCGATATGGTGGGATCAGTCCGTGTTTAAATTTTAACATGGATTAAAACAATAAGTACCATTTATAAAAAAAATAACTTACATATTTATTTTCAAACTTTTTGGCCAGTGCCTCAATCTGGAGTCGCTCTTTCTCGTCATCGTTGAAGGGGTCGTTGGGATTGTGCGCTGAAGTCAGGCTTGGAGGTTTACTCTTTGCCTGGAAAAAAACCCCAATGAAAATAATATTTAAGAGCATGAACAGGGATTATAGATCTCAATCTGTTTTGTTGCCAAGAAAGTATTAACACACAAGGAATTTGCTTCGGTGATTTGATGCAAACAAATGTAAAAAGTAATAGAAACAAAAATTTAAACTGTCAGCAAAAAGAGACGATACAATATAAAATTACAGCTGAAATTCATAGAAAATCATGTAGAAATAGAAACCTTTTTGGCAATACATAACAAATTATATAAAATAGCTCAACTAAAATAAACATCTAGTGAAATCACTTATGACCAGTCGCTTTGCACCTGCACTGAAATGCAGTTTAAATAAAAAAAATATGTATCGAAAAGAGAACCAAAGACTGATAGTCCAATATTGTTATTGTGATTGTGATTATTATAGTGAAAAATAAAATAACCAAATCCATGAACCACTGTTTACATGCCAAACATGGTGCTGACATGACCATTTGCTAATTTAATCAAAATAGATTTTGAATGATTCTATGGTTTGTTTTTAAATTACATGTGCAAGCATAAAAATGACATGAAATCAAAATCGTCCAAACGATTTGAAGTAAGTTGTCAGTGACAATTCACATTTCCAAGTGGGAAAAAAAGTTTTTTCAAATCAATATATATAATAATTATTATTCTTTATTATTTTTTGCAAGGTTTGAAAACGTATTTTAAAATGCCAACTAATAATAATAATCAGCACTGACAAATGTGATGGTAGTGCTGATTATGTATAAAAAAATGGCCAACTGATATATTCTGACAAAATCATATAAATGTATTATTATTTACTGTTATTATTATTATCGTAACATGATCGTCGTGCCAAACAAAATGCTGGCACGACCATTTAGTAGTACAATTAAATGAATTAATAATTCTGTGATTCGCAAACTTTTGTCCCTTCAAAATGTCAACTCATGTAATGACAACATTCCATTCGAAAGTGCGCAGGATCCACAGACGAGGCGAGCCTCTCTCTCTCTCTCTCTCTCTCTCAGCTCTGACATTTGCCTTGTTCCCATGCTACATCCTGGTACTTCCATCAGCACTGCTCTCTCCCTCTCATCTATCTATCACCCGCAACCACAGGGCCAAACTGCATGTGGCATTCCCACTGCTGAAATGGCTGAGTGACTGTGACTGTTGCTGGGCAAGTCGAGAGTGAACAGGACACACAGGTAGCAGCGGCAGCAGCCACATGTGCGAGCAGAGACGGGGAGAGTTCCTCTGTTTATGGGCTCAGCTGAAGTTGGAGAGAGCTCACACGCACGCACACACACACACACTGGCCGGACAAGCGGCCAAAAACACCAAGTGCTTGCTGCCTTTTGTGTGGACTCCCACTAATGGTCAGTTTCGAGCACGCTAGTCCACGGAAGGACAAGGTGCACCCCTCCTCCTCCTCCCTTTATTTAGCAATGACAAGTCCACACAGACACTTGAAGAGCAATAAAATAAGTGCAGCCTCAGTTGGCCTGCTACTCTTAGTTAAACTGACAGTGAGATACTACCTGCAGGCTCTGGATGAGTTCGCCGTAGTTAAACTCGGCGGAGGCGCGATCGTCAGGCTCGGACAGAGGCAGGTTGAGCCGCATCGTCGCCCTCTTCTCGGTTACTGCCCTGTCCCCGTCGTCGGTTTTGCCGAGACGACCGTTACTGGCAGCACCACCTCCTGCCCCGGTCGCTGCCTCGACCTCCCCGGCTCTACCGAAGCTGAAGTCGGCCTCATCCTCTAGCCGGCGTTTCCTGGACTCCGCGGCTGCTCCGGCTGCGAAGGCCGACAGGGTGACAAATTGCACTTTTCTCGGTTCGGCCATTTGGATGAGCTGCCGTGCCTGAACCTCGCTCCGGACACACAGCGACAGCGAGGAGAGCTACTTCGCGAAACTACTCCAAATTGGTGGATTGAAGAAGGTTTCGCGACGCTCCGACGGCTGTTCGGTGCCTAGACGGAAGTCATGGGCTCCTCCGCACCATACGAGATGAAATCCAGAGGACGCAGCGGTCGAGGAAAAGTTGTTTTTACGGCAGATAGATGCATCCTCAATCTACTATGGGACCGAGACATTCACAGGAGCCATCTTGGGTTTCGGGAGTAAATAAAATATCAGAAGAGAGGGGTCGCTGCGCCTGCGCATACGCACGAGACGGACGGAACCATCGTGACATAAGGGGAGGGGGGTTGTCATCACGACCAGTCACCACCGCGTGCCCCGAACTTAAACCAGCAATAATGAGAACAACACTTTTAGTGCTGTAATGACCTTTATAAAGTGCACACAAACACTCACACGCACACTCAGGTTTCTTCTTAGGACACTGCACTGACTTCCATCCACCCCAGTTTGGCTGGGTATATTGAAATCAATCAATCAATTCTTCTGAACAACCTAAACAAAATGTTATCCCTCCCCTTAATCAACCCATAACCAGTTAATACCTGACTCTAATCTTAACCTAACCCCAATCCCTAAATTTAACCAGCGCTGCCAAATTAGGACCAGGTTTTGCTCTCCATTAGGTCTAGTGGTCCTGATAAGAGAGTTTATACCAGTGATATTTATGTCCAGGATTGGTAGTTTATTAGCACAAATTAATTTCACCAATAAATCGAATATACTATGTATAATATGTACATATGAATATACAAGCTGGTTAATAATAATATAAGACTTAAGGGGTGGATAACACATCTTAAGGGGCCCTATAAAAACATCACATTATCACTGTCGTTGCAAAGATATTGGGATAGTTACATAAAGGGTCGGGCTTCAGGGCCCCTAGAGGCCATGGGCCCCTGGACCTGGTCCTGGTTGGGCCCATTCAGTAATCAATCCATGTTTACAAGTACTATCCATTAGTATGCTTGCATGTGAGTGGGATCTACAGTTATTATTGTTCCTTTGTTTGGTCTTTGTAAACAAAAACAATGTAACATTATTTGTGTGCCGCGTCCTTCCTCTGAAAACGGGCTCTGTCTAGCATTTGTTTGCAGGCAGTGCAGGGGCCACAGGTTTTTCACCTGTCAGACTGTGAAACCACACTTTTTTATAGCAGAATAATTCAATTCTGAAAGTTGACTTGTCTGTCTCACTCCTGTCCAATGTTGTCCCTGTCTGTCTTGACATCATACAAAACATTTTTATTGATGTTTTTTGAAGCTCTTAATGGTTTGGCACCAACTGATCTCTCTGAACTCCTTCACTGTCACACCCCATCCCAAGCTCTGAAGTCTAATAATAGGTTGCTTTTAGATGTGCCCAAAACCTGACTAAAATCCTGGGGCAACTGAGCTTTTTCTGTAGCTACCCCCTTACTATGGAACAATTTACCCATTGAAATTAAAGCTGCTCCATTGAACATTTTGAATCACTTTTAAAGACCCACCTGTTCTCCTTGGCCTTCACTTCAGGATGAGAAAAGTCGACCCGGACACTTCTGTCTATATTTTACTGTTTTAATTTGAGTTTTTTTTCTTGTTTATACCTTGTTGTTATTCTTTTTACTTTGTAGAACACTTTGGTCAACCCCTGTTGTTTTTTAATGTGCTCTAGAAATGGAGTTGACTTCCTGTGTGCAGCATAATATATTCATCATAATATTAATCATCATTTGACATTGGATTGAATCTAATCTGCATTTGTTCATATTTAAATGTTACACACTGGATGAGATTTCAGCCTGATTTCAGCAAATATGGGCAAGAATGAATGAAGCCACATTTGAGAGACAAGGTCAAGGACAGATCGTGATGTGAACTTCTTGAACTCAAATTCAAAGAGAGCTCAGAGAAAGATATTTGCCTCTTACAAACCAGAAACATCAAACTCTGTGCCGATGAAAGAATACAGTGTATATTTTTGAGTGGTTGAAGATTGTGAGAGTGTCAAACTTGCTCCTATTTACAACAAATGGTGTGACTGGCTGGATTAACCTGTTGCCAAAGTGAATAGGGGAAAAATGCTGTTGGGGCCTGTTCTGATGCCCCACCTGCACTATGGAGATTCCTGCCAGTCACCTACTTTACATTTGAGATAACATTTAACCATTTTTACATTTTAGGATGAGATAAACGATTCAGCAAGTAAAAATAGACGTGTGTCCTTGTAGAGGTCCTCTGTCATATCTGATCTTATCATCAGGTCATGCTGCCTTTGTGAATCAAACTTTGACAGAACATCTGTGGTATGACGAAGGGGCTTCTCTGAAGGCACAAAGTGTGATGTTTGAGTTGCATTGTGGGAATTGTGGGATATTTTGTTGCAGCCTATAAAGCCTGTTTTATACTAAGGAGTAAACTTTACATTACATGTCATTTAGCAGACGCTTTTATCGAAAGTGACTTACAATAAGTGCATTTAAACATTTGGGTACAAATAAGAGCTAGAAGTAAGTAAGTGCTTCAAGTAAACCAAACTATGAAGTGCTAGTCATAAGTATGATGTATACGTTTTTTTTTTGGTTTTTTTTGTCGTCGTCTTAGTCGAGGTAGAGTTGGAAGAAATGTGTTTTTAGTCGGCGGCGGTAGATGTGGAGACTTTCCACTGTCCGGATGTCGATGGGGAGTTCGGTCCACCATTTGGGAAATGCTTAAACGTAAGCATTTCAGAGCCTCTAACAAATTCCCTGTATATGGATGTGCGATACTAAATTTACTTTAACCTTGATTTACTACATCTTCTAAAAAGGCGCTCTTATGACTGCATCCAATTTCTGTGTACAGTGTGATTGTGGAACATCAATAAAGATATTCTAATAACAAAACTGGAACTTTCACGTCAGATCAGATCATTTTCCAAGTTCCCAAAATCTTTAAAGAGTGACTGACTGCTTTTTATTGACTTGTCCAAATGTATTGTTCAGTGACATGTTGGATAAACGTGTAGCTCGAAGACATACAGTAAAAACCAGGGGTGGTTTGGGTTCAATACTTGACTTACTACGATACTAACACTCATGAGAACCAGTTTAGATCAGGATTTATAAGAAGTACAGAAGTGAATTAGGCTCTGTCCTAATTTATACAATTGCTGTTTGCTGGATCTTATTTATTTTAGTATATTACAGAGTGAGTATCACTTATGATATTAGTGGACTTACACTTAATCATGTTTTATGTAAATGACTTCCTTATTCTCATTTATATCAAAGACGAACTGAACTATTAACTGAAAATTAATAGATCATATTAAATATCTCTCTTTTTTTTAATATAAATGCACACTTTTCCTTTATGTGTTGTCTATTAGTATGACTCAACTATTTCTGACAGGGAAAAAAGGCTTACATTTTTCACTGAAATTGCATATTGTCACATTTTAATACAAATATACAAGTATGTAGAGAATTGCAATTACAAAACTTTCAAAAACAGAGATAACAGAGCTCCATTTTTCTTCATGTGGCATAGATAGATTTACATTTCTGTGCAATAACCTAAAGGACTTTACACTGTGTATCTGATGCTCTGGTTCATTTATGAATGATGTACAGTGTACACAGTCTCATGTTTGTTTAGCTGGTATGGTCTTATCTTACGAACACATACACTTTGATCACTACTGATTTCTGCATAACTGATGTGGCTATATGTATATATATATATATATATATATATATACAGTGTGGTGAATATAGTGATGAAGGATCATTACGAGAGGAGGACTCTGTTGTCTTTGGCCCACTTCCTCATAGCTCGGATGATGTATTCAACCTGAGGGTTTCCTGAATTTCGTAGCAAGGGCACCACCTTTTTAAGTGTCTCCCTAGAATGCAAAGATTAGGGAGGAATGAATTGTCATTGTCATATGAATCATTTGCCAAGACATAAAACCCACTTTAACAGATGCTTGATTTCTCCAGATTATGTAGGAAAAACATTTCAAACTCCTGCAAAGGTGGAATAAAAAGGTAAATATACTTGGGCTCCTTGTTTGCCAGGATGAGCTGAAAGACTCCCACACACGCTCCTCTCTTGCCCTCCCAGTAGTTGGATTCTGGGTCCAGCTTTTCAAGTGCATCGAACGCTTTGGCTGCATAGAAGAACTGGCCCATCTGAAAGAACACGTTCGAAACCATGACCCATGATAACATCACAAGTTTCAACACTATACATTTTTAGTTACATTTCAAAAACATGGGGGGGAAACTGAAGACATTGTGAAGGTACGGCGACCCTTGCAGCCAGAGAAAATGTACCAACACAGTGATTATCTGCTTCCCTCAGTTTAATATCCTTGTCAAATGAATATATTTTGGTTTTGGACTGTTAATAAAACAGAAAATGATGTCTGCCATAGGCTTTTAGAAATTGTGATTAAAAAAGAAGCAATTTTCTATTTTCTATACCAAACAACTAGAAAATCACCTGTAAATAAATAGAGACGTAACGATTAATTGCAGCGCTATTCTTGAAATCACAATAAAGAGGTCAATGAATTAATACTATAGCTGCTGTATGTAATATGTAATAATATTACAATATTATATATGTAATATTATTACTGTCTTACTTCAATATGTAAGACAGTAATGTAATGTCTGATCAACAAAAATACTTACTAATACTAGAAATTATTTATTTTGACTAACCAAAGATTAAAAAACTGAGAGACAGACGTAATACGCAACAGTATATAACAGTAAACTCACAATAAACTCACAATAGAGAAGCTGGAAACAGTCTCACAACTACAGTATATAATGATGCATATACATAGGTAGAAATATAGAAGAAAATTATCACATGAGGAACCGAATAATGTTTCACTTTCGTAAAAGGTCAATAACTTTCTGTACACATGAAGAAAAAAAACAATTAAAAAAGACAATAACGTAACATTTCAAATGCCAACTGCCATAAATCACCAAAGCAAAAGGTGAAGAAGACAAAGAAGAATGTTCTGCTTCTGGACTAAATGCTAAAATATTTTTTTAATTTCAGCATTAATTCAGTTTTTCAAATCAGTGGATAATAAAAACAGGAGAATATCACCTTATAGCAGTCGTTGGCAATGAGCTGCAACAGACTGAAGGAATCTGAGGAAGTGCCCATCTTCAGGTAGAGCTCCCAGGCAAGTTGACCCTTCTGGTTCATTATGTCTGACGAAAACAAGACGAGAATTCAGTAACCAATTCACAGCCAATTTCACCAACTTTCAGAGAACAAGTCGAACATTAGTTTAATGATGTGGTTAAAGAAAGATCACTTAATGGAGATGAGAGTAGCACCAACCTAGAGAAAGGGTACTCCTAAATTTTTACCCGGCCTGAAATCTGTCAGTGATTCAGACCTCAGCCTCCTGCTTTACTTTATGCCAACAGCGGTACAACTACTGTCACTCCTTTCATGTCTTCTTAAGAAAGCTGGTGCTAAAGGCAGCAGAAAACTACAAGACTGGGTCACATTGCTCTTGCCTTGGAACTCACTCTCTTTCTAGTTGAATAAGATATGTAACAGAAAGGAAAGGATATTTTTATTGTCACTATACAAGTGAAATTGATGAGTTCAGATGGAGGGTTGATCAGAGCCACTGCGATTGAGCACGCCCACACAATGGACTGATGTGATCGAAAAGGTCTGACATTCAAACTCCACACTGAAAGGTCCCAGATCGAATCCAGCACCTTCTTGTTGTGAGGCAACAGTGCTAATCACTACCAGAGCCAACCGCTAAGCTACCGTGCCATCAACTCTCAGCCTTCTTACCAAATAATCACCTCACCTGCTGCTAATTTTAAAGCTTTTCTATTTTTCTATTTCACTATCCTTTGAAGCTCATATCAATGATGTCACTTGGTCAGTACACTTTCCCCTGTGCACAGCTCCTGAATAGTACTGGAAAAGCAAAGGGAAGTAAACATATATATATATATAGATATATATATACACATATATATATAAAAGAGTTGGTATAAAAATATGAATATTAAATAATAATTGACATATATACCATATACCAACAGTCTCCGCCCGTCTCTCACACAGCACATCGCATTTAGATTACTGTAACTCTCCTCTCTGGTCTAACTCTCAAGCTTCTCCATAAACTCCAACTGGTCCAGAATTCAGATCATCACCAGAACCCGCTCCACAGATCACATCACCCCTGTCCTTCAACGACTCCATTGGCGTCCTATCAAATATCACATCACCTACAAGGCACAGCCTTGCACAACAACTTCCTCCTCACCACACCTCCTGCCCGTCTCTCGACTGTGGGGTCCGGAGCCTTCAGCCGTACAGCCTCTGGAACTCTCTCCCACAAACCATCTGAGAAATGAACTCTCTCAAATCACATCTGATCAAATCACAGCTCAAAACACATTATTTTAGATTAGGATATTCCATTTGCTGTGCTTGTTCTTTGTTTTGTTTTTAATGCAGCTGTGTCCTTTATAGTGTTTTTTAAACTGCATACTGTTTTACTGCTGCAAGGTGACCTTGAGTGTTGTGAAAGGCGCCCAGTATTTCTTTTAAGATCTTTGTGTCCCTCTGTGCTTTGCCTCAGCTTTGCCTCTGTTCTGAACGGAGTGGAAAAAGTAAAGGTGTCTTGTATTTCAGATTCCTAAAACGCTGTTTTTTGTTTCAGGCATTTACTGTTTATTGGAAACATCATTCTCATTTTTCTTCACTGGATTTTGTCGATGAACTGCCTTGTTTTGCCTATATTTTTTCATGACGTATGAGAAATAAAAACACTAGGAGCAAACATTGCTCCAAAAGACTTTATGTAATAACGTAAGGAACTTTACGTACAGCATCGTGCCAGCCAGCTGAGGTAAACATAGTCGTTCTTGGTCTTTTCACTCTGAATTAGCAGAAAAATCTGAAAGAAAACATTAATATTGTTGAAGTAAGACAGTAAGTAATATCAGTCAGAGTGAATAAATACGGTCTTTTTTCTCTACCTCTTCAGCTTCTTTATAGTTGCCAAGGGCAGCTTTAGCCTGTGCATAGTTGAAGTTGAAGGTATCGTCATTATAGAAGTAACCCTGCACAGAGAGAGACAAAAAACTGTTATTCCACACACACAAAACAATGACTGGCTGTGTGTCCGGGGAAAAAAGAAAAAAAGAGCATATCAAGTATTAACCTTCTGTTATCACAATGAACCTCTTTATCTGAAGTGACACTTGTCGCTCAGTGTGTAGGAGCCTTCTTCTATTCAGCCGCATGTTACAAAGCAATACAACAGGAAGGTAACAGCACTGAATATGCCAGGACTAACCTTGACTGAGTTTAGATATATGAGCACATCTTCAAACTGCCTCAAGAGGAAGAAGCAGGAGGCCATGCACTGCCTGCCAGGAATAGTGTCTGAAAAGGACGAGAGCATTAACTCACACATGCTCACATGGTGTTTCTGTAAAAAGGTTTGATTAGTTAAACGCTTCTATTCAACGCACCGCATTCACTGGCCGAGCCCCCGACCAACTGAAAGAACTGCTGTGCAATTTTTAGGTGATCTCTCTGAAAAGAAAGAAAGAAAGAAAGACAGTTTTTGTACACATCCTGTGTCTCACGCTCACTATTTTTCATATTTATTGTAATGTAACTATTCTAGTTAAACACAAAATACTCACTGATCCAATTTCTTGTCCCAATGAAGCATTTACCACTCCTTTCAAAATATACTCCTGAGAAAAGAATCACACAGAATCATTTGAGCTGAACAACATAATGGTAATCAAACAGAATAAAAGAGAAAAACACACTCATACTCATGTGACAGTGAGAAAAGAAACTGAAAATGAATAAAGTGGAGCAAGGAGGATTTACAAAGACGGGACAGTCTGCTACCGAATTACCTTTAACACATGTTGTACTGCAACGTATTTAAAACAATATTGTATTAAAAATTAAAGCTTGATCGATCCTGATGTGGACCCCATTTGCACCACCCCCACTCCTTATAGTCAAGTTTGGGTTCTGTCTTTCAAACAATTTTAGAAACCTTCAATTTCCTATTCCAGGGCAACCTCAGCGGCTCCCTGTAGCTTTGAAAAAACCCCGCTATATTTATTTTTATTTTATTTTCATGAACAATTTCGTGCAGTAAATTACACGTCACCTCCTTTGTCTACGTCAAATGCAATATTGAAAACATTTAATACTAAATGCTGCAGACTCTTGGCCAAGTCGAACCAGATCCTTTCAGTGCCACTTTCGTAATGCTCCGGACGTGAATGTGCCTGAAGCTATGCTAATAGTTTAGGCATTTTCTTCTTGATTCTCCTCCTTACTTAAGTGGAGGGATCCTGTCCCTCCCTCCCTCCTACTCTCAGTAAATTAGAAACATTTTGAGTCCCTTCTTGACGTTCTTTGTAAAACCCACTACTGTAATTTCTATTGTCTGGCTGTCAGCTGTGATCATTCCGTATGTTGTTGAAGGTTAAATTTGTGTGTTTTTTTTCCCTTTCAAAAAAACAAAAATATCTTTAAACACTGAACACCTTTTCTTAATCACTGACGATGAATAATAAAAGACCCAGATGATCCAAACCTGTGGTGTAGTGGGCACCAAATCTTGGATGAGGTTGTAAGCTTCTTGAACATCATCTGTAGAACAAAGCATGTGCATCCGTAAATAATGTGAAGAATTAAATACATTTGAAATAAAATCTGATATGATGATTCATGAAAACAGAGATGTTGGTGTTACATTAAACGTGCTTATCATTTTCACCTAACTTACATAGACTCAAATATTTGAATAACTAAAAAAAGGTCCTTTTTTTTAAAGATGCTACATCTAACATCTTTTTACAGTGAGACATTTTCCTTATTTTGCTTGTTCCAGAAAACTGCGACACCAAACCTACACACACCTTGTCTTAGATAGTAGATGACCAGGTTTAGTCTGGCCTCAGGAATCACATCGATCAAAGGTGGCAGGACCTGCAACGCCCCCTCCCCACCACGAAACACCACCTGCAGTACACAGGGTGGAGAACTCAAGCATGCAAGTCACCAGTGTCTGCACACACACACACACACACACACACACAGCTACACACTGACAGACACACAACTTGAGCTTACCAGGTTGTGTCGGATAAGCTCCTTAGCGAACTCAAAGGAGCAGGAGGATATGTCGATTAGGTTCTTTAACTCCGCCTGAGAGGAAGAGGATTTCACACAGTAAGTCAAACCTACCACCAGCTATTCTCCCTTTAAGAAATGAAGAAACTGTAATGGAGCAAGTAAAGTAAGTAAACAAGAAATAAATAAAACATTGAACAAAGGCATCCATTAAAGTGCAATTACTGTACATACAGTCCACTAAAAATTGACAGGACAGTAATGACGTACGGTAGTGTAGGAAATAATCTGCAATGTAATTCTTACTTTGTCGATTCTCCCTCGACACAAAACAATAAAAGTTAGATTTCAAACTAAAATTAAAGCTCCAGTGCGGAAACCTCCATCGCTCCCCGCGGACTTTTGAGTTATTACCAAAATAGTGCGGTCTCTATGACCTAGTTTTCTCTCCCCTCACACATGGGGAGAGGAGAGGAGAGGAGAGGAGAGGAGAGGAGAAGAGAGGAGAAGAGAGGAAAAGAGAAGAGAACGATGATTTTGAAAATTAAGAATTTAAGAATTAAATTGAGCTCTTTATTCAAATTGGATTAAAATCTGATTAATTAGGCCCAGTGCTGCTAAGATTAATCCATCAATCAATCATGGATCGATTACGATGCATCTTTCAACATTTTCTTAAATTTTTTACGGACCAAAAAAAGTACACGATTAATGGAGAAAATAATGGAATGAAGATAATTTTTAGTTACAGCTCTGTTGTCTTCTGATGTTCTTTACGAGGTACTCTGATAAGTGATGTGTTGTATGTCTGTCTTTTAACAGAGCTTTACTATACTGTATACTGTATAGTGAATCTTATATGGAGCTGCATGCATCTAATGCAGGCTTGTAGTCAAGTGCTCCTTCCACTCTGTGCTCAGCACGGGAATGTCACCACAGACACGAAAACAAAACATTAATATACCGAGAGAGAGCGAAAGTCTCACAGAGAGGAGGTGGAGATGATAGGCTTAATCGACATCAGACATTTTTTTATCCTCAGAAGTTACACAGAAACCATCAGCTACAGTCACTCACACACTGATTACCTCTGCTGCCTTGCCATTGTAGAGTCTGAAGTGGTTGCAGGCCTTGAGGTTAAGAGCGATAGTGGAGTCAGGGATGCTCTGCAGGTACACAGCCAGCACCTCCTGGGACACGTCATAGTAATCCAGCTTATAGTAACACAGAGCCACATACACTTTCAGGGCCAGGAAGTCCCTACAAAGACAACGTGTGACATGGGCTCAAACTAGAATACAATATGTGAAAATCCATCAAGATTTTATTCAATGTCACAATTAGCCACACAGTGAGTATTTTGTACAATTTACTGCATCTAAATTCTATATAAAAGTCATAGTTCACACATAAATTAATATCCTTTATTATATTGTCATGGTGATATTAATAAAGTATTACCTTATAAGATAAGGAATTCATGATGGGAAAGTGATTTTTGGTATTTTTTTGGTATCAGTCTGCAGAAGTTAGAGGCAGCAGTGGTGAAGCTAATTTGTATTCGAACAACAAGTGTGCAAACAGCTGCTGCAGAGGCCTGCTGTCAGCGCTGATTTCATTCATTCATTCATCTCCTACCACTTTATCCTGGCGCTGGTGCCAATCCCAGCTGACACAGGGTGAAAGGCGAGGTACACCCTGGACATGTTGCCAGTCCCTCTGATTTCATGTGGGTCTCTTGTGAAATCAAAGTCGTGCCTTTTCTTACCCTCACTATTTCAGATGCTTTATATTAGTGTTTGCGGACGCAGGCTCAGCAGGTTTGCAGCACTGACTGCTTGATTTGTTTTTATGGTTCCACAAGGTGTGACGCACATCAAACTTAATACTCCTGCACAGACTAAACTGACACCTGACAAAGTTGGCGTCTGGGTGATTCATGTGCAACTGGACTGTGACGCTAATTTCATAAGGTTAAAAGGCAGAAGAAGCACAGACCTGTTCTGCAGCAGAAGCCGTTTGTAGATGTCTATAGCCTCCTGGTAGTGGGAACGCATGTAGTGGATGGACGCCAGGCTCAGCTGGTCCTCGGTCACATCCTCCAGGTTCTGATGGAATCCCATCAGCCTCTTCTCATCGTTGAACTGATACAAAGACAAACGGGAGCATTTGGAACAGGGATGTGATGAGATTGACAACATTATATCATAGTTTTTTCTTTTTAATATTTACATTTTTAAGGCATTTAATTAGGTCAGAGACAAATTGACTGTGTGCATAAAAAATTACGAAACTAAAATGATTTATTGCACAAACACTATAAACAAAACACATTTTTTATCCTCATTGCTGACCTCAGACGAAATAAGATGAATGTACTGTAAACACCTAAAAACCTTCCACCATATTACAGATAGAAAGCAGAGTTTGCTCAGGAGTGAAATGTCTATTATATTATTTTCTAACCTTGTGAGCCAAGTGGAAGAGGAGCCGGTTTTGGAGGGGGGACACTGGAGCTAGACAGAATAAGAGAAACCTAATTCAATAAATCAGCAAACCACATGAGAAGAGGAAGCTAAGTTAATATATGGCATTAGTTTAGGTTTTTTACTTTAGAATAATCACAGATACATTTCTAAACCACTGAGACAAAGTACAAAGTAGTTCAAATGCTTAGTGTGCATATAAACATTTTGCACATATCTGGGTTATATGTGATTGAGTCTGACTTACTTACTTTTGACTTTCATTACATAATTGAAAAACCAAACCACAATTGTTGAAACTCAGACTCCATTGAGTCCCAGCTGGCTGGAAAAACCTCAGGCTATTTTGGATTACTCCTGTTTCATCTTCAGACTGCTTTGATCATAATATAATCCCACTTGAAATAGTTCATAAAAATCAGTCAAATTTTTATTTGAATAAATAAACAAAAACGTAATAGCTTTCCCAAGTACCACATTTAGGTTAGGGTTTACGATGAAGAGGCAATTAACATTAGTTCTTAGCTGCGCTGCCTACCTTTAGACGCAGCCTCCTCAGCCTCTTTATAGAGCCCCAGAAAAAACATGGCACAGGCTAAAAACACCCACACTTCGGTGGGACATTCAGGGTTACTGGTCAGAGACTTGTACTCCTGTCAAAACATGACAAGAAATATTACAAATGTGATCAGAACTGTCTAAACCATTATTTTCAATTTATTAGACAAGTACTGCATTTGCAGCAGGTTGTGTGTGTGCACAAAGCTACACACTCATTCAGACACACAGACACGCACAAAGAAAATGTACCTCCATCGCTCTCTTGTGATCACCCAAGTGAAAGGCGCAGTAACCAATCCAAAGGTCTGCATGCTGCTCTTTCTCTCCAATACTTCTCTGAAACTGGAGATGACGCAGCAACACATCAGCAGAGAAAGGTTATATTTCTGGAACAAATAAAATCGTTCACACATCTACGCACAAAGATTACATTTCCTTTATCCACTGCTCCTGTATTCAATGATATATCACCAAATCAATATTTTGATCTAAACAACTTTCAACTTCAAAATCGCTGCACAGAATTACGTTGTTTTTTTTTTATTGCTTACAAACTGTTACCAGTTATACAAAAAATTCAAAACCATAAAGTTATCAACCAAAAAACTGGACAATTGGCTGAACTACAAACACTATTTCTTACAGATTTGCATTGATTTCAAGAAAAGCATGTCAGCAATTGAGAGAGTCTACAGAGCAGGATGAGTTCTTGAGAACTGCTCCCTCAAACAACGTCACACTTCACAAGTCCTGAGTAACACACACAAAGTTTGAAATCACTTGGATGAGCTGTTGTTGAAAGATAGGGATTTCTTATTTTATCAGCAGGACTTTTTTGTGTATTTTGTCAGAAGTGGAAAAACCTGAAACACTCGTGATCCATGACATCCATGCATCTCAGTGTAGGGCATGTAAAACTGTACTTTTAAATGAAGGTGGACATTTTGAAACACCTTGTTAGACACCTGTCATTTCATTTGAGCTGGAGTTTTATGTATACCTCCAGCAGTGTCAGGGCCCCAAGATAGTCCCTCTGTTGTATGTAATCCTCCAGGCGGGGAACCTTTGCTTTGTTTTTCTTCTTTTTCTCACTTATGCTCCCTGTATTTTCTCCTCCCACCGCTGGTTTCACACGAGAGAGGATCTGTCAAGGTAAATACAAATGTAGTAGGTGGTTTCAGACAGTGGTCCACATTACATACAATAATACATTTGATTTGATTTCTTTTATTACTCCAAATCAGAAATCAAGACTAAGGGGTTCACAGTTCTATTGCTGGAGGGAGTGTGGAGTGGTCTCAACAGAATATTTTCATGTTATTTGGCATTGCCCAAATTTGAAAACTGTCTATAAAGAAGTCAAACAACTAATTTCAGAAACCTTCAATTATTAATTGCTGGCTTCCTCCCACCTAGAAGCTCTTTATAAACATTATAAACTCATTCACAACATGGAGACATTGACTTTTACACTGCGACTTCAAAAGGAGAAAGGAGAGGAATACTGGAAACAATGTGACTGCCACAAATATAAAGACCCCTGAATATATGTGGGATACACTGTGGAGCTGTGTTTTGCACCTACTTCTATTCTACTTTATTATACCTGTATAGTAGTTTATTCTAAATTTCTATGGATTGTTCAGTAATTGTAATTTTCCTGGCCCGTATCTGCTCTTTGTTCATATAAACCAAAAATAAAGTAAAATAAATTAATAAATTAATAAATCACGTAAATATTAGTAGGGGTGCAACTAACGATTATTTTCATAATCGATTAATCTGTTTATTATTTTCTCTATCAACCAATTAGTTGTTGGAAATGTTGGAAAATGTGATGCTGATAATCGCAAATGTCTTGTTTTGTCCACAAACCTAAATTATTCGGTTTTAATTATTTATTTGTTATGTGGAGCAAAGAAACCAGAACATATTCACATTCAACTCATTGGCTGCTATAGACGTCAATTCGGCCACTGCGTTGAAAATGGCTGGTAGCCAATGTTAAGAAACTGAAAGACCAACTAATTATTTAAAAAAACACACACACAGTCAAAACGATTACTCGTCTGTGATTACTTTAGTAATAGATTTAAAATCGATTCATCGGTTTGCAGCTCTAAATGAAACGATTAACTCACCATTTCGACGAGTCTGAAGAGATGAATGCGACACAACTGAGACTTTTTGCTTCTCACTTACCAAGGTACGAAAGCTTTTTACGATGCTCGTTACCTCAAACCACTTTTCTGATTTGTTCTCTTGGTCAGTGGAGCCGCACAAATGATGTTAAAACAGAAAAGTGAGGCTCGACACATTTCTATTCTATCATGTCGCACTGAACTCACAGGGAAGCGCTACTGACGTAGACTAAAAGGCAGTAACGCAACATTATGGACGCCAACTTCAGATGAATACCACGGCTAACTAACTCGCGTAGATTTTGTTGTCTAACATCTGACAAAACAATACAATTAACAACATTTTTCTGTGTTGGTTGAGGATGGTTGCTAAATAGGTTCTGAGTTTGTGTTAGCTAGCTCTCCATGGTTACATTTCCGGCGGCGTCGACCTATTTTCCGGGCTCATATTTTCAAAATAAAAGTTTAATAAGCAAATGACCCGTTAATTCCAATTATAGTGTTTTCTATGACTGTCCATGACTTCAATTTAACCAAATAATTGTGACCTGCGGGTGTGTTTCTATAATGGCAGTGTCACGGTCGGACAGTTCCAGTAACAGTAATACATCGCATCGTTACCTCCTTAACCGATGTAGTTCCTGATCTAGACGAATAAAAAGTGTAAGATTTTTAAATAAAAAAGCATTAAAACCGCATGTAAACAGAACATGCATTTTGCATAATAATTTTCGTGTCCTTCCTTTCCTTATTATGTCCATCTTGCTGCCTCTTATTTTGTAGAGAAACAGGCGAGTGGCGTGTTTGATCCAGTGGTCTTTTTTGGTATTTTGTTGCTCAGCATCGACGCTAGATTGCCTTTTCATAACACACACTCATATATCTTATTCGGGACGCTAAATGTATACATTTACATCAATCTACAGAAATATCAATTTATCAATAGCTGTATTACGATGTATTACACTGTATTACCCTACACAACGTGTAAGAACGCCCCAGTGGCCTAATGGATAAGGCACTGGCCTCCTAAGCCAGGGATTGTGGGTTCGAGTCCCATCTGGGGTGGATTGTTTTACAACCAACGATACAAACAAATGCGGCTGATGTCAAACCCATGGAAAATACAATTACATGACATGTCAGATTAATGATATCCATTAAAATTCTGTGTTGGCTGCAGACATGTCATCGTAATTACTGCAGCAATGTTCTTTTTTTGTATCATTGTTATTATTATGTGTCATATTACAACGTCTAACCAGATATTTTTTTTTCCCACTTACACAAAGCTATTAAAATATAAAAAATAAGTGAATCTATACATGTTATTGCTGGTTTAGGTTAAACTCTTTTCAAACAGACCAAAGCCATCTACGTTTTTGGACAAAGCAAAGCATTTGAGGATCCCGTCATCATTTACAGGTTTGTAAAACACTGAACATTTACAAACTTTATTTCCTGGACAATAGAATAAACCGATTCAAAATAAAATATGATTAATCAATAATGAAAATAGTCATTAATTGTAGCCAAAGACAACATTACCAGGTGATTTAAGAGATCATTTTAGTACAGTGATCATTTTGACTTTCAGCTTTGCTCAGTTCTCACTGCACCTTCACGCAGAAAGACCTCACTTTGAAAACTGAGCTCTTCAAGATTAAGATCTTAAGATTTAGGCTAGCTTTATGCTAGTCTTACATGCAGGACTGCGACTAATGATTATCTTCATGAACGATTCATCCGTCAATTATTTTCTCGTTGAATCGAATAATAACTTGGTCCATAAAATGCCAGAAAACATTGATCAGTATTTTTCAAACCTAGAAACGATGATATTCTCAAATGTCTCATTTTGTCCACAAACCAAAATGATTCAGTGTTAACGATATTCTTTGTCATATGGAGCAAATAAACCAGACACATATTCACATTAAAGATGAAAAATCAGAGAAACTTGTTTTAGTGTGAGTTTGACATTTCCTGACTTGGAGAAGGGATTCTTAAACCTGCAGGAATGGATGAGGTTCCATGTGGAGCAACATTGACACGTCTTCCCATAATGTATTTCTAATACAACAGACTCTATAGTAGTTCAATAAATACATATATAAGTAAGTAAAAGAGAAAATAAAGTTTAATGACTTTAAAATCCAGGCACACATCGTGAGTCTGAGCCAAAGCCAAGAATCTGCAGTAACAATGACCATATACAATACAGTCACAACAAAAAGACAGCAGGAGTGGTGATGATGATGGAGATAATCAATGAGGTAAAAACATTTGTGTGTGAATTATGGCACAGTCAGTTAAATACAAAGACTGTAATAAAAAAAGAAGCTAATACTGAGGCATTCAGAAATCATTCCAAAACACTGAACTAACTTTCACCATTTAAATAACAACACACACAGCTTCACATCTTCCTCTGTTTCAGAGATAAACAGAAGATCAGCCGATGCTAGACAACGCTGTGCCATTCACTGTCATTAGATATTTAATCCCAGATCTTAGTTAGGTCATTGCAACTTCAATTTCATTTATTATTATTTTTCTTTGCATATTATCCTGTTGTATTGCATATTTACCTGAACATCAGCAACACTTCTCACATCATCAAGAAATTATACATTAATGTTCCCTTCCACTAATGCAATCTACCATTAGTATTGTTATTTTTTTATCAACACACTATTTTTTCAATATATATTCTCTTCTATATCAACACAAATAAACATCTGAGAAAATGTACACTGTACAAAGCAACAAAATGCTCTTTGTGTTCTACCATCAGTGCTTCTGCATGAAGTCAAATATTTATAAAGAGCAAAAAAAGACAACAATGTCAAGGTCAATATTCCAGTCGGGATCCTGTGTTTATTCTTATTATTTTTAAACGCAGTAAGTGTTAAGTGTTGCTAAAACTAATTTTCTGGAAACATGGAACTTCATTTCATTAACATCTGATATATTTAAAAGATCTACATTTTTTCTTAATTTGTGGGGGGAGAAATAAATTATTCAAGTGCAACTTTTATATTTAAACTCAATAAAAAAACAAAACACTGACTACACTGTTGTTTAATTAAACCTCTGGGGTTTAGTTTAGATTCAGTTTTTGTGACCAAAGTGAACTGTTTCAGGAGGTTGAACAAAAAAAACCATGTTTAAATGCCATGTGCATGTACTGTATACTGCATGTTACTGTCAACAACACTATAGGTTCAAAAAAGATTAAGCCTAACAACATGACACATTGCTCCATAGCACTACTAGTGGTCAAAAACCTAAAAAAAAAAAGTCAAAATCTTGGTCTGACTAAGAAACCAACACAGGTCAGAATATATTTCAGTAAAGATGTGACTCATCAAAATTTCTTTATAAAAACATCCCGATGCAAAAATGCACCACAGCTATACATAAAGTTCAAATTAGTATAGTTTCTATCATTATGGAATCAAAAGCTTCATTGTGATTATGGAAGTTAGGCCAGATGATGATGTTCATATAATCTAGCTGGATTGTCTGAGCCTGAAACAAATAAATGGCCCCAAACTTTGTTGGTCATTTAACATCAACTGGCAAGTCAGAAACATAGTTTAACTAAAATTCTAATAAATAGCAGGAGCCAGATCTCCTCAGTGCTGCTTTGTTTTTGGTTACCTCAGCAGAGGCATGGTCCACCAGCATCCTCAATGTCCCACTTAACCAATTGTCAAAAGCTGCCCTTCAGATACAGGGGTGGGGTTCTTCAATGGTTGCCATGCATCAGGATGTCCAGACATAAAAAGTAAGAAAAGGAATAGGTTTTCCTCACAGCAGGGAATGTCACTTCAGTACAAAACTGAGAGAAGAGTGTGTCAGTTGCAACACTGCAATCTCAAACATACAGACCTACAGACATAGGCACATTTTCACAAATATTTAAATAGCACAACACTCACGCAAAGCAATCGCACAATCTTTTTTTTCCAGATACTGATCCACCTGGTTCCTCTGCTCAAAATCCTGGTAATGTTGTCTCATTCTCTATAAGCACCTTGGCCCCCTTTTCTTCTCAAATGTAGCGTTCAGAGACAGAGAGATCATTATCCTGTCTTTTTTTTTTAATGTTGCTCTTCAGGATTTGAGGCCAATCTGAGCCATCAGCTGTTCATAGACAGTCCAAGCCATAGCTGCCATCAGAGTGCGTCGAAGAGACCTGGGCACAGCTCCACGAAAGAACCCGCGCATGCCATGTTCCTGAGGGAAACACCAGGACAGTTTCAGTACGATGCTGGTTTAGTGGCAATTAGGTCACTTTTATGTGAAATCTAATCCATTTGAACTTGAAGGGGGAAAGTAAAAACTTGAACCTTAACAATCTCTTTGAGTTCAAAATATACAGCCTAAAAGCACACAAGACTGCATGAAATAATTAGGACGTGGTCCAGCAGAGGGCGCTGTGAGGGCAGCTTGGATCCACTTTGAATCCATCAGAGTGGAATATCAAAATACAAAAATATGTGAAAAGCAGCAAGTGGAAGTATTTCAGGTTCTACGCCATCGTTCATAATAAATAATATCTTCATGTTGTGTGTGTGTATGTGTGTGTAAGTGGGTGGAATATCTGAATATCTCCTAAGCTTCAAGTAATACTTGTTCACACTTGATTTTTGGAAAAAATTACCATCCTAGTGGCTAAGTGATCTAGTGTCACATCATGTGCTGCTTTTCACTGGATAGGATGTGCACATGCAGTAGGAAACAATCTGCCTGCTACAAACTAATGAGTACACACACCTTGTAGATGAAGCAAATAGCATCGGTCGTGCTCCAGTGAGATGGGCTAACTTGAATGTAGGTCTTCACCACGTCTGCAGGTTGTGTGACCAGGGACGCCATGACACCTGCCATCAATCCACAGCTGAAGTTCACCAGCGGAGTGTAACCCAACATAGTCACGTCTGAGAGAACAGAAACCAGGTTTATGGAGAGAATATATGATTGTAGCACTTTGTTTTTAGATACAGCATGTAGGAGAACCTACAGTATGGCCTTCAGGTAACATAGACATGTGAGAGGATCTTTAAAATCCAAAATATTAGATGACTGTCATTATCAATACACCAATTTTTCAAATCTAAACCATATGCCATTTCCTGTTTCCAGTGCACACATCTTATGAGACAAACTCACTTTTAGCTCCCGTGAAGCTAAGAAAAAGCTAAGCTAACATCTGAGTCTGAGAACCAGAAATGAACAAATCTGCAAACTATGGTACATATGCCACTGGTGATGTGCAAGCTTCCTCTGGTGATATTTGGAGGAAAATTAGAAATACTGTTCTTCTGTATATACCAGGGTATATGATCAGAGTGGAGCTGAGAAATTTTGACTGGAGTATGTAGAAAATGAAACAAATAACAAAAAAAAAGAAATCTCTTGCTCCATCTTAATCTAACTTTGCAATACCAGTGTCTGCAGTATATGCAGTGGTGGGCTGTCAGGGCCAGCAAGGCCTTCTCTGCTGGCCCTGATCAAAAAAGTATTTATTATTATTATTATTATTATTATTATTATTATTATTATTTATGTATTTATTTTTAATAATCAAATTAAGGTTTGTCTGAACGTGTCTGAATTCAATTACTTTTTCAGTATGTTATGATTATATTTCCAGAAAGAATATGGTTATTTTTTGTGAAGCTGAGCTGGATTTTCCATATGTCATTAAACGCATCATAGCTCCGTGGACCTGCTCTAGTAGTATTGCTAGTAAGCTGCCATTTCCTATTTGGTTATAACTTTGACTAACGTGTGTCAGCCAATCAAAATTTGGCGGGTTTGACTGCATTAACACCACCGATCGATCGATGTTTCTGATCTCCTTCGTGTGCACTTTTCACGGCGATCGTTTGGAGAAAATAAGGAAATTATTTCATCATTTCCGGTAGTTCGAGTGTTAATGATACATTTATAACATTTTTCAGAAGTGGTGAGGACAAAGCTGTTGCCGGGGACGTGTTCCCCGCGTAGCTGACGCCTATGCTTATGTGGAAGCTTGTTTTTGTGTCATATAGTGGCTTGTGAAATTCCGGTTGCTGAGTGACAGAATGGAAGATGTGGTGGTAATGATGCAGTAGCCTATAGATGCGCAGTGGTGTGTGTGTGCGCTATGGTTGTTGCAGATCAACTATCTCGTGAATATAGTGCATAATAGTGTGTTTTGTATGTAGTTGTGTGTGTTTGTTTTTTCACAGAAGGCCCTGACTGAAACCCCACGGTACACTACTGAGTATATGTGAGGAAGAGGAAAATTATTAGAGAACAAATTATCTTGGGAATAATTGCACACTCTAAATTAATCATAATTCATATTAAAACAAGTGGATGACAATGTAGTTTGTGTTGCTGGCTCAACCAGTAAAAATCTACCAGGACATCATGCTATATAGTAAACACAAATGATCTTTGGTAGAAGCTGAAAAGTAGTGCCCCACAAATTCCATTTTCCTATGCTGAAGAAGTGCTCTCACCTTGTGGCAGGGCCCTCTTGGTTTGGCTGTAGAACATGACATAAATGCCGGAAAATGGAGCGTCTCTGAGCAGCGTGGCCGTGAGCCCCGAGAACAGACTCCTGATTCCCTCGGTCTTGTACATACTCCTCAAAGCCCCGGCCACACTCACATAGTTGTAGTAGCCACTCTAAAAAACAAAATGTAAACATTTTCAATAAATATGAAACATATTAATTCATATCACTGACTTGTGAGCAGGTGCATAATTACGTTAAGACTACCAATTCAAATCCGAATCAAATCACTACAGAATAAACTCACACTCACATAAAGTGTTTTGCATCTGAATGTGACTGTTCTCTGAAACAGAATCTGAATCTGAATTGGCGATGGGATTTCTGTGTCCACACAACACAAAAAAAGAATCTGATCCCTTTAATTAACAGAAAATAATTGGATATGATTCCCTTCAGCGTGATAATCTGAATGTAGAACTAGAAACATCCAGCTGGACTCAGATTTTTCCATTGTAAATTGTGGTCATTCATTTATGGAGGTTAGGGTACAGAGTCCCAAATTGGTGAGTCATGCGCCATAATACATTAATCATCATCTTCTTTGTAATCGCTGACTGTGCTGAAAACATACAGTGAATGCATCACGTACAGATTTAAAAGAAATTAAAAAAAATAACTAGAATGTTCATACAAATAATGTGTCAGTTCACAATGAAAAACCCAACTGTCCTTCACCTCAAAGCGCGTCTTGATGACTGTGAATGGCAGCATGCAGACACCAGCTACAGATCTGGCACCTGCTCCGAGAAGAACAGCCTCACCAGCGTTGGGTTGCCGGTCAAGAATGAAGTGCTGTTTCAGAGAGTAGAAGGTGCTGAAATAGATGCCAACCCCAGGGATGCAGCGAACAAAAGACTGCCAGGGAGAAATGAAAGTCATTGACATTAACCTACAATATTAAAAATACCAACTATATCATACCATATATATCATGGTAACATAAAAATGTTACATTTTGTAGTGACTTAACAATATTGAGAATTGTCATGTTTACTAACTAATTAAAGCCAATGATACAGTGTTTAGTTCTCAGAGTTCAAGACATAGAATTAACGTAAATGTAAAAGTTACAAGAGAGTGTTGGCTGATCTCTACTAAAGAAGAAAATCCCTCAGTGACTTCAACACACATGATGTAACAACAGAAGCTATAACTGCAGAAATGATTATAAATGATCAAAATATTGAACAGGGGCAAGATCCTCACCGGTGAAACACCCTTCCATAGGCTAAAGAAATTCTCTGTCCTAACAACGTTGACCAACACGGTAAACATCCCCATCTTTGGTGCACTGCAGGAGGAAGTCATGGAAAAGGTTAAAAACACATTACAAGGTACAGAAGAAAAAAAATTATTTAGATAAAATTTAGATACTGAACTAATATTATCCTTTTAATAATGCTGCCAAATCTTGTTCTCCACATGTGGATCACTATTTAAAATAAATATTTGTTTTTAGCCATTTAAATGTACTGTTTCTAGTGGAGGTAATTACAACCTACAGTAGCAGCCTGACAGTATGACTACATGGTGCTGCTGTGACTAACTGTTGCTCTATATGGGTCAACACCGTCACACACGATGTGTCTGTTATTTGTGTTTGTGCACACACCCTGGCTTGGCTTTGTTCTGCAGGGTCTGAAGCCGTGTCTTCACCAGATCCAAAGGCTGGAAGAGCAGTGTAGAGCAGGTGCCGCTGAGAGAGCCACACATGAAGGCTTTGAGAGCCGGGTGAGCCTGAGAACGATGTTAGACAGACAGAGGGATGAAGGAGGAAAGAGACCAAAAGGAATGTAAAGAAAGAGGATATAAAGAAGTGAAGTGATAGTAGAAATAGGACAGAGATTGGACGAGGAGAAAAAGGTAAACATATAGAGGTTGGAATTACAAACAGAGAAGTGTAAGTGTGTGTGTGTGTGTGTGTGTGGTCCCAGTAAAAAGCATAATCTGAAAATTAACCATTCAACATTACTCTCAGCATCACCCAAACAAAGAGCTAATAAATATCCTCCCACAACAGAGACGTGACCCAAAATAATGAACACTACCCCAAAACGCAAAGGACTTTAACTCAAAATGAAAGAAAAAGGGCTTGTGTGACATTTTCATCATTACAAAAACAAAGCTGTAAACAGAGCAGGGGCCAGGTTCATGCACAGTGGAGATGAGCAAAGACAGTCCACATATCACACTGTAAGACACATTGTTAATATCTGTTGGGACATGATATTAACACAGACATGGACAGGCAGAATAACTAATTAGAAACAAATAATGTCTGCGCAGACTGCTCCACATAAAGTATATCATACACAAAACATTTGTTATGCTCCTTCTACATGCATCTTTGAGACACACACATTCATTTCCTACCTTTCCCAAGTTGCCTGAGGCTTGGCTCTGAGAATCCTGTTTTTCCTGCATTTTGTCCTCTTTCAACTACCTTTATCTGTGATGCTGCTGTTATGAACAGCATATTATAAAATAAACATCCATCTCTCACTCTCACAAACCTTCCTTCTCCCCCCTCTTTTTCTCCCCCCACCAACCCACAATGGCTTTCTCCTGCTTCTTGTTTTCCCTCCCCCTCATATTTTGCAGCCAAACCAAAGCTTAATCCAACCCGTGTTTTTCTATGAGCTTCTATCTTTATTTTTCACAGACACATGCACACATCTGTACCCCCCCCGCCCCCCACAGCTCACTGCTAAATTACATCTTGTCAAACGGCATGAGTCATAATGTGGCTGTGTATATGCAAGGGTGTGTGTGCCTATGTGGTATGTGTTGGCTAGTGGGGTTTAAGATGGGTCACATAAGTATGGAGGGGTCTATTTGCAAAGGTTAGTAAGAAGACATCTATAAATCTGCCAGTAGTCATGTGTGAGGTGAAAAGAAAGGCAGTTTCCTTACAATCTTCTCTCATCCAAACTCACTTAAAACAGCCCGTGAAAATAACTAAATACATTTTCATGGCTTTTTTAAGTGGGCCTAGGTCAACAAATGAGACAAATCTGTTCCAAGTTTCCATAATGGTTTCTAAATTATTTCACTTCTGTCGCCCCCTGAGGAATTCTAAGTAATTACTATTAATTACTACTGGCGGATCTAGAGAAAGTGGGAAATTAAGTTTCAGAGTGTACCCACTGTAGCACATTTGTAGAAATTGGATTGAATCTTAATACAAACCACCTCCAAATGTAATTTGAATCACACGAGGAAGACAAAATCAGATTTTTTTTGTGGCCCTGACTCCAACAATACTGAGCTCTCTCTTTCTCTCTGCATTAACTTCCATTCATTTGGACAGCCTAAACAAAGTGTTATCCCTAACCTTAAGGCTGAGGACACACTTCAAGGTTTCTTGCCTGATTTTACCCACGATTCACATTTAGGCAAAGTCTGCACCAGTCAGAACTAGTTGGGGACAGCCAGTATGGCAAGTTGGCACATACATCTATTAGTGTGTGAAGGATAAAGATTGAATTAGCAAGTGTGTGAGGGTAACAGACCCGACATGACCTCAGTCGGAGTCAATCAAACGTGTGATTTTTTTGAGCTGTCTCTGGACTCGGGTAGTGTGAACTGATTAGCGACTCAACTGCAAACTCAAACAGGTCCTCAGGAATTAGACTCTGCAATATTAGGACACACAAAAAGTTGAACTAATGTGATATAATAAATACTGATAAATAAGAGTCAGTTTAAATCCACAGATGGTGGACACGGTGATGACAGTTATACCAGATGTACTCCCCACATCTGCTATAATTTACCAGACTAACTCACCGCGGCCAGCTCCATCTTTGGCCTGCCCGTGGAGTCGGACGAGTCCAGTTTCTCTCCCGCTGCTGCCGTTTTGAAGCTGGCTGAGTTCCGCAAACGTTACTGCATGAGAGGAGGGGAAATCAGCCACGAGTCACTCAAGTCAAGAGTCACAAAAGAAGCCGGTTGCATCAGGCTAGTAGTGCTAAGCTGTCAAAGTACGTTAAAATGAAGGCAGTAGAAAACCAGCGTCTTGAGACAGGACAAACTAGACCCCTGCCAAAATAAACTCTTTTACTTTGAAGACGAGCAACTTAAAAAAATGTCAATTATTTACGAAAACATACTCCGTTTGAGTGATCAGATGCACTACCTAGCAATAGCATAGCATAAAGCTCCCATCACCAGAAGATGGACGGGCGTGATGAAGAGACCCCGGCTATCTTCACAAACGCCTGTTTTCTTTTGACAAGCTGCCAACGGTTGCACACATACACGGGACGTTTTGGGGAAGCTAGTTAGCTTTACGACATTAGCGATAGCATTGAGCTAACTTACCATGTAGCTCTTCTCACCGGACTCCAAAGTCTGCTAAGGGAGGGCGGAGGTGATGATGAGCACGGTCAGGATCTGGAACTTCATAAAAAACACCATGTTTTGTGTTTTTTTGTATCCACTGACAGCCAGTTAATGTTTTCTCGCAATGTTCGGTCGCGACACACGTACGCAGAACTTTCTAGTAAAGGGCAAAGCTAGTAAACTGACAGTATCGTTAGCGGTAGTAGTCACTTCACTTAAAGCCTCAGACCATGTTCTACTGAAACTCGTGACACAAACAAACGACACCCTGGCGTAGATATTTAGTGCGTAATGTCTGTCTGACGTACTACTCTTACCTGTCACCCTGTCATTCGTACTAGTCAAAACTGCAGTTTCAGATGACTGCTATCAGTTTTTACTAGTCACTAGACGTCACTGACATTCATGTGTATGGTCATTCCTGAAACTGAATTGTAGATATCTCTAATTCCACTTACAAATATATACAACGTAATTTATGACTAGTCATAATTCAAGTTCAAGATATCTGTAACTATCCTTAATTGGAGATAAATACATCATATATTATATATTATATATTTTGAATTAAGTTTCAGATTGTTAGAATCTTTACCCCTGAGAGGCAAGTTCATCTTTAAAAAATGACACAATCGAAAAGGAGAATTATTAATAATTTATTTCCCCCAAAAAGGGAAAAAACTTTTTTCTTTAATTGCAGTTCATTCTTCAGCAATATAAATCTTCTTGCCTTATATGTGATGAATGAGAACGGTGTTGTAATCACATGTTGAGGAAGCACTGACAGTGATGGGTCTGTTACCAGAATCGGTGGATAAATACAAAGCCACTTGTATACTTTATTTTAGCTTTAATCAACATTGTAGAAATCAATATAAAGCATTGCTGTCCCAGAACATTGGCAATGAAGACAGATGTCCTGTAAAGTTTTAGATTTAATGTCACTTGAAGTCATCACAATGTTGTCTGATTCTTTAAGAGGCAAAAGTTACAATTGGCAAAACCAGGCATGTCTTCTGTGGTCAGAATAAAACTAACATGGCAACCTCATGGCAATGAAATCCTTGGTGTAGTATTCAACTCCCAAAACAGACCAAAACACCATCACGGCTACGATGAAAATGCTTTATTTTCCTTTTACAAAAACAAAACAGAAACAAATGACCATCTAGAAATACAGGTATACAAGAAATAATACGATGGGAGTATTTGCAGTTGAATGCCTGGTTGTCAACAGCCAGCTGGATAATAAACATGAGTTAACTACTTGTGGATGTTAAAGCTTGCAACCAAGTGAAATCCTGTGTGGTGCATCGATTCCCAAAATAACATCAACACTTACGGATGAGTGGTTGTACAGGAAAGCACGTGTTGTTCAAAAATAATGAAGGGACATGGAGCTGCCAAAGGCTCCTGCATCTCATGTAGTTAATCATAATACTGTAATACGGATTTTGACCCCAATACTCATAGCTAGAAGGATTTGCACAGAGTTACATGGTGAATATGATATGAAGCACAGCAACAATACAAAAGAAAAAAGAAGTGTTGACTGTATTTTTAATGAACCAGTTTCATGTCATTATGATTTTGTTCCACATCTGTAATGACATCTTTGCTGCTTTATGTTCTTATTTAGTGTCCAAGGCACTTTTAAAGAAACATACTGTTAAGTGTCACATTTTAGGAGAAGGGTCTGCCATAGACGAGTAGCCTCATCAGTGTATCCAGGGAGAAAAGAAGATTAAATAAAAGATGATCTGGCAGATGGATACGAGTACCCCGGCATTTCAAACTTAACAGGAGTGGCTGAACTAGTTGAGTTGGCCTCACAAAAATGCTGTTTAAAGAAAACTAAAACAACAACAGTTTGTGTCACTACAAATAAATCAGGTCTGGGAGATGTATCTACATTCCATGAAACCTTCAAGAACCGATGACGACAAAGGCTCAAGAACAGGTGCAGGGCAAATGGACACATTATGACCTGCTTCTCAATCAAAGTTACCTGAAATGACTCATGTCAACATTGGCACAGACAAATGACTAAAACATGCTTGTAATTTTGTTTCATGTTGTGCAAATTCCATGTAATTATGCTTGTTTGAATAAACAAATAGTCACAACTTTGGAATGGGTTTAAAAAAAAGTGATAAAATTGGTGCCAACATGTGGATTTATTTTTTATCCTAATGTTAAAAAAAACCCTCCAGAACAGTAGTTAAGTGCTTATTGACCTTTTTTGTTTGAAAAGATGCGATCAGATTTATTGTTCAGAAAAAAATGACACTTAGCTCTGTTAAATGTAATGAAATGTAGACATTTTTCCTTTGGTCTCCATTACTAATCAAACTATAAATTAAGCAAATACTGACAAAGTGCCACTTGAGTGTTTCCAGTAAGAGGTTTGTCCACCGTTGATTTCCAGTTTTAAAAAAATCAGACAACATCCGGTGCAGTTTTTGTGCATTTTCCAACATCTATGCGTCATCAGCAAACTGGAGTATAACAAGAGTATGAAGCAACTGAGTTTAAACCTCAGCTAGACATTCCTTCATTAATGTTTGAGATGAAGCAACAGAGAAAATAAAACACTCTCTCTTTTTTTTCACAGTAATACATTTTCAGTTTTGTTTATGTTGCTGTAGTACATGTCCCAAGATGTTAGTCGTCCCTGTAATGTTGTAGTCTGTACATCGGCGGGAGGCTCATGCAACAAAAGCAGCAGGCGTGGCAGACCAGAGGGCACCGTGACATGAGCCTCGTGTTTCTGTCTAAAAAAACCCAAACAAACAAACAAACAAAAAAGCAGGTAGTGTGTCGGGTGTGAAATGGCTTTTACAACTGCTGAGCAGAAAACCTACAACAGTGCCAACACGTTTCCTTGTAGTCCTGCATTCATCCAGTAGGGAGCGTGTTCACATACGTTACGTACTAGATGTATGTGTATAAAAAGCACTTTGTACCTCTGCATACTTCTCAATAAGCTTGCCGGATGACTTCATGAAGGGAGGGGTTGTGTTTTGATGCTGAGATGACACATGGCTGACAGACCAACCAGGACAAGCAGCGGCCATATGAGCAGAGTAAAGCAGAAAAGGCTGTTTTGCTCCTGTGACACCTCCTCCTGTGGGTTTGGAGGTTTTTCTTCGGGGGGAGGGTGGGGGATTTTCTCTCCAGTGAAAACTGATACCAACAGGGCAGAGGTACACTGCTATGGAGGTAACTCTGCACAGCTCATCGCCCCAATCTTCCATTCCTGTCTGGGGCTTGAAATAAAGACAGACCATGCTGACTGAAAGGGAAAACAGGGCGCAGGTCACAGGTGGATAAGTTGGAGAGAAGGTGGAGAGAGGTGACGCAAGAAGGAGAAAGAAAGGAGAAAGCCAGAAAGGAAAGTGTCACTGTAATTACTCGACGCTAGAGATTTGCGTCTCGTTGAAGTCACTGGTGCGGCTGTCAGCATCGTCATCAGACATGTCGACTGAGGCACCGTCCAGATTGAGGTTGCGGCGGCCGGAACGACTGGAAGAAAAGCCACTGACCGGACCCCCACGCCTGGTCAAACAATAAATGAATCGATTAAACAACTTAAATCTATGCTGTATAAAGGAGTAGAATGACATTTTTAAGTAAAATGTGCTGATTTCCTTTCCTGCTGAGAGTTAAATCTGGGTCACACTGGATGTGTGTGCTGACGACTACATCATTGCTTTGCTGCTATGTTTTATACAGTGTTCACCTTTGAAAATTATAAATAATATACAGATATTTAGGGTTGCAACAATTATCAATCGGTTGCCAAATTAATTGTCAACTATTGTTTTGCATTTGCATTGTTCTTTTTCTACTGCATGTATACCAGAGTCCTCTTCTCTCTCACCTGAGGCGGTTCTTGAGGGAGTTGACCTCCCGTGTGAGGCCCTCGCTGGCTTCAGTGGCATCGTCGAGTTCCCTCTGCAGCTTCCTGCGGGAGGCGTTTGCCCTGGTGGCTTCTTCCTCTGCCTCCTCCAGTTGACGCTTCAGCTGTTTCAAACGAGTGTTGGCTTTCTCCAACTGGCAGGAAGATAAACGTGGTGGGAGACAGTGAGATACTCTGGATGGTTGGCAAAAAGGATAACTTTTTTTTGCCAAGCTCGTCATAAGTTAGTACCTGCTCCTTGTACTGGTCTGCATGGCGACGCTCATCCTCCACCTGCAACATCACCTCCTTCAGTTTCTTCTCTGTGCGACGGACAATTTTGTTTGCTGCTGCTCTCTCCCTGAAATCAGTCAATGTTTTAAAATGTATGATTATAATATTGATTTATTTCACTTTAAAATGTTTTCTTCTCTCTGAACAGTCACTTTTTATATTTGACACGTACTTGACTTCCTGCTCCAGCTGCTCCTCCAGCTGCAGGATCTTGGCTTCCTGGGCAGCGATGGATGCTTTAAATTTTGACTTGACAGTCCCTTCCAGCTCTGCCAGTTTGGCTTTCAAATCCTGTATTCATCACATGTAACAGTAAGCATTTCAATGATAAGTTATGTACTTTAAATGTCCTTTTAAAATAATACAGGTGCTATTACAGGTGCTGATAATCTGTCCTAGCAAAGATGTGACACTCTCAGTTTCTCTTGTATACTGATGCGAGGATGGAAAAAGCCCTGACACTGCACTATTTCACTTTGACATACAGTAACTGAGGAGTACAAAAAACCAACTGGAAGTATGCAAGTAAGTTCTTTCTGATGTTTTATCAAACCCCGTATGGATCCAAACACACATATAAATAGGCACACATTAAATAAACTATAAGACCTTGTTCTGCCGTTCCATCTGTTGTCGGGCATTTTCACTCTTCTGTGCAGCACTGCGCTCGCCGGACAATTCAGTGGTCAGACTTTCCACCTGAGTGGGATGGAAGGGTGGGAGAGGTCATATGCATCATTTGTTGACTATTTAAACAAAGCAACAGTGCTGACTGACTCAGGCTATGTCTGCACAAATACACTTTAGTTTTAAAAAGTCTGGTGTCTACATAACATGACTGTTTTTTGAGCCCCTTCAACATACAGCAGTAAATGTTGCTGGCTCAGGTTGACTTACGACTGGCAGAAATAATGACCTTGTGAATCACACCCATGCCTTGATCAGGTCTAACCAATCAAGACACTTCTAACAGCAGGGAAAGGAAAGTGTTTTCTAACCATTTCAAAACATTGTCTGGTTTGCGCATGCAGGAGGCAGTTTATTCATCCATTCACTGCAATTCCTCCAGTTCCTCCTGCTGCGTTATCACATGAACTCACTCAGACATTAACATGAGATTATAAGAGGGAGCTGGCAGGAGAATATCCAGAGTAACTGAGGAGTGACTACTCAGGACATCTGCACTCACGTACAATCCCACCACACAATCTACGGTGTTCAGTGCACGTATGAATGCAGCTTCACTTACAATAAAAGGGTCACCTCCTCTTCAGGCCAAGAAAATTATAATCACTTGTCTTATGTTTGACCATTGCTGTTTTTAACCGACAACATAGTTTTTTGCATTTGATGCTGCAGCATAATTTTGTTTGTGAAGTGAAAAAGAAGAACAAAAGCCCAACCATTCAGATTATCTGTGTTTTCTCATGTACAGCCAGGCTACCTGAAGGGTGGTTTTTCTCAAGCGGTCGTTGACCATCTCAGTGTTGCCCTGCTCCTCCTCCAGCTCCTCCTCCAGCTGGGTGATTCGAGCCTCCAGCCTCCTCTTCTCCTCCAGCAGTGATGACCTGACACAGATTTTTTTATCAATTTTCTCACTCTGACTCAAACAAATAATCTTTTCCATTTGAGTTGTAATGGGTGCATTCCAACTCAAAAATCAATGTGAAAACTAGTCTGAACACTGACTTTCCAGAGACACTGTTGGAGATCTCATCAGCCAGCTCATCCCTCTCCTGTTCAGCATGTCGCCGTGCTCTCTCAGATGCTGCGTGGTCCTACACAAACACAAATATTATTGCACTTCAATCCACCATCTTCATAATCCAAAGCATTCCAATACTTTGTCAAGACTGCTGGCTGCTGTGTGATTGTGATTAGTCATGATTCATTTGTATTTTTTCATATTATTAGTAAGATCATTAAAATGACAGCAAAAAATGGCATCTAGACCTCCTGTAGCTGTAAGATTTCAGCCTCTAGGCTCTTGAGCTTCTTCTCGTTCTCCTTGGACTGGGTGAAGATTTCATCCCTGGAGGATCTGGCGTCTTCCAGCTCCCTCTGATAGTCCTTCATCTGAGCCTACAGAGGAACAAAAACAATGTGTACCCAAAGCAAAGGCTTATGAAGGAGAAGTTTTCATTCCAGATAGTATTGAGTAAGATACTTTATTAATAAAAATGTTATGCAGGGAACTGATGTGTGTTTGCAGGTTCCGAACCTGTAGTTTCCTCAGCTGTTTGACAGCCTCATCCCTGCCTTTGTTGGCAGCCTCGATCTGTCCCTCCAGCTCATTCAGGTCCATCTCCAACTTCTTCTTGGTGGCAACAGAGAGAGCTCTCTGCTTCCTTTCATCCTCCAACTCTGCCTCCATCTCACGCACCTGGAGGGACACAACAACACAGCATGTCAATTTAATAAAATGTTTCTACACAATCATTTTAGTATGAAACCAAAAGGGAAATGCAAAACATTTGGGGCCATGTCATTATATACAGCCATGTTGTACCTGTTTGACCAGTGCCCTCTTCTTCTCCTCTCCCTGCTCCTCTCTGGCCTGTGTGTCTCGATCAAATTGAGCCTTCATTGCCTGCATGTTGACCTCCAGGCGCAATTTGCCATCTTCTGTGGCCTGCAGCTCATCCTCCAGCTCCTCCAGCTGAGTTCTCATCTCCTCCACCTGCTGCTCCAGCATACGCTTGGACTTCTCAAGTTCATGGACCTGTGCAGCAGAATGTGTCAGCAGAAGAAGTTGGATGAAACCAGACATAACAGAGTTATCTGATGACCATTGTGGAGAGAATTTCTTTCTCACCACAAGTCAAAGATGACACTCACATTCTTTCCTACATCATCCTTGGAGCTCATCAGGTCTTCCATATCAGCACGAAGCTGCTTATTAAACCGCTCCAGCTCCTCTTTAGCCTCCAAGGCCTCCTCCAAAGCTCTGGCCATAGACAGAGCCTTGGTGTCCTTCTCTCTGGCCTCAGCCTCTGCACGGTCACGCTCCTCAGCGTATCGAGCTGAGACGGTCTTCTCCTCAGCCAGCATCTATTAAACAGTGGACTTTAATTTACACTTGAACTGAAAACCCTCACAGTACCCAGCCCATAATTTTTAGCCCATAAATATTTTGGAGGATCCAGTTTACCTGGTCAAACTTCTTCTGCTTCTTCTCCAGGTTGGAGACAATCTGTCTCTGGTGGTCCAGGTCCACCATCAGGTCATCCAGCTCCTGTTGCAGTCTATTCTTTGTCTTTTCCATCTTGTCCATGGCCATGGTCTTCTCCTCTAGACGCTGGCTGGTCAACTCCATGTCCTTCTGAAGTTTCTTCTTTGCATCCTCCAGGCTCTCCATCATTCCTATGTCCTCCTCCAGTTTCTTCTTTGTCTCAAACAGCTACAGAAAATATTTTTTTCCAAAATGGATGATTACATGACGGTCAAACAACACTATGCTTTCCTTATGATGAGTTGCAGGAACAAAATTATTCGATACACACACAAGGCAAAACATAGCTTTTATTTGTTCAGCATATGAAGTAAACAGCAGCTACGTGCCAAAGTTCACCTCGAAATGTGGCAAATCAAACAGACATCATGTTGCTGCACATGAACTCTACATTTCAGACCCTGTTGGAGATCAAACTTGACTTTGTTGCCGTAATATTTGCTTTTTTAAGACATTCATGGGGCTCTCAACTCACATTCACTATAGCCCTTCAACATAAATAAATCATTAGTTAGTTAATTTCAGATTAACATGACATGGATTCAGTAAGACAGCAAAATGAGCCTTTTATTTTGGAGACAGAATAGTTTGGATGTATATAATCAGCTTCCACTCTGCTCTTTGGGTAATGGCCAGCAACATGAACTCAGTGCCAGATGTAAAATAGTGTTGTATGTACGGTACATGTGGCCTGCAGCTGTATGTTTATGAGACTAATACATTGAATATTCTTATATTTATATGAGAACGAATATAAATAAGTGTACCTGAGCTTGCACTGACTGGAGCTGTTTCTCCAGGTTGCGTCTTGCCTCCTCCTCCTCCTCCTGCTGCTCCAACAAAGTGCTCTTATCCACCTCCAGCTGGCGGATTTGGCCGCTCAGATTCAGCTTCTGACGAGTCTCCTCCTGCCTCAACTCCTTAACACCCAGAACACAAACAATGAGCAATGAGCAGAAAAAAGGGGAGAACTGTGTATTACCCCACATACCCCTTAAAGCAGCACGGCGGTACAACTCATACAGATAAATAAATAAATTAATATTATCAGGTTCTCAATAGTATTTCAATTCAGTATTTCAATTTCTGTCCTCTAGGGGGGGGTATGACAGAAATAATTGCAAACCACTGCCTTAAAGGAACCACAAATATTTTCTCAAAAAGGTAAAGCAGCCTTTATAAAAATTAAATCCAGAATAAAAGTTATTCTAGATCACATTTCCTTTAGCATGAAACTTGTTATTTCATACCTCTAAGTCTTGTAGTTTGCTGTTCAGGTTGTCAACCTCCTTGACCAGTTTGACGCCCTTCTTCTCTGCCTCCTCCAGCAAAGTGGAAACATTGTCCAGTTCAGTCTAATAAAAGAAATAATGTAAAAAATAAAACATCTGCGGCCATTTTGCATCATTATATAGCAAAAACACTTTATATCTTTGCCTGTCGAATGTCTGAAAGTATTCATGGAGGTATTTACCTGGAGTTTATGTGAGCGTTCAGCCAGCTCACCCTTGGCCCTCTCACCCTCGGTGGCCCTGGCCATGAACTCCTGCAGCTGGGCCTCCAGTTTCTTCTTCTTGTGTTCTGACTCTGACTTTGTCTGCTGCAGAGTCTTCACCTCACAGGCCAACTCTTTGTTGTCACTCTCTAGACCCTGCTTGTTCTTCTCCAGGTTGGCCTTAAACTATGAACAAAAAAGGGTTTAATGTTTTATGTTTGTAGTTATAGAGGGGCTGTGTGTAATGGTCTGAATATTTTGGCATTACAATTTGAGGCGGGCACTGCCAGTCCAGTCTACATTTGTGTTTAATCTTCCCAACTTACAACTGTACAGCAGAATATGCACATAAGATTTATCTGTGTGCACATTTTGTCCACAGCTTTGAACGTCACCATGTAGAGACAATGAACATCTCAGTTACTCCTGTCCATTTTCTGCTCTTTGCATCGTATCAGTCAGTGAATATGTAACACAACTTATAGCATTGTGAGATACAGACGAGTGGGCTTGCACTGTTGTTAGTGTAACATGCTCAGAGTGAGGGTATTAATGTAAGTAAATGTCATGAAATACAATGTTTGCTTGAAAATCATGTCAGGGATGTCAAAATACAAAATACAAAATTATCAAAGCTGATAACTGCACTCACCCTCTTGGCCTGGTCGAGCTGCTCAGACAATTCTTCTAGTGCTGTCGCATGCCTTTGTCTCATGTCCTGGATCTGAGCCTCATGGTTTTTGGTCTCCTCATCTATGGCCTTCTTCAGCTCTGCCACCTCTTGCTCTCGCTTGGTCCTGGAGTTCAGACACAAGTAAGAGAGGGTTAAGAGGAGTGGATACAGGTGTCTGTTAAGTCCGTTGATAAACCAAGTACCTGAGTTCCTGCTGGGCAGCAGTTGTGTCCAGTGTGTCCTCCAACTCTGTCTTCAGAGCTTCAAGCTCCTCACTCAGATCCCTCTTGAGTTTTTCTGCTTTACTTCGACATATCTTCTCTGACTCCAGATCCTCCTGAAGCTCAACAAGTTGGGCCTGCAGCTCTCGAACCTGCTTCATGGCATTGTTCTTCAGGACGGCCTCTTCGTCACCCCTGGTTAGAGACGCACAAACATAGAAATTAGTTCTTCAGAATAGACCATCGTGCCTCAAAAATAAATCTTCTGAACTTAGACAATCATCTGAATTTCTAAAGATGTTTATTTTTAGTTTCACAGATTTCTTTGGATTCTTTGCATTGGATTTTAATCGATGCATGTGACCTGTTTTAAGTGTACATGGGTGGCAGTATGGTGACCCATTCACTGAGCCCTATGCTAGCTGTGATGTTCATGTTACATTCCCCACTTACACATAAAAAAATCAGCATTTAAGGACACATGAATGTCACACTGAATGAGTTATAACACAATGTCAACATAACAAAGAGTGGCATGCAAATGTAATTCTTCCACTTTTTCCAAAGATAAGACAATATCTGTTTGAATAGCTGCTGGCCTCAAAATGAGGCAAATAATTTGTTATGAAAGTTGAATTATATTTAGTCTGTGACTAAACTGATGATTTCTCTGTGTGAAATGTGTTAGACATCAACCCCTGCAATCTGACTCATGAAAGGAGGGAATTACAATGCCATATCAAAAATGATATGAGCACTGAGCGCCACAGCTATATGAGATTTCTTAATAGAGGAACTATAAACATGGCTTTAATGTGTGGAAAACCAACATCAATGAATGAATGAGCTAAATTAAGACTATATTGTAACACTGGGTTCAGAGTGTGATGACAGAATTCCACATTGAGAAAAAATGCTTCCAGGTCCACGCTGCTTTGGAAAGAAAAACCACTGGCAAGGACAGAGAGCATCGTTCAACATGGATTTTCCTGTAATCAATCACACCCAAGCTGCCTCCATGATGAAAGGTCTTCGCCAGTGTCACTGGAAAAAAAAAATCAAACACTGCAGCTGGCAGCATTAAGAAGAGGAACGCAGAGGAGAATGAATAATGTGTGCTGAATCATGAGCTGCAGCTACAGAAGAGGAAGTTAGTCACAGTTAGAGGAGTTGCACTGTTCATCAGTGCTGTATTTTTTGAATGTCTATTTCAGGTCTGTAAGGGAAATTCATAACTATCTTCACTGCCAACAATTTAGCTGTAAAGTGCAGTTGTCATCAAAATGGGTAAACTGGTCCCCAGAACAGGGTTAAAAAGGTTCAAGTTTATAGGTCTACATCCACTACACTATACAGGAATGTTTTGTATGTTTTAGCACACAATGTAAGATACTGAATAATATTTTTACCTGAAATTTAAATCTGCTTGATCGTTACCAAAAAGCAGGGATTTATCAGCCACCCTAGCTAAGCAAACCTTTATTTTTTTATTGCACTGTGGTCATGTGATCATCACACAAGAATGTTCTTCTTAATTATTCTTAAACCATCTTTGTTTTTCAGTATACTGTGTGTATCATGTGTCACAAGGCAAAGTAGTGACTAGCACTGTTGCCTCACAGCAAGGAACCTGGGTTGACTGACCTGGCCAGAGCAGTCTGCATGTCCTCCTCTTTCTTGGTAAGTTGGATCTTCAGCTCCTCTACCTGGACCTGAAGCTCCATGATCTGGTCCTGCAGGTCAGTGGTCTCAGCATCCAGTTTGCGCTTGGCCTTCTCCAGCTCCTGGCGGGTTTTCTCCTCTTTCTTTAAACGTTCTGAAGGGAAGCACAAATCAAATGTATCATATAAACAGGTTTCATGAAAAAAACAAATAACAATTGATGAGTGAAATAAGTGATTATTGGAAAATAAACTTCTGAATAGAGTTTGGCTGAAGAGGTAGCGTCGTGAGTTACATAATGATCACCTTAAGGGCAATGATGTCACTGAAATTGACAAATCACAAGCACCAAATTGCTAAAAGAAGGACAGTGTCTTCAGCTCTTATCTACATTTTAAAACAAAGAACTCTAGCTGCTGTTCCATCTTTTTTGTGCCTTTATTTGTGTCTGTCCATGTCCCTATGTTTGGTATTCAAGGACACAAAATACTATCAGAAGACCCTTACCCTCCAGGTCAGCCATTACCATCTCCTGCTTGTTCTTGACCTTGCCGAGGTTCTTTGCCTTCTCCTCCTCCTCAGTCAGCTGTGAGGTCATCTCTCCGATCCTGTCCTCCAGCAACTTTTTCTCCTGTTAAGGAAAATCAAGGTGAGGGTTAGACTGGAGCTAATATAAGGGGTAGAATATGTATGAAGACTTACATAGCAAGGCTACAATGTTGCTGTGGATAACAATCCAATTTAAGATGACCACAAACCAGAAGTGAGGCATCCTGGTACCCCTTTCAGTGCAAACAATTTGTATGTTCTATTTGATACTGCTGAAAGTCAACACAGGTAACAGATTAGTCCATTAAAGAAATAAATACTTTATACACAATTTTATTTCTACAAAACTACTTAATAATATGCTTCGCCAAAGGCTTTAGAGAAGGATAACCTGCTCTGCTCTCTGTTTCTCATTTGATCCCATCTCCCCATGGTTCCAGACAAAATCCAGTCACCTTGAGGAACTTGGAGTTTTGGTCCTCCAGTAGCAGAATGTCCTCCTCCATCTTCTTGATTTTTGCCTCAGCTGTCACCTTGTCCAACTGTAGCTTCTGTCTTGCAGCTTCCTCTTCATCAAGCTGCTCCTCCAGGTCCTGTGGAGAAGAAAACACAAACTTATAAACATCCAAAACCAATCTCCTGTCTCAACTCTGGTTTACAGTGATTAAACATTAAATATTTATGCTTGATAAAAAATTAAAAAAGTATTCTCTAATTAGAAATTGTGGATAACCAGATGAACAGAAGAGTGTGAATATGTGTAAAAACCTGGATATGTGACTGCATCTTCTTCTTCTCATTCTGCAGGCTTTGGTTCCTCTCCTCTTCCTCCTCCACCCTTGACTCCAGGTCGTGAAGTATCTCCTCCAACTCTTGCTTCCTCGAGAGCAGACGGACTCTCATCTCCTCTGCCTCAGCAAAAAGCTCTGTCTCTGCATGGAGTTGCTCTGCCAGAATATTCTTCTCTTCTACGAGCTGGTGAAAGACAGAGCGAGAACATTGATATAATAAAAACATCTAAAACATCCATAATTCATACTTAAAAAACAAAAAATAACTTGCCACAACAAAGGACATGTTTACCTGTTGGTGTTTCCTCTCCATCTCGACTATCTCATTCTCCATCTTGACGTGTCTTTCCTTCACCTTTACCAGCTCCTCATCTTTGGCCTGCAGTTCCTCCTCCTGCCTGGTGACCTGCAGCAGAGGCTTCACCTGTGAAAGACAAAAAAATAAAATTAAATTTAATCATTTGAACACCACATAGAATTCACTAAACCATTTTCATGTTTGCAATTAAATAGTGCAGAGCAGGAGCAGGAGTCAACTCAAATGACCTGGGGGCCACCGAGCATCTGGTCTGGTCAGTAGGGGGCCAGTCGGGTAAAAAGAAAAGGCCAACTTTTCTGGGAAAAAGCAACTGTGTATGTATTTTATTGCCTCCTGTGAGCTTTTATGTTTTTTTATAATTATTCAGTCGTTTGTCTATTATTGCTTTATTTGCTTTACAAATAGAATTGGATTGGATAAGAGAATATCAAAATAAAAGTGTTTATTTTAATATGCAACAATATTTGGTTCACAACAAAAAACATATTTATTTCATGAAATAATATACAGAAATTATACTTGATATTGTTTGGAGGGAACTTTTGAAGCAGTTTGCTTAGACATCCAACAGATGTCACTATATCACTTCACTCTATAATTGAGATATGCCAAGCCTTATTGACCTATCAGTAGGGCTATATACATACATTTGTATGTATATATATGTGTTTATATACTTTTTTTGCATCTACATAGCACATATGAATAATTCTTAGTTGGAAGAGGATGTTGTCATCACCTTGGTGAAAAGCCTCCACCACTGCCAGTGTCGTAGCTTCAGGTAAGCAGCACAGTTCCTCTGGAGGACCTTTAGTGCACTGAGCTGCTGCTGCTTCTTTGCAAAGGCTCTGAGGAAAGAAAAAACAGAATCAGATCAGTGTCTGTGTAAACCATCCATCCATCATCTACCGCTTTATCCTCCACCGGAGGGTCACTGTGGAAATCTCAGCTGACATGGGGCGATAGGCAGGGTGCACAGTGGACAGTTATATACATATAGAGACAAACAACAATTCACTCTCATACCTATGGTCAATTTAGAGTGACCAATTTACCTAATCCCCATGTTGCACATTTTTGGACTGTAGGAGGAAGCTGGAGAAAACCCATGCACACACAGGGAGAACATGCAAACTCCATGCAGGCCCTTGTTCCAACCGGGGCTCAAACCCAGGTCTTCTTGCTGCAAAGGCAAAAATGCTTACCACTACACCAACCGCTTTACCAGCTTTAAAATTCTGAAGTTCTGAGCCCAACAATGACATGTGCTTTGAGTTGATAGGGTGAACTTGGCCAACAGATACTAAATCACACATTCAAAGGTTACAGTAAAACATAATTAGTCAATTGGATTTGGGCCACCTGATGAGTTTATGTCCATTACTCATTCTTCATTAAGTTTGATTTTAGTGTCTGACTCTGTGGCTTCTAAATGGTCTGCTGTGTTTACATGTATGTCAGCCATTTAATGCTGAACAGACAGTTTACACAAAGTTTTCAGAGAGATTTTCACCACAAACAGCTGCTAACTGTGGCCAAAAAAGAGTGGTAAAACATTATGTTCAAAATCATCGCAGGCTGCTTTAAATACAAAAACCTACTGCTTCTTAAAGGTGTGATAGACATATTTGCAGCATCATGCGGTGTATGAACAAAATGTGAAGTACATGTGATCTACCTTGAGTCATTTAATAAACATCTCGGTTTTTGTTTTTCAGACCCCTCTGAGGCTCATTTGAACCTTTGAATAATGTCCATGAACACATCCTGAAAATACGGTATAATCCAAATATATTTATAATAAATATGAATAGCCAGGAAATTGTTCTGAATAAAATTTTTTGATAATTGATTAATCAGTTTGAGTGTTCTTTAATAATTAAAACAAGTTCTCTGATTACTCATTTTGTTAAATGTGAATCTGTTCTGGTTTCTTTGCTCCATTTAATAAAGAAATTATTAAAACTAAATATGTTGGTTTGCAGATTAAAAAAAAGGACATTTTGAGAAAATCAACACAGATGAACAATTTTCAACATTTTCTGACAATATCGGGACCAACTGACTTATATTAAAACAATTGTTAGATTTAGCCCTAGATTTGACACTCACTTGCGTGCCAAGTATCCACGGCAAACAGACTGGAAGTAGATGATGATGTCAGAGATCTTCAGGTCTCTCTCCTCCTCCAGGTGAGCCAGAACACCTGTCCTGAAGAAGATCTTACTCTGACCGATTCGGAACAGGTTAGGGTCAAGCTCTAGGGCTCGGATCTATAAATTAAACATGGAGAGATGTAAAGAAATAACATTATTGGATGGGTCACATTCACATTTAGTTTGAACACGTTCAGGAACTCTTTTTCAAGTTAGAAAAATATATTAGTTGTGCTACAAAAAAAAGTAAACTTTTTCTTTTCATACAGTTCAATAGCAGATGACTGAAGCAAGCCAGCACTCAACAAGAAAAGCTATAAGCATTTAAATTGTGTTTTTTTTTGACACATTCATTGAACACATGAGTTTTACTTGTGCAATTTATCAAATTATTTCTGTATATGGACTTCCACTAACACCATCGGCTGTATTTTTCATGGATGTAGTCTGGTAGCTAGACGAGTTAATCGATATAGCCAAAACGTACAACAAACTACCACACCATCTGTTCTTATATCCTTAAATTGGATTAAGATAAATGGTGATGGTCACATTTTTTAATCCTACCTACTAACACTCATTTGCAAGTAAGTACTTGACTATAAAAATACTCGTAACTCTTTATATACAAAAGCAGCAAGTAAGTACTTGACTATAAAATACTTGTAACTCTTCATATACAAAAGCAGCAACAGGTTTAAAACTAAAAAAACAGAAAGTACACTACCATTCTTTCACAGGCTTGTTTTCCATCCATAAATCCCTTGGGGATTGCGTTGGGTGTCAGAATCTCATATCTGTGAGCAAATGACAACAGTAATGTGAACTAAAAATGAGGCCAATACTTTATTTGTGTAAAATGAATATACAGACTGAAACCTTTTTTTATTCTGTGTTTGTTACCTCTGTCTGAACTCCTGGAAGACAATGCGGTTGGGGAAGCCCTGTCTGCAAATACGAATCCCCTCTAGGACTCCATTACACCTGAGCTGGTCTAGAACCAGGTGAGGCTCCAGTTTACCAGCCTAAGAGAAGAAACAAATCCACCATTAGGAACAGAAACAAATACTGTACTGTATTTGTGTACTCCTACATTTATATTTGTTTTTAACTATGTATTTACTCTTTTTTCGTGGTTGGGGATGATGCAGCGGACAAAGCTAGGGTTGGTGTTCCTTAATGTGGCCATGAGCTTGGTGAGTGACTCCTTGTAGAGCTGTCCCACTGTACGAAACATGCCCTTCTTTGTTTTATAGGTAGCACCAAATGCTGTCTCATTCATTCCCGTCACCTGGTCCAGGCCCACAATGCGGTCAACTGGTGGGGAGATGAAGAGAACTGGTTAAAGCACCAAGCCTTTGCAGAGGAGCAGAGTCTCACTGCAGGAACAGTGGTTGCAACATAGTGATGTGATGTAGCTACATGACCAAGTGCAGATGGATGAAAGAGACGAATACACACTATATTCAAACAGCACCAGTCAGACAAAAATAGCATTCAAACTGTAGAACTATCAGTAGCTTCCGAAGCTGTCTGCGATATAGATGGAGAATGTAGCCTCTATTCCTACATGTACAGCCATCTATGTTGCTACCTAGAGAGGGAAGCAAATTTCTTTTAAATAAATTCTATACCTAAAGTAACTTTCTTACTAACTGAGTAACATGAAACAGAGTACTGCCTTAAAGCGAATGATGGTTGATTTTTAAATCTACAGCACAAAGCAACCTATTAGTTGTTCTCAGTGATGTTTCAACAACCCACCAAATCAACAGTTACATTTTATTTTGTTACTACTCATGCCTGTATGCTGGGACCAGTCATTTATAGTGAGGATGAAAATACCTCCAACTAGTTAAAAGTAAAGTATATTTGTTGACTACCTGAATACTGAAAAGTGTATTTTGGGGACTATTTTAATATGTGTTGAGCACTGACTCACTCTTCTGTTTTTAGTCATTGCTAGAAAAACACAATGCACTAACCATACTTCAATTGTCCAAATATTGGTTTTGAGAATAAAGAATATCACCAGAATTACCCTAAAGATCATTTAAAATAAGCTAAACACTCACACTGCAATAAATACACATAATGTAACTTATTACTGTCCCAGCAGCATATTAAAGATATAAGTAATTGACGAGACACAGTCTGCTGGAGTTTAAACTGACGAGGTGCAGGGCCACCAATCTGGACCCTCTGCACCGATGTCTGAGCTCAGAGCCAAAATAAATAGCAAGAAAACATCTGGTTTTCAATTTGCTGCGACTGTGAGTCTATCAGGGGAGGAGGAAGATGGAAATTAATGTCATTAAATATCCTCCATCCTTCAGTCACGCTTCAAAATCTTAATTTGCTCATGATGTATCACATCACAGAGGAGGGATGAAAACAAAAATTAGCGATGGAGAGTCTAAACAGCTGTACCTAGCTAGATCCTAATGACCAATGTCAGCCCAGAAAAATACTGAAACAAATTTAAGTACCTAGATTCCACTTAAGGGAGCAACTTACTGTGATCTACTAGTACACAAAGTAGTTAGGATTCAGGCAACTACTGCATTTTGGCTGAGACGAGGAAGCCATGCAGCCTGGAAGCAAATGGGAGCCACTGCAGCTATGACAGACACAGACACCGGCTGAAGCATGAACCGAATGCCATACAGCCAGATCTGGGCAAAAATACTGCATATTAAAGTGTTTGTGGAGCATTTGTATTTAGCCTCCGGAGCCTTTAAGGAGCATGCTTCCACAACTCAACGATACTGTTATGATTTTCAGCTATTTTTATTTTGGCCCAGGTCTGCTCCAGCACGACCCAGTCATTCACCTGCTGGCTCATCCAGACTAGTGACATTTTCATAGAATGAAGCTCTTTGAATGGTCTGAATCTCTACAACACAGAGAAAGAGACAGGGAGGGGAGGTGGTGTTACGTTCATTCTTGGAAACCATAAATGTACAGGGCAGACAGCTGCTGTTAGAGGGCTTGAATGAGAGACGTGTCAGTGTGTTAACTGATAGGCAAACAGGTACATACAGAACAAATCTATAAGTGATATTTTCTAGCACCCAGTGCTGTCTTAAGTGTTTGGTTTGAAAGTAGCCTACCATCTTTCCAAAGTTCAGCAACAAATTTGTCAGTTGACTGATGAAGAAGAGTGGCCACATTGTCGTTCAGAGGGTCCATGTTCTTCATTAACCACTCGTCTGCTTTATAGTCCACCTGTGAAAATGAATGGTACAACTGAGTGACAAGAACAAAATCAGCTTACAATACAGCAGCAGATGTTTCTTCATTTTCTTTTGTATTGTATGAACAATAACTTTGATAAAGATCTCTTATTGATCAAGAACTTTGGTTAGACGTTTTTGTTACTTGACCACGTTTCAACGCATTTTTTTTTTTTTTAATATATATGGATCTTTTCGTTCCGTTGCTTTATGAATTTTTTGAAAATTGTTTGGCAGCTGTTTGAATGGATTAAATAAATACATTTCACGAAAAGTTTTTGAGAGTGAGGTGGAACGGTTTGGCGCATACCAATTTGCAACTTTAGGCTTTTTGACGGTAGATTTTTTTCCCCCACTCAAAATCCCAAATCTCAGTTTTTGATTGACTGTGGTGTAAAGCGACACAGTCCACATGATGGTAAACAGATGTGCTACTAAGCAGGTCACTCTGAAAGACACACACACGCTGCTTTCTTCTATTGCATAACACCAGTGATGACATCCAAATCCACTCCCATACAACGTCATATAAATCAAACCAAACTTCAGTATTTCCCTGAAATCCCACCACATAAGAACCATCAATCATTATTTTATCTGAGCACTGACAGCCATTAACTTTTAACTAGCTGTTGATATTACCTCAGGAGAAGATTGGGCAGGAAAAGAGATGTCTTGGAAAATATGAATATGAAATATGCGATGACGGTCCAACACAGAGATGAATACTAAGAAGTACGCAAAAATGTACATGCGGATAGCGTCGAGGAACTGGATAATTACATACAATGGAAGTTTATGAGAAACTAAAACAGCTGTAAATATGAATGCATACAACCTCAATAAAATGAAATGGTATCCTTCAGTTAACTGTAATTTGGATAGAGAGTATGATTTTTGTTCCAGATTGGAACATTTTGGATTTTAAGGTTTGATTTCAGAAAATTGATTGTATGGTTTGAAAAGAAGCAACAACACAATGAAACTTGTGATTTCTTTTTAAAGAAAATAAAGTGACATACCCTGCCAGCATAGTGGATGATGCAGAAGTCAGCTTTATCCTTGAGCTGACGGGGCCTCTGAAACTTAGTGTGTGTTCCCTGTTCCTGGATCAGCTTGTCCACAAAGGTCTTGTCTGTAGCCTTTGGAAACCAGCACTCTTCATCCAGTAGAGCCAACACTCCTGGGGGGTTTGCCTGAAGAAACAAAATACATACTTTGGGAACAAATGCAACTCCATTTTTCTTGGGACTTGCTTGTCACGACAGCAAAACAACTTAAGCAAGGCACGTAGCTGAGATGATTTAAACTCTTGTGGTTTATTATCATCTCCTTGATTCAATTATATGATTCAGACTGACCGGCCTCTCAATGAGGTCGATGCAGGGCTGCAGGTCCAGGCCAAAGTCGATGAAGCTCCACTCGATGCCCTCTCTCTGGTACTCCTCCTGCTCCAGGATGAACATGGTGTGGTTGAAGAGCTGCTGCAGCTTCTCATTGGTGTAGTTGATGCACAGCTGCTCAAATGAGTTCAACTGTAAAAAGGAGAGATACAATAACTTCTACTGGAAATGTAGAAAATCAATGGTGCATAGTTTATATCACCATCATCATCATCATCATCAATGCAAGCGGTATAATTTATCCAAGGCGCAACTGAAAAAAAAATTCAGACCAAACCTGGAAAATCTCAAAACCAGCGATGTCTAGGATGCCGATGAAGGAGGCACCCTGTCGTTTGGTTCTGTCCAGAGCTTTGTTAATGCGATGGACCAGCCAGCGGAACAGGCGCTCATATGTTGCTTTAGCCAGCGCCTCAACAGCAAAATCAGCCTGGAGAGAGGTGGAAAACAGGGAGACAATATAGGATGACAAGACTAAAGCATGAGAAGGAAGTAAAATAAAAACATGTGTTTAACCGGTTGCAGGTGGGAACATTTATCACAATAGTGCAGAAATGCAGAAAATCTATACTCTGGACAAATAGAATCTTGGCAAGTGTTGGCAAGTCTGGGAAAACTCTGAGTCAGACATCTCATTCAACATCTGGGACAAAAGCCATGTTCAATGTACTTTAGCCATTACAAAAAGTTCTGCACTTTAAATAGGAATGAATGATTCATGAACTGTCAATGTACTTTGGATTTGTTTCACAGAAGGCACTATAATATTGCCTTGTTAACAGTAAAATATATAGCAAAGCCAGCAATGTGGTTCTTGATAGCATGACTTCACCGTTTTTGCTTTTTGCCACAAGTTGTAATAATTTTAATGTCATTTCTGAGGAGCTTCCACTCCTCAGTAGTGGTAATCATAAAAGAGTTTTATGCCCAGTGATTGAACGATTGTGGAAATGACATGCATTAAAAAATGACCAATTATGGTTGCATAAACATTGCTCAATCAGTGGTTAAAAGTAAAAAACAGACCTGCTCTTTGGTCTGTGCTTTCTGGACGTAGTCTCTTCCCACTTTGATCCTCGGTGACAGGATAGCTCTGGTGAACTCCATTACATTCATACCAAGCAAGTGACACAGCTTCTGAGCAGCTGGGAAACCAAGGGAAAAAAAAAGCTTCATTCAAATTAGAATAAAAGTAAAACACAGAGGGAGATTTTAATCTGTACATCTGTGATTTAAACCAGTAGGTTGAGAAAGTGGAGACAGTGACTTGATAGACACAAGAATCGTTCCTGGTGTATATTTGACAGCACTGTCTGACATACTTAAGTGAATACTAAATGTACCATAAATCTGTCAAAGATTGTATGTTTTCGAATGAAAAATATCAGAGGAGAAAAGGTTATTATTTTTACATGGCTGATTCAGCTTGTGGAAAAGCAGAAAAAGCAGAGACTCTAACCAAGATCTGCCAAGTCTCACTACTGCAAAAAGCATGTGCTTCTGCTCGTTGCATTTGGGAATATCTGGCCGAGCTGCATCATTGGCATTAGCCTCATCCTCTCTCCTTTATGTGCCAAATATGCGGTGCCACATGTGGAGGAACTGGAAGGATGTGCCCCATTTCCTTCAGGAGTAAAAGTGGATTAATGGCAGGTTGACAACGCTTGGGGAGAGAAAAGACATAAATCACTGGTCCCGCTGTTCAGTGGATGAGGTGCACAGGGGTGATGGAGGCAGGAAGAGGGGAGGAGAGGAGTTGAAGGGTTATATGGGAAAAGGAAAAAGAGGGTGTCTTGACCTGTGAGCTCAACACTACAAGGTTGTGAAGCAGATGTGTAAGGATAAATGTGTGTGTGTGTGTGCACGCACGTTCTTGTATTTGTTACCTCTTTAGTTCCTTTTCTGGCATAAACACTGACTTTGCCTGGACCATGGAGACAAAAACCTGGTCCTAATGAAGCAAAACCTCGTTTCTGAGGAACTAGTTACATTTAGGGATAAGATTTGAATAGTAGTTAAGTTAAGATTATGGTCAGACATTAACTGGTTATGGTTAATGCTCTGGATAACACTTTGTTTAGGCTGTCCAAATGAATGGAAGTCAGTACAGTGTCTTAAGAAAATAGCTGTGCAAACACGTACTGTATGTGCGTATTGTTACGACAAAGCCTAGGGGGAAACCCAATCGCAACTAGAGTGTGGAGACTCCCTTTTCCCAATTCCCAATAAACCACCAACAACAGATAACACAAACCGTTTTTAAGATTTCTTAAAAACGAGCACAATCTGCATTTTCAACATTCGGCGGTCTGGCTGTGAGTGGTTCAAGGAGAGTCCACTGTAGCTGGGATAATCAGGCCTCTTATACTAGAACCTCCTGTGCAGAACCAATCAGCTCCCAGGATCCACCTAGGACTTATTTAGACTGCAGCCCAAATAAAATTTTTAAGCATATCCAGATTGTATCTAGATTGATTTTTTTTGGCAGTGTAGAAAACTAAAAAAAAACACATGTGATACGATTTTTCCAAACCTGATTCCAACCACATACAGAGGTGGTTTTGATTGTGATTCTGATTGGATTTTCACAGAACAGTTTTAATCTGAACGTTGCAATATGAACGACAGCAACAATGATGTAGCTATGGAGAGACAAAAGTTAACTGGAGGTTAAACGATCAACACAGTGGAAGACAACAGTTCAATAAGTTAAGAAATAAGAAACAGGCACAGATTTCTGTTGGCCATTTTGGTTATTTTGTTTAGACTACTTGTTGTTCTGGGGCATGGCCTGTAACTCTAGAAATCCATGTAGCAGACTAGACTAGACTATGTCAATATGGTCTGATCACTTACAATAATGTGAACGGTTGGTCAGGAAAATCAGATTCTGATTGGATATGTTTACAAATCCGATTTGGGCTGCAGTCTGAGCAACACTCTATAGACACACACGTCATTCAGTCGAGCACACACACCTGCAACCACTCGCAAGCAGATACATACACATGGAAAAGGAAGGCAGAACCCTGCTGTTGTGACAGTGTATGTGTGTGTGTGACACCTACCAGTATTATCAGGCATTGAGGCTTGGTCAGTGTTCCTTTCCTTCTTGAAGATGATGTTACCAAACTGAAGCACCGAGGACACGACCTTCAACATTGCTACAAGTTTGGGAATCCAGAGAAAATTAAAATACTTTAATAAGGCATCACTTTTGCCTCACATGACAGCATTGAAGCAACCAAACAAACAAATACAATTTTGTTGGTCATGAATTTAATGACAATTTATATGGGAGTGTGGTCAGTCATTTTTTACATTTTGGGATGCAACAGTTTGATAAAACATACCCAAAATCTCCTCATGGCCAAAGCTCATGATGTGCATGGCCTCCATCGTCTCCTGGAAGTTTTCCTTGTCTTGCTGTCCCGGGATTGGGATGTTACCATTGGACATGAAACGATAGTTATTGAATCCCTCCAAAAGCAGATCCGCTGTAGACAGAAAAATGGAAACACACATTTTGATGAAAAACACGAATTGCTGGTACAATAATGCTTACAATAATGTGACAATCCCAGTGTATCAAGATCACAATTCTAGAATATTGTGATTCAATGACATCAATAGTCACAATTTTCTTTTCCTCCTTAAACCAAAATGGAATGATGCAATACTTGAGACAATAACCCATGAGTCATATTTCCAAAGATCTATGCATATCGCATATCAGTCAGTCTGTCTGACATGTTTCTAAACTAAATGGGACAATGGTTCACAGCATGTACAGCACAATGTTTTTCTTAAGTTAACTGATACATTTAGCTGCCACTGCTGATGATAAATTAAACACAATCAGGCCAAGTAGAAAACATTGTGTTCACTGAACGACTGGTCTAAGAAAAGAAAAGAATGTAAGCCTTTAAATGAACTGGCTACAACTGCAACTAAAAGATGTCTTACCAGCGCTACCAATACTTTTTGAGGTAAACTGACAACTGCTTCGTTTAGCAGTTTCCTATTATTAATACTAATAACATTTGTATAGTCAGTCTACTCACATTTGAGATGCTCTCCAGCTCCAGCCAGCAGCTGGTAGAAAACGTGGAATGTACGCTCATCTTTGGCTTGACGAATAGCTCTGGATTTTTCCAGTAAGTCTGACACAGTCTGGTCAAGGGAAAAGAAATCTATCCAGAGAGTCAGTATACATGAGACACATTCACTCTGTATCGGTAATACTGGTTGAATAATAATGTTAATAATGATAATGATAATGGACTTCAATACTGACAACCAATTGCGATGACATTTTTATGCACTATAATAGCTACAATAACAATGAAAATCACTTTTAAAAAACAGGATACAGGTTTCAATATTTGCTCCAACAATGTATCCAGTGACATCAAAGTTGATCCGGATGAATTTTCCCTGTAGGGATGAACACACGTTAGATGCTGAGGAAGTGAACAGGATGCGATAAACTGAAATCAATCAGTGACTGTTGTAGCACACGCTTGTCCATTAACATGGACACCAATTGAAATCACTTACAGGGCTGGAAATAAATAATAATTCAAATCTGCTAAATTGATGGATTGTAAAATATTTTGTTTGCTTTGTTACCACATAATTTAATTTGGACAAACTGGACAATACCAGTAACAGACAACAGGGGTTTGCGTCTGGATGGATTTTCACAGTCCATGCTGATAAACCTGGTTCACAGGTGACAAAGCAATGGATATATATGGAATATAGATATAGTATAGAAAGAAATCTCCTTTGAATTTCACAGATTTCAACAGAGAGACCCTCTGTCCCTCTTGTCCAATGTCGCTATTAAAAAGTCTTCTGAGTGGACCTGGTACTAAGTCCATCAAAGGCATCATTAATGACTAACAGGCGCACGTGTGTCTCACTACATGGTCTGTGTTCCACAGCAGAATAATTAAATTACTTCCATTCAGTTTTAACTTAGCTTCTTCTTACAAATGCCAAATAAAGATCAGCCATGACAGTGCTGTGACAGGAGGAGGCTCTGACAAACAATCCTTTTAAATCCCATTGGGAAAATCAGTTTTCCACACTTACAAATCGTGATGAGTTGTCATTTTTCACCGTCTTAGCGTTCCCAAAAGATTCCAAGATGGGGTTGGCTTGTAAAAGCTGACGTTCCAATTCACCCTGAAGAAAACAGGAGGATATTAGAGGATATTATGATTTAATGTACACATTAATTGTGATTTAATTAACACAAAACTGACCGAAACACAAGGCATGCAGACAAAGACAGCAGATATTTGAAGATATTATGTGTTATAATACAGCAAAAACCTAAAGAATCTTTTAACAGTGTATTGAAAAGTGATGTAAGTGACGTCATTCAAATGAATTAGATCTTTAATCATATTAAGCAAAAATGCCAAAAAAAGTATCTGTTCCAAAATGTGATATTTCACAGTTAATGACATTAAAAATAAAACTCTTTGTGAGCTTAACTGCCATTTTGAGAACATCACCTGAGGCTTTAATTATTTGACGTCTTATAGACTAAACAACCAAGTGGAAATGATATGCTACAGCCCTTTTTGTGATCATACATACAGTATTAAATGAAAATGACAGAATCTGCTGACTGTCCGTACTTGCACATTAAACATAGTTACTGTAAGTTAAATAATCTTCCAAAACCAGATTAATACAATGTGCAGAGGAAGTTTTATCGTGCAGAGAAAATCTGATCCGAGTGCTCGTCTGGCCGACCATCGTCTAATGATACATCACAGAGCTTCAAAGTGACAGAGAGAACATTTCTAGGGATTTTTTTTTACTATGACAAAAAAAAAAAGACAGACTCTTCATGTCCACAGCACACAACAGAGACACTTCTTCATCAGACTGGATGCTTTGAGAGACTGAATAAACAAACAAGCAACTTTTACAGATGTTTGAACAGGTGGTCTGCCATATTTCCATCTGAGCCCACATTGTGCGCTTTGTCATCACCACAGAATCCAAAATGACAGAGAGGAAAATAATTTCTTCTGCACTGTTATTTCTCTTCCTGAGGCTAAGTGGAACAATTTCCCATTACGTCAAAAATAGCTGCACAAGAGGTTTGAGGAGGCCATTTTCCATGAAAGGGAAATGAGGACTCATCATTGCCCTTAGTATGAGAGACGTGTAACGTGAGCTGAAGGCAGAAGAGCACGATGGGCTGCGTTTAATTGAGTTTCTGGGCTGTTGGAATGAAGCAGGACTGAACTGGATAAGCCTGAACCTCCTCCAGCAACCAGAGCAGCGGCAAAGCCCACAGAGGATTTAAGCCAAAACCTTTGTGTCTACATAAACACAGGCATGTGGTGCAACTTGGTGGTTAAAATTGTTCACTGGCAACCTCTTCCCATCTGTGAGGTCTACTGGACACACTGAGCAGATTATAAAAAAAAGGGGGGGGGGGTCCAGCTTGGTCTGACCCCGATTTTTGTTTCAGTGTGAATATGTCAAATGACTGTCAGCCAGTGGAGCTGGATCCCCCACATGGGATGGATGATTTAATGTAGGCAATCAGTCATATTTAAATCATATTTACCTCATTCAAACTATCATAATACTCTCATAGCAATAACTTTGTTGCTAATCAAAGTGCGTAGTTCTGGGCCAAGACCTCAGAGCAATATTTTACAGAGTGAAGCCGAAGAAGATCAGTCAAAACTGTCCAACGAAATCTCCTGAGGCAGAGGCCAGTTGTGGATGTTGTTTGCACATCTATACATCTACTTCAGGGGTCACGAGGTGTGACAAATATTACAAGATATCATTGTTAGATAAATGATGAACATGCTCATGTACATTTCAGAGAGGAAGCTCGCAACAGAGAGGGAATAATGGTCTCATATTTAATGTGTCCATCAGCCCCAAATGAAAACCTTTTAAAAATTAACTTAGGAGTGGTTGTTTATTTTCTTTAATACTTGAGGCTTGTTGCGAGGTTTAGACATATACTTCTCACTATCCTTCCAAAATTAAACACTACAGTTGTTTGAGCTCACTAGAAACACAATATATCAGCTTCACAGAGATTAAAGCGGTGATGCAAAACAAAAGCACGTGGATTAAAGCGGACAGAAGGAAACAACAACCCAACATCAGTTAATATGAGTTAATCATACTTATTGGTGTTAAAGAGCAGAGTGGGTTAAGTACCCCTTTCATATTGTGAGTGAGGTGAAATAGGTAAGAAACTACATACTACTCACATAAAACAGGGGTCCACTCTGTAGGATATGGGGAGATTCAATTGTTATTATGGAAAATAATAAACTGCATCAATATCATGGACACAAGAGAACCTGTAGTTGAACTGCACATTTTTTTATGCATTAATGTCACCATCTAAACACCAACTACAGAAATCTGTAAAAAGAGTTAGCGACAGACGTGACAATATCTCCGAGGTCTATAATCCTGCCTCTCAATACCGAGATTACTGGCTGGCGTCCTGGGTTGACATTAAGATAAGTGTTGGCATCCTACAGCTCTGGTTTAAACTTTGGTACTTTTGGATCAACTGAAATGTGAGTATTCCTCCTACATTCTTAAATTAAAACCTGATCCACATGAAAATGAAAAAAAAACACCTGTCAGGTCAGGCTGAAAAATTTAAGGAAAACATCTAAATGCAAATTTCCTGCTAGATATTACAAGTGCGATGATTATTGCAGTGTAATTTAATTTAAGTTACCACATGACACCATGAAAATATTAACTACTAATTGCAAGGATTAAAAAAAAGACATTTGTTCCAACATGTATGTGCTACATGTTTAAAATTAAACTTTATAATAGAACAATCAGAATGCACCCTTTGCAATTTAATGACTGTGTCGTTTCAAATTGTGATTTCCATTTAAAAATGTTAAACTGTTAAGAAGGGCATGTCAAAGCAAAAAGGAGCGATACAAATGGAACCAAATACAGAAAAATACAGTTATTGTCAGTTCTAATAGACTGACATACTTTTCTACTCCTTCCTACTTCTACTAGATGTGTAGTCACTCCTGTAGTAACATAGACATTTCCTTCTTTCAACTGATGCCTTTAAGGTGCAGCCCCTGACATGATTCTTACATTGAAAATCAGAGATTTTAAAATATACTGAATACAAAATAAGGTTTTTTAATGTCGTAAGAATTACACAGCACAGGATGAGAGACAACAGATAAAACATGCATACAATAAAATTACGTGTCAATCACAACATTGGAAATGTTTACAATGGAACACATCCGTATAACACACAACGGAGTCTGAATAATCATGATAGTTTTTAAATTTTTTTTACTTACAACAGCATTTTGAACCTGACAAAAAGAAAGACAAAATAAATGTGTGTGGGGTTTATTTTCCCCCCAGGCATTTTTGACTTATACTCTACTACTCATACCATCTGATTTTGGCTCAGAGTCAATAGATCTATCAGTAGGTAAAATGTTGGTGTAGCATGCACATGGAAATGGTATATAAAAAAGCGTAAAGACTTGCCTGTTGTTTCACTGGTTTAGGTGATTCTGGCTGTTTGTTTCAGATAAACAGATGCAAACTGTTAGATAGCACACACACACACTATATGGTGCACATGGTGTTGAGCAAAGCGCACAACAAATCAACCTTCACCACACAACATTATTTCATTGTAATTATTGCTACTAAACATTGGTATTAATTAGATTTAATATTAGTATTATCAATATATGTTCTGGGATGTTTAGGTCAGACTAAAACAAACTGAATATGGAGAATACTCACAGGAATGTTGTGGTCTTTTCTTCCTTTGTGGGAGGAGGCAACGTGTGCCAGGTACTGAATGACCTTTTTTGTGTTTTCAGTCTTGCCAGCGCCTGACTCACCTCTAGATACAAAAGAAAACAAAATCATCTTCAGAATGTAATGAGAACTGTTTAGAACAAGATATTTAGATCTAACATGAGCATGAACTGCTCTTCATTCACTTAAACAGAGCACATCATATATGATATATCACATACAGTATTGTGCAAAAGTGAAAATTGGTGATGTATATTATCAAGTTGGAGTTTAACTCATACAATATGTGTTAAACAGTTAAACAAACACTAATTAGGGTTCCACTCCAGGTTTAAGGGAGGCAGGGTTGTGTTACTGTTCAAGTCTAACCTATAGAAGATGTTTGTTTTTCTGGAAAATAATGTTTTATTTTATAACTGCATATATGTTTCCTGAATTAATTGGGATGTGTTATAATAAAGTCAATAAGAAATAATTATACTGCATGGTCATTATAGCGTCGTTAAAACAATAAATCTACTGGTGGCCTAAGACTTTTGCACAACACTGTATCTGAGAGGCTCTATTTTTTGTGTGTCTGAGCTCAGGTCTGTGGTTGTGGGACTGTTCATCTTTCTCTTCACTGTCACACCGTGAATGTGGCAAAGAAAATCAAGGGATGAAATCATCCCAAGTCCTCAAAACCATGCAAAAAAACGTTTTAGGGCAGCACTTTAGAATTAGAGCATGCCTGAGGTTTTACAGTGAGTGCACATTCACATACACCAAGTATGTACAAAATATTGTTTTGCTTTGAGACTGAGGGAGCCGAGTGTGTAGGGCTGTCACTCTCTGTGGCTGCTATGTACAGAGTGTAATCATGGAAGGATTGCGTCAGTGTCTCTGTTGTGGGCCTTGGGATGTTGGGTGTTACATTCCTCAGCACCTCCTTTTCTGAAGACAAACCATTAAAACAGGGAGTGCTGACTTAACCATTACTTATGAGACTTCAATATATCATGGCCATATTTATTGTTTCTTTCTTACTTTGTGCAACAGAAAAAAACATTTGCTAAATGCTAATAAAGCTTTAAATTAACAAATTCATCTATGTGTGAAGCATAGGTGTAAATGGATAGCAATAACGTTTTTATTTAAAAATGTTCATGCTGAACGAATGCTCAATTAAAGAACCTGTAATCCCAGTACTTGCTTGTATCTTAATACCATACAATGGGAGTTTACTTTTGGCCCACAGCCTATATGATGTTTCAATTTTGGCCCACATACGGAAAACGTTTGGGCATTCCAGCCCCAGAGGTAATATTAGTTGTTCATTCAAAAATAATCTAATCTATAATGAGCCCATGTCAAAATTCACAGATGTGCTAAAAAATAAACGTAGAATGAGGAACAAGGTATTTGCATGGCTTATTTCTGATTCCATCTCTGGCATTTTCAATGGCAACATTCCTGTCATCTGTAAAGACTTGTCACTGAATAGATGCCACAGTGCTGTGTCTATATTTCACACTTTTTTTCTCAAGTCGTGGTAGTCTGGTCAGTATCACTGAGAGACACGTTTTAAAATAGCTGTCTAGGGGCCCCAGGGGTGTAATTATTATACGATGAGAGTATTACTGTCACTTAATTTCATTTAATTCAGACAAAAATAAATAAATGCTACAGGCACAGTATATACTGTAGCATGTGTTGCTATTTGTAATACTACTAGGTAAAAAGGAGATTTGTGTGAGGAATTAGTGAAAATCTACCTTATGTGGAGCCTGGATATTTAAACTGTTTTAACAACAATAGTCATCTAAATGCACAGAACATGGTGGGCTATTGACTTAAAGACATTCAGTGATAGAATGAGTCCATATACTTACGTGCAAAGAATAGATTGGTCCTCTCGATCTGTGGAGACAGGAGGAAAAAGAAGGCAACATCAGCAACATGTCTTTGATTTAGTCTCTACTGTGCTGTCAAGTGGTTAGAGTGACAAAACCACCACCACTAAGAAGAACATTTTTCACAGCCTGAGACTCCTTTTCTTTTTTTTTCCCCAAGTGTGTTTATTGAGTTTTCTATTTTCTCAACATCCCAAACAACAACAAAACACCCAGCAAAACATAGCTGATTCACGGATGAGATACAATTAAGAGATATCTTACCAGTACAATGCATAGGAAACAAACACATACATACATACATACATCAATCAATCAATCAATCAATCAATCAATCAATCAATCAATCAATCAATCAATCCCAGGACTGCAAACACCATTTTAGCAATTGGACAATACCCGACAGCACCAGAGCCACCGTGGAGTTGGAAAAGTTAAGATATGGGTCCAAATTTTTATAAACCGACCATCTGAGGAGTGAAGCAGCCAGGTCAGGTGTTTGAGGGGGAAGCATTCCATGATTATCTTATGCCAGTTTGCTTTAGTGGGAGGTTTGTCATTTATCCCGGACAAAAAAATATATTTTTAACAGTCTGGAGGAACTAGAGACCATAACATAAGCCAGGCTGGGATAGCCCAGGAGCAAAGAAAGAGTATCAAAGCATTTTACCACAGCTATTTCCTCAGTACAGATTGTTCAAATTTGGGGGAACATTTTGAAAGACCCATTGAAAAACTTGAGCAAATGCCGTTAACGCAGGTATTAAAATATATTATTGTTATCTATTTAAGCCCAAATAATTTCATGATTTTCTTTAACAGTGTCCCATTTTAGATGATTCACTTCATAAAAGACAGGGATTATATTGATCAACTTTGTTTTCAGGCCTTTTGCACGCAGTTGAAGCAACAGTGGCTATTTGTAAACAACAAAAATAGAATGCTTGAGATGCCCGGTCCAACTATTGTTCAGAACAAATACATTATTATAAAACATCCATAAAATGTCAGCCAGACTAATAAAACTAAAAACTGGGCGAGATGAACTTCACAGGACATCAAACATCTACACTATAAGTACATAAGTATCAAATTCTCTGTTAAATGTGAGCTGTGCTGAGGGCTATTTGCAATGTGGTCATGTGGCAAAAAAAAATAAAAATAAAAAATCTATCATGCCTCTCTAAAGCTGAGGGTTACTGCAGTGGTGCATCTTGTGAGCTTGTAATGAGGCCGATGGTCGTCATTCAGGGGTCCTACAGTATGAGCCTCCCCTCTGGTGACCCTCTGGCTGAGTGAGCAACAAAAAAAGATTCTTTGCACTCTCCTGACTTGATGCTACACTTTTAATTCAAAAATGTGTCTTTGACACCAACTCAGTCTCAGCCAACTCAGCTGTGAATGATTTATTCACTTACAACTACAGGTATGTTAAGATTTATTGAAAGCTGAAATTTGGGATCAGTTAAGATTGTTCATTTTGGAAACAGCTATATGTTTTAAACTGTCCAAATACAATCTCACATTTGGAACAGGAACACATAGGACAGGAACTGAAATCCTGCTCTCATCTCAAAATCTTTCAATACAATGATGACACGAGATGAAAAGAAAAGTAAAATAGGTTTATAGTCAAACTTAAAATTTATAATGTCTTTGTCAACACATTGGGGAAGCAGAAAGTAGCTCATCCAGCTGTGCAGAAAAAAAAATAGTTGGCTTGACAGTATCAGGCTAATTGTTCAACAACCCAGTGAAGAAATTCCAGAGAAGACAGTTTCATTTATCTCTATTCGATGAGCAAGTGCCTGTTCATCGAGGGGACTGAGCTCACAGGCCATTAATACAGTAACTGCATTGCAAGGTCTGCATGTTAGATAATTAAACGAGTCACCAGTGACTGATGATTGGCATGCTGGTACATTAGTAGATTGACTTAGCACATTGTCTGAGTTGAAATGTAGCCATGTTATTGTCAAGTCCTCACATTATTACTAACATGAATGTAAAGATTGCTTTTTTTAATTTCCATATATTGCCTTGGTTAAATAGCGAGAAGACAAAAGGAGCTCACTTCATCCAGGAGCAAGTCACATGCCAAACTACTCTAGGCCACACTGGGAATATCTCAGCTTATTTTGTACACATTATGCTCTGGGCTGTACAGTTCTATCAGAGGTGACAGTTTCCCGGACTGAAGTGCTGACTCTGTTCCGCCCTTTAGGGCAAAATGATGGAAGGTTATCTGACTGACGACATAACTGGATGACTCATTAGGAACAACCTGTGCTTCCTGGCTTTGACCAGGCACTTCCTGCAGTTCAGTGATGTAACAAAGGCGACTGACCTTGCACACATTTTGCACACACACACACACGCACGCACAAGTACCAGATTAATCGAGAAAAATAATTGACAGATGAATCGATTATGAAAATAATCGTTAGTTACAGCTCTACTTGCGTTATACTCTGATCCTCAAAGATCTCTCGAGCCATGATGTCGACTGCTGCTCCACGCATGAGAGCAGCATACGTGCAAACTCAATCCCTTCATTACTCCGTTACATTCACATCCCTATCTGGATCGAACAGGGCTCAGACAGCTAATGTCTTCTTTATCAGACCGGCTGCAGACACGGTGGAAAGATATGATCCACTCTTTGTGAAACTGCTCTCTTCCACTCTCCAACCTGCCAGTCTACTGTGGCCTTAACAACCTCTCCAGACTGTAAAAGGCTGATAAGTATAAGAGGACTCTGGTGTGCACAGATGAAAACTACCCAGACTGGGACTGCTATTTCCGTGACATTACTCGATGGTCATAAGGAATGTTATGTGGGTCTCGCATGATTCGTAATGCTCTTTCCAGCTTCACATGACTCTATCATGTCAGTCGACAGAGTGGAGATTCCTCTAGGATATACGGTATACATTATTGAGAAGCTTGAATATAAATTTTATATCAGATTAAGCTCTTTTGAAGAGTAAAAGCTCAGATCATGAAAACAGCAAAGAGTTTCAGATCTAAAGGTTGAAAAAACATTATGGAATCGCTGTGGGATTTAAATATAAAAGAGATTGGAAAAGAGAATGGGAGAAAAAAGAACTGAGGATGTCTTGCAGCTTTGACACAAACACAGCAGCTCTACATGTGGTGGGGAGAGGGAGCTGATCTCAGCTCACGACAGTGACTTCATTGTGAGGCACACTGAGCTGAGACCAGTGTCCACCACTGATGGCAAATGCCTGTATTTAAGAGTGACAATAAAGGCTGAACACTTCAGAAATCAGGCCTTATGAAGTTGTTACGCAAGTATGACAGTGATGAGAAAGAAACCCACATCTGCCTAAAGTTAAGGATAATAATGAAGAGTAAATAATCAATAAGCATTACGATGCCGTCTCATTAAAAGGAGCGTACAGATAATGTCTAGAGTGTATAAATTAAGCCATTACCCAAGTTCAACATTTACCAATATTTCTTCAGTACATGAGAAGAACATACTTGACTAAAACATGCAGGAAAATGGAAAAGTTCTAGTTCTCAAGGATGATTAATTTTCAGTGCCATTTATTTTAAAATAATTTTAAATATCAGTACAATGTTGCATATCTAGCCATATATCGAGCCACAGCACTCGAGGATATAAAGCTGGGCCGCAGTATAACCACAGATAAATACTGATTTTTCAATTACAAATAAAGGAGTAGCTAAAAATCCATTGTGGCAATTGTTCCATCTGTCAGAAAGGCTTATACCGTAAGTCAAACTAGTCCATGATTTAAAAAAACATTAATTCAAGGGTTAAAAGGTAACTGAATCTGGTTTAAACTGAACTGGAGCTGACACTTCAGCCAAGGGACGGTGGAAACAAATGGAGAGCCAGAGCATTTGGTTTCTTATGTGGAGCATTTTTGGGAAGGAAAGTAATAAAAATCTGTATCTGAGTAGTACTGACAACAGAAGTTTGATTGTGAAAATGAAGTGACAGAAAATCACTTCATATCTACATCAGGTGCAAAATAAATCAATGAAGAGACACATATATAAGCCAAAAGAAAGATGGAATAGAAGGTTAAACACATACATCAGTTCATTAAATCACATAACAAAACATTGGTCTGAAACACAGTCTACCTTCTGGGAGATGAAATATGGACACTGATCTATGCATTAGACTTAAACACCAACTACATCTGCTAGAAGTCACAACAACTAACATGACAGAATAACTGTAGGCCGGTGTTAGAAGGTTCTGTCAACTTCCTTTGAGACATTTAATCACAAAAAGGTTTATGCTAAGCTGTCAACTTTAGATAAAACCCACGCTACATCGACGGAAAAAGAGACTTCTAATCCTTAATCACTGCTCAAATGTATGTACCACCATGTTGGGTCACAATGATGTGACAAATTTCAGGAGTGAAATGTATGGTATCTTTGTACTTAGCAAGCAATCCTTCCTCTAATAGTTTTAGTCACTTATAAAAATTAAATTCTATGCAATGGGGTATAAGATTACAAAAAAAAAGAAATTATGGTTGTAGTTCCAATTTTGGACAAGAAAACCAGAACGATCCTCCACTTATTGACTGAGCTATTTCACGGTCCAATACCATGTCTGTTCGACTTCTTTGTGGTAAAATTAAGTTTTAAAGAAAAGGTAAATATCTTCAGTGATAGTAAATCTGTACCTCATCCACAGCTTCTTGTGATTATTTGTTTTTAATGTGGTATTGAACTGCCTTTAAAAAAATGACATGCACTGGTGAGGTCAGTACGAGGTAGAGCCTGGAATTGAGCCTCCATTCAAAAGGCCATAAAAGTTTGCTACAGACATGATTAATGCCAGGTGCCGGTGGACCAGCGTCTGCTCCGAGTGGAGCCTGTGCCATTGCAAACATTCCCCAGATTACTCCTGACAGTATAGGTTACACTGTACAGTTCACTGAGAGCGTGGTGGAACATACTTTACATTCTTCAAACAATTAATTTCAGGATGACTTCAATGCGATTTTGATGCAGACATTAGACGGAGCAGGGTGGTCTATACTGGGTAAATATATCGATTTGGTGACATATCGCTGTCCTTCCTTGTGCAACACGATAATCCACACGCCAGGGCAAATATTATTATAATTAACAAATTAAGGTGCTCTAAAGTGAACAGTCCACTGGGAGTGTTGCTACTTCATGTCTCCTTGCGACGGTGCTGCTCAGATGAATGAGGGAAAGTTAACAGCGGGATAATGGATGGAAATTCCATCCACGTTCAACACATAGACTTTATACATTTTGTTCTCTATGTTGTGAATAAATAGAGAAATCCTGCACTTTGTCTCGCAATATATTGATTATCATATAACCGTTGATATTGTGATATTATTGGTATCACTGACCATGTATTGCATATCGTATTGTGAGATGCCACCCCTGGTCTATACATACTGTATATAGACAGTGTACACATACATTTTTTTTACAAATTTCTCCATCTGTTATAAGTTATATTAGTGTTGAGATATAATTACGACTGTAATAACTACCTGAACTGGCCAAGGTGCTCTGCTCATGCTTCACAATTCCCTACCCAGTAAATAACAAAAGAAGCTGGTACACAGAAGTGGCAAAATCCACTGGTGCATTTTTGTTCTTAAGAAGAAACCAAATACTGTATATGCTCTGACAGCTCAAAGAATTAAATAGTGTGAAGTTAAGTGGAAAAAGGCACAGAATGGCGCTTGACCTGGTACCAATTTGGCACCAGCAAGAGTTGTTTTGTCTGTTACATAATGGGTCAACTAGAAAACGGCTCACTTTAACAAGCTGAAGGAGGGCATATTGTCACCTACCATAGCTGTGGTGGACACTCTTAATTCAATAAATAGATTCCCAGCTAGTGCCTGTACACAAGGACAAGGACAGTAGTCTAATTGGAAACATTCTCGTTCTCTCGCCCAATTGCCCCCATTGCCACCCACCAAGCTCTCTCCTCTCTCTCAACATCCATTGTGTTGTAACAGTTCTTGGCAGGCGGGCAGAACTCGGCCTAACGGCTGCCTTTTGCTTGTCATCTAGGGGAGTATGAATGTGCATTACAAGTACATTCGGGGTGACCCAATATAGATAAAGAAGTAATTGATCAATGATGAAGATTTTCTTTAAATATTTACATATTAAAAGCATCCATAAATCAGTATTAGTTATGATAAATAATATAAGGAGCATGGTTCATTGCTATGAGAAAAGTGAAAGGGAAAACTTGATTAAGTCAAGATGGGTCTACATGGACTTCACCTAATGGCCGATTAAACACCAAACAGAGACTCTTTCTCCATTTCCACTGTAACAAAGACCCCCTGTTTCACAACCACACCTAGGGACACTTGTGGAACTGTTTATGCATGTCCTCTCGTGGAATCCATCACATCTGCTGACATGACCAGTTCCTTCAACACAAGCTTTCATTCAAGAACGCATCGCCATGTTCTTACTGCACATTTCCAGATATGATATAATTAAATTCTTATACGTCAGTGAGTTCAAGTCAGCAAAGCAGCGAGGACATTGATGTAAAGTATCTTAACTTCTAATCAATGACACATGTGCAGAAGTTGTGGAGGTCTGCCTACACACCCCGTCTTTGTTAGGCAACACCTCATTTAACCTCCCAACTGAGAACTGACTGGCTTCGCAGCAATGTTGCAGTAATTAACAGACCCCTGCAAGATTTAGACATCCTTCAGCCATACACATGATTTGCCTATCTGTACAGATCCAAATGTCATAAATTAGAGGCAGCTATTTATTTGTCCCAAATGTTCCTCCTTGTTCAATTGGCAACTGATGTTGAAGTCTAAACCTGGAGTGTGAAAAGTCTGGTTTAAATCAGTGACATTAAAAAGGTCCTGTGTGCAAACTTTAGGTGAAACTATTTTTGGCAGAAATTGCTAATATAATGATTATCACCTGATTGTAAGAATTGTTGTTTTTTTATTTCCTTTTATATTTGTATCAAGAGCCGGGTCAGCTCTGTGGAGGCCACCATTTTGGACCACCATGTTTTTCTAATAGCCTACAATGTACAAACTAAACACCTTTTGGTGTTTTGATGCTAACTGAAGGCGACATAGGTTCATTTGGACAGAAAGGGTGAGGTGAGGGATATTTAGCTGCACATGCAACCAATAAATGTTACTAAATATTACACACAGTACTTTTAATGAATCATAACTACAGTAATATAGTGACATATAATATAATTATAATATAACTAAATTCCCTTGAAGTTAGTTATCCACTCAATATTGTTGTTTTTATATTAGAGCTTGACAATTGACTCAAGTAATTAGCTGACTTCTGAAAGTATTTCACATTGTACTGCAATTGATTAGATTAGCTAATAGTGAATAAGCACTTTATTAGACCATTGTTTACAGTGTTGCAGGACTGCCTTTAAGGAATAGCCACTTTCTAAATCAAAGCATTGAAGCGTATCAATTTGTCAGGTCTTTACTTTACGTGATGAAGTAATATTCCTGTTTATTTGTATCCATAAATTGTTACAGTATACATCAATATACTGTGTAAACACATAATTACACAGAGTATACTGTGGCAGAGAAAGTTATCTATATTGCCAGGGGACAAAACAAGAACAGGGAAATCTGCCAAGTTAGTTTTCCAATGACTTTACTGTTAATTGAAAAAGAAAAAAAAACCACCAGCACTAATCTATACAGCAGGATATTTAATAACCGGGCCGCTGAAATGCTCAGGGTCAGAGCCAAGCAGCAGCTGGCCACCGCTAATCTGCAACCTATAAACCTCTTTTTCAACCACATCTCTGTTAATTCTTACAGCACCACAAATGGACTGGAGTAGCAGTGCATTAATAATGACAGACAAAAGAAGTGTTTCCTTCCCAGTCAGGTCCTATTAAAGGTTTTCCTACAATTTCTTTCTGCACTATGTTTTAATGTTTGTGTTAGTGTGCATGTATGTATCTGTATATCTGTATATATATATAGCTTTGTTGACAGTTCAACCTTGTGTTGAAATGCTCGGGGCCAGAGATCATTGCTTCGGAGAAAAAAGAAATATATATATTGAAATGAAAACATCACTTGTCGTTCAGCCCTGCCTCAAAGACCATCCATGATCACACATGGAGAAACACTAAGGAGGTGAAGTAAACAGGAGGCAATGAAAACACAAAACTAGCTGGATGGAACAACAAACTGGCAGCGTTTCTCAGCGGTTACAGTCAAGCTACTTAATTCCTATGTTTTTCAAGTTGGAAGATATAATGAACACACATCACTACAAGCATATCTAGAAAGAATACTATGACAATGATATGCATAAAAACTGTGTGTGGTGACATTTTAGTTATTAAAACAAAACCTATCTTGCAATTATCAATAACTGACTGAGGCTACTTGTTGACAGGGAGGAAACTTCCTTCTGTGTACCAACATAGGAAAAGCAAGGTCTACAAGGACTGACGGGACTGTCCAGTTTGTCACCACCCCCACTGGACGGCCCTCACACTCACACAAAGGACCTATTGTGAAATGCAATGGGGTCACCCTCTCTGTTCTTGCTGGTCTGATCCCAGTCGGTCACTACCCATAGAGCCTGGAAGCCTGCCAGCCTACTAGGCAAGGATTCTCTGAAGACATCGTCTCATGTGGACTGCCTTTACTTACAATATTTTACATGTATTAATAAAAAAAACTGTTGTCGACTAAACATCATAAATAATGACACTGTATATTTGAATACATGTGTAAAGGGTAATAACAGATAACAGCTATATTTTCATGCGTACACAAACATTTGATGTTTGTGTACGCCACAAAAATGTTGAGAATAAACAATGGCACAAGAAAGACAGCAGCCACTGTAGCACAGATAATCCAAGATTAAAATAATCCCATTTTAACAGGTCCAGTGTGTAAGATTTGTCTGAAATTATTCCCATTTGGCAGAAAGGGAATATAAAATAATCATACTGATATTTTGAGTGTACCATCACCTGAACGTAGAACTTGTTTTCAATGCCACAAAGTGAGCAAATTATATTTCCATCAAGTTGTTGTAGGAAAGGAAGGGCAAGGTGCAACATGTAACTTCACCAATAGATGTTGCTTCGTCCTACAACCTGTACCTTTGAAACTATGGAGCCAGAGTCAAGGAGGGAGAGACATAATATATTTCCACAGCACTGACACACGCATGGAAAACACTTTAAAGTCAAGAGTGATAGTCACATCACACCAAATTTGAACATATTGTCCATACGGACTTATCAGAAGTCTGTAAACTACTGTAAAAACTCGTAAACCAACACAGTGACATTACCTTGCAGCATGCACCTGTATGCAGACTCTGAGATGGCGTAGATGTGTGGGGGCATTTCGTGCCTCTTTTTGCCACGGTACATCTCAATTATGTTGTCCGAGTAGATGGGCAGGTTTTTGTAGGGATTTATGACCACACAGAAGAGACCAGAGTACGTCTACAGAAAGAAAAGGAAACATAGCTTCCGGTTAATTCATCACACAGTAAATGTGACCATTATAATGTTTTATACTCTTTTATTATTTATAGACATTGATTGTTTTAAATGGATAGTGAATAAGCACAAAAGGAATGCAAGATCACCATAAAAAAAAACAAATTGAGAAAGTGCTGCATGAGGATTTTACTGGATGTACATGTTGCTCCCTGTAAAGGTGAAAAGTTGAAAATGCTGTACACTGGAACTTTATTTTTCTGCAAAAGTTTAGTTTTATGATACAGGTTTCATGTTGTATATACAAGTCCACTTAAGTGCAGACATACCATGGAGAGGCAGACTCTGAGTGTCGGTGAATAAAAATCTATTCAAGGTAAGCAACTATGTGTATTACGTTTTAAATTATAGACCCTAACGTGAGATAGAGGAATAAATAAAGATGCCCAAATATGTCAGACAATTAATATAATGAATGGATGGATGAATTAATTTATTAAATAAATAAATAAATAAATAATTAATTCACCTTCATATATCAGCCCTCATCTGCCATTAGTTCTAAAATATTGGCATTTGCCTTAGAAAACCTTCATAGTTTTACAATTTTCCTTTTACCAGCAACGACAAGTCGCAGATTCATTGAAAGTCATGAAAACATCACATGACTGCAAGCTGCTGGCTTGTAGGTCATATTTAGACTCCATTCACATATCCTTCCAATACAGAGGGTGACAATTATAATCCACAGCAGTATATTTGTACCATTTACTATACAACGTAGACAGACATGCAGTCAGAGAGCAGAGGACAAGGTTAATCCCTGACATGTCTGCTGCTGCTAGAGTGCTCCATAAACTGAGGGGGTACGCAGTGACCAGCAGATGCTGTCAGATTAAGGCTTTTTGAGTCGCATATTTCTCACTGCATCCCCAACATGTGTGACACCTTTCTCGTCCCCATCCATCTATGTATTGTCTACCACTTTACCCTCCCCACGATGGTCGCAGTGCTGCTGGTGCCAAACCCAGCTGACACAGAGCGAAGGGCGGGGTACACCCTAGACAATTTAGAGTATTCAATTAACCACTGCATGATTTTGGACATGGGAGGAAACTGGAGAACCTGTAGAAAACCCACTCACACAACATGCAAAAACATGCAAACTCTATGCAGAAAGGCCCTTGTTATGACCGGGTCATGAACCCAGGTCTTTCTGGTGCAAGGTAACAGTGACGTGGCCTTTTCTGAACTGTACTCTTTTAATCTTGTTGTCTCTGGGGGCCAGTGGGCTGCTGGGGGCCCATGCCCTGTACCCAGTTGTTGAACAGGAACAATGGTGACATGACCACAGCACACTAAGGGGGCAGAATGGATTGTGTTTGTGTATGTGACTGACTGAATGAATGGATGAGAGAAAATATATATTATATAGAAAATATATGTGATTTCTCTCACACACACACACACACACACACACACACACACACACACACACACACACACACACACACACACACACACACACACACACACACACACACACACACACACACCACATTGAAATTCCTACAACAGTGGACTTAGCAATCACTCAAAATCACTTTATGTCTGTATGAAAATGTAACATGATAGGAGTTAAATTATTTTTGTTACATTGGCATTCTATTAGTCAGTAAGACACAATAATATTTAATTTAGTAACAGAATAGATAAATAAATAAATAAATAAACACAATACAAGACAATTTACTTTAGCATATACATCAAAATATTGAGAGTTATTGACTCCATATAGTACCACAGGTTGTGGTATAACTATCACCTTAGATTTATAAGTTAGATTTATGTTACTAAAAGAGGGTTTAAAAACCCTCAGAAGACCCTACAAGTCTATCACTGGTGGAGGCTGCATGGTGATCTAGCCCATGTGTGGGAGGTGAAGGTGAGACCACCAGATGGCCATCAAACCCCCTCCCAATCACAGTGCACAGATGCATTAAACCCAACTGTAGTCATATACTGGTTACTGGAGAATCACCATTGCCAGTCGCAACTCTTAAAATTACTTAATTAAATTAAAATGACTCCTGAATGCTACTGATATTATAAGACCAATACTCAATATTTGTCAACTGGCATCTGCTGAAAACAACAACTCCAGCTTGAAGGATGTATTGTAAGGCAGCTGCCACAAAAGCCCCCATCCCAAGTTCCCTATGGTGGGCACAGTGCCAGGCAGACAGATCAGTGCTCCTGACCCAGCACAGACCATGGGCAGCAGGGGAGAGGAATGACTAGTCAGAAATTTATTTTTGAATGTGAGCAAAGATCTTGTCCAGGTTTTAACTATGCAAACTAACCTGTGCTATAACAAGGTAGGTTTAATGAAGAGAGAATTTATATAAGTCTCTTGACTTGGAGCTGCTCCTCATCCTCCCCAGCATGTGCACACTAAACCATTAATGCAACAAAGTGCGACCTACAGAGGCCAGCATTCAATAATACATCACTGTGACATCATCACTATATGCAGTCCTCTTTTCTCCTCAGCCACTGGGCCGAACGATATTCCATCTATCACACTATTCAGAAAAGGAAAGCTTAATAAAGGGTGAAATATTCATTACAATAACTGAATGATGACAAAAAGTTTCTCATCTCTTCAGACCGTTAACATTTTTTATTATACTTGTGCTCAGAAAATTAAGTTTTGAAGTTTGAGCACATCTCCATTCACATGATGGGAGTCATAAAGCAGATTATGTCAATGCTCTCAGTGAGTGCAACATAGCAGGAGTCAGGAATGAAAAACAGAAAAACATTAGCTTCACACTTCGGGAATTCAGCAAAAAAAAAAGCATGAAAACTGAATCAGATTAAAAACACCTGTGTAACCCTGCAGGATAAGAAGAACATTTAAAGGCTGACACGGGTTGGCTGTTAATCAAACATTAAAACATTTCAGTTATATGAGCAGACAGCTGTTGCTAATCTGCAAACACAAAGGACTCTTTTCATGGAGTTTGGTTACAAAGTGACTCAGCACAGGCCTGAGCTAAGAGATGGGGCCGGGGTAATTTCTGTCTCCATTATAGGCCTACAAAAAACACCGGAAATACTACATTGTACTTTGACTCACATTTTAAACTGAATAAATGAAAAGACCTCAAACATTGAAAAAACGTTTCATTTTTGTCACAGCACTCAAAGAGCTAAATATTCTTGCAAGGACAAGTTCATAAGAGAGCCATTTTTGTTTAAATATTTTAATTAACCACTTAATACAAGCAGACCTACTGGGAGTCGTTAGTTAGACAATGACCACATGGCAGAGCTTATAGTGAATCACCTTGTCCGATCCTAAACCCCCACCAAGCTGATGTCAACAAGGCAACTAAAACATCAACTTACGATGTCATTTATACTTTGATGAATTGATTAATCGAGTAATTGTTTGAATGAAATGCACTAAAGAGACCATGAAGTAATGTATTTGAGGTTAAAGTAATTGTTTTGCTTTTTGCTATTACACATGCTTGAGCATATACATGTTGTATGAGTTTAACTCATTGATAGCTTGCTAATAAATATTAATTTATTTTTATTTAACCTTTATTTTACCAGAACAATCCCATTGAGATTGCAAATTTCTTTTCCAAGGGTGTCCTGGCCAAGAGGCAGCCACAACAAATATATCAACATAGACAACTCATTCAAGTTACAATAACATACATTACAGAGCCTAGAGACAGAGACCTAAAAGCATTGATAGACCAATGATTTCTTTTCTAAATCCTTGAATTTAAATGATAGAGAAATCAGATTTGGGAGTTAATGGGATCAACTTTCAGTCACAGCATTCCAATCAAATTGCCAATGATCACAGAATTTGATACCCATAAAAACAACAAAGCTGGTGGTGCCCTTAGACTTCTACACAATACTGTAATGGTATCATGTAGGTTAAGTAAAGTAAGAAAATATAAGCTAGAAACACATTACAAAGTAACTCTTGCAACAGACTCCAACCAGTATAAGAATACCTTCAAGTGGGTTATCTGCTTCAATTACTCCTGTGAAACATAATGCCATAAAACATGTGTGTGTGCGTGTGCGTGTGCAGATCCCCCATTGATTGATGACACTGATGAAATCATGGCTCATCATGTTGCCTTCATTAACCTTTTAAATGTCATGACTTCATCCGGAATGTCTCCAGGTGTGTGTCTGTGAGCTAAACAGAAAACCAGTCAAATATTTCTAACTACAGCTCATATCCCATGACACCTAATATAATCAGCAGCTGACAGGCACTGACTTCAAAGGAAGAAAAAAAACATTATTATTGTAATTATTATAACAGTATAAGAATAATGATTTCAGTCACAGCTGTAACTAGTTGTCTTTGGATATTATTTAATGCCCAAAGCTTACATTCTTGTTATTTACTGAGTATATAATCCAGTAAAATAAGACAACATCCATCATCGTCACAGTCGGTCTAGTTTTACCACCTTTCTTTTTCTCTTTATGACTAAGGGTCTCGATGTGAACCCCTCAGCCTCTGCCTCTTCCCGTGGTCTCAAGTGTCACATAAGCTCTGAGTGTCTGGGCTATTCCAGGAATGCATGTCACTAAGTGAGGCGTGATCACAGGGGGAAGAGTCAGCCTATGTAGCACACGATGACTTGGAAATTTGTCTTTACCACTCTCCAGAGACTTAAGTGTGAGCTTCTGTGGTAATGAAATGTAGAGGTTTTGGTTAGAAATAGAATGGAATATAATCCATGCTTACAATGTACAGTGTACTTTGTTGCCATTTCATTTAATGATCAAAGCCATTGAGATGGACACATAAAATTGACCACAAAGTTATAAATATTACTTGAGCAGTATTACCAATTGTAAAAATCGATTGCATCTTATGTGAAATACTCACATAAATGAGGCCAGAATAGTACCGGTCTTTGAGGTTGTGAAGCACGGATGCCTCGTTCAGGCAGGTGAGTTCAGCCATGTCCTCTACTTTGCTGAACTTTGGCGGGTTCATCTTCTGAATGTCATCCTTGTTGACCATAGCCTTCTTCCCATTCTCAGCCAGCTCCACCACCGCCTCATCTCCACGCTCCTCACGAATGCTGGCAGCTTCAAAGCCATGGCGTTCTGACGGGATCCATACCAGTCTTTTGGCAGTCCAGTCAGCCTGGGCAGCCGGGTTGTAGACCACGGCGCGGTCTACAAAGAGGTACCGCTCCGGGTCCTCCTGCCCACTCCTCTGTGACATCGCTACTGGGAACCAGAAGCAGACTTGGCCACCTGTAGTGAGCAGATAAATAACAGTCAACCATCCGAAAATAAAATCATTCCTTGAACTGTATGCAGCTGATTTAAAGGCTGTTCATTCTGTGGGGATGAGATGGTTAGTATGACTGTTATTGATCACATTAATGATGCATCAGCTGGGTTTAACTGATCAAGATAATAGTAACCACATGTGCATTTCCCCAGAAAATGCATTTGTGAATGCCAAATCGTCTCACCGCACGTGTGTGTATTTCTCTCTTTGTCTTTTTCTGTTCTTTCTGTCTGTATTTTTGTATTTCACTGTATTTGTGTATCTTTGTGAGTGTATGTTTAGGACCAGCCGTTAGTTAACTAAAATCTCACACTTGGAACTTCACAGCCAAAATGAACCAAGGACACAATTGAAAACCCAAGAACGTATCCACCAATTCATATTAAATAAACAAAAAAAAAAAATCCATATGACTCCACATAACTAATGAATTTTCTCAGTGAGCTAAAAGTGCTTGTCTGGGAGTGAACTGTCTCACCTGGGTCCCCGAATTTCAGAAAAAGATTCTAGGGAAAAAAAATATAAGTTTTCTTTGTACACATGTTCATTTTTATGTAGTATTTGCTTAAACAGAAAATATTTGATGAAATTCTGCCATTTAATATGGTCTTCTGTCTTTTTTTATGTAACAAATGGGTATGAAAAGAATACTTTACCATCATGAATAAGATAATAACTTTTACTTTTACACTGATGTTGATAAATGATTATAATATTATGTTAATGATACTTGTATTACTTATTTGTAATATTTTTTAGCAGGGTGCATCTGCAGTCTTCCTTTGTTTTAGGGCTTTGTTTTGCCCAAACCAGTCTGATTTTCCAGATTAAGTCCATGGGTCCAAGCATGTCATTGGGTGTTTATTTCAGACAAAGTTCTCCTTCCATTCCACCCCCAGCCTTTTACAGTTTTCAAAAGTAACTTTGTTATGAGAAACCAGAGCAACCTGAGAGTTTTTAACAAAGATTGTGAAGTCAAATAGTTGGCATATGTCTTCAACTTAAGTATAAGCATTTTCTTTGTGGGAAGTGAGCCACTAAAAAAAGTCCTTCTGTACCCACATGCAAAATTTAAACCAAAGCAGGTTTATTTTTCTTCATGAGCTTATTTTGCCCAAGATGACCATGACTGGCTAATGAAATACAAACAAGCAGGAGCATTTCTCCTTATGCAAGACCAGGCCTACACAGTGTGAGTGTAAAGCTTTTACATCTCCATCACTCAGCATAGCCCTCCCACATACAGCATACAGTCACTGTGTGGTGTAATAAAAATATGGGGGGGCATCATTTCATTTCATAAAATTAATAAAACAATGTTATAAAGCAAGGTGAAATGTATTTAATGTTAGACAAATGTGGAATTGCCACCCAGATAATTCAATCTGGAATACATATAACTGACTAACAGAATATTAGCAAGAAACTATTTAGATAATGACATAATCAAGCAAATATATCACTTACTGTGCTTTAGGATTTAAAATATTTAAAATATTGAATTCCCTGATAAAGAAATTAATCATCTGTTGCAGACATTATATATGTACTAGTCAGTGTTGTAGTACTCGAGTCCAGGACTCAAGACTAAACAAAACTCAGCCAGTGCATTTGGACTCAGAATTTGGAGATAAGAATTCTGAAATTTAGATATGCCAAATAGTTTGGCATTAGATATAAAAAGCTTATAATGTTGCAGTGGTGACCCATGTTTCCTCGTTGCTTTGTACATTCACATTTTGTACTGGACTTAATGTACTGTCTGTATTGTAGATTTGCCTGGACCCACAAAATCCAGATTATTAGATTTTGAGAGTTTCAGTTCAAAGATTACAGGCCAAAAGAAGGGCTGGGTGATAAGGCCAGAAACATTACCACTAATTATATAATAATAGTTTCAAATCAGTCGATAAAGATGATTACGGTAATAAAATATCAGACAGTTAAAGGTAGTGTTCTGGTCCTAAAAGAACATATCAACACATGTTTACCTTAGTTATATTAACATTACATGCAATTATATTGCAGTATATAGTTGTATTGCATCCCTAGCCAAAAGGTAAAGTTTGCTGTTGCATGGTTATGGTTGGCTATTATTCCAAAAGGTCAATAAAGTCCCTTTGAAATGGTGAAAGCATGTAATTTTCATTTAATGTAGACCATTTTAAAAATCATATGTCAGCTATTTAACTGACAGTGTCAGAGAGACACAGTGACTTGGTGTGTGATCTGACTCAACATTGACTCAAACACAAACACAAACACTGGGGACTCAACTTGACTTGGACTAATTAATGCTTGAGGACCTGAATGGTGAGAAAATATGTTTACATTAGAACAGTCCACACCGGAGACTATGCTGGGACACACAGATCGATCAGATAGACTTTTTCCAGGAAATTTGAAATATATTCAATAACATTATGCATATAATATAACATATAAAGTTGAGATTCATGTTATCAAATATACACTTGCATCTCTCATGAAATGGGCTGTTTTACCCATTCGAAATATGATTAGGTGTTGAAGAAATGGCAATGAAAATAGTCAGAAATCAGTCAGATTGTGAACTGGGTCGCAATCGTTTGCCAACTTTAAAACTTGAATAAATTTAGAAACACAGTAGTAAAGGACATATTAACACCATGAAGTCTTACGTTTACAAACTAAACTGATAGAAGACACAACAGGGTAACTTTGTGAAACGTATGGCACTTGATGCACAAACAAGACTAAAGATAAGGCTTGACAAAAAGCAACATCAGCTGATTAATGCTCAGATATGTTTAATCTGCAGTCAAGTCCCTAATACAGTCTCATGGTCATCAAGCGCTGGTTAGCCGTGAAACTGGGTCAGGTCATGGGATGGGGGAGTCATTGTGGCTGCAGTATCACTGCGTCCCCTCCCTCTGAGGTGGACAACACTGACTCGCATACTGAGTCAAAGTAAGTCAAAGCAGCATAAGCTGTAAAAACTGCTATTAATGTGCTAATGATAAAGCCCGGCCAGGCCAAATAGCTGCATCGGCTACTTTAGCTTGCTAACGTTAGCTAAAAGTTGGCGTGCAATGCCTCACATCGCACCCATCCATACAGATGCGTGCAGGGACCCAGCACCAAGCAACTAACTCAACACAAATGAGCGTATACAATGGTTATTATGAAGCCATTATACATTAAAAGGCAAAGTGGAAAACTTATTATTCAGCAGATGGAGTTTCAGAGATGCAGCAGCCTCCCATCATGGGTGTGGGCGGCTCATAGACGTCTGAGTGCGGGATAAAAGCAGGCGGACAATGACCACATCGTTTCACAGCAGCTTATGTTATAACATCTGACTTCTGAAAACTTAATAACTGGGACCCGTATTATACTTTTATGACTATGAGTATCGCTCTGACGGGGACAGTGTGGTGGCTTCAGCTAACATTAGCTAAGCTGACGGTCCTCCATCATTGAAAAGTCACGGCACAATAATCCGCTGTAGCTAGCGTTAACGGTTCTGCTGCTACACCGGCAACACAGACACCACCGGCCCGCGCCTTTCTGCTCAACTCACCGCACACAAGAGACGAAGAAACTGTCCGGGAGTTTAACAGTGTCCAGCAGATACGCGTAGTCGTGCTATTTAAGTCCCTTCTTCAGTCCGCTCTCTCATCAGTGGTACTCCCCACCATCCAGCACACTCTCAACCAAACTCCAGACAGTGAGTCGGCCACAGAAGAGGAGGGTGCACACGCCGCACCGCCGCCGCACTCTGACTTTTGCATGGGTGGGTAGGATGACACGCCCACGACCAAAATCTGAAATATTATTGGCTGTCGAGAGTGATGCTGCGTCGTGGTTGGTTCTATATTAATTCCATCCTAAAAATTGACTGGAAGGAGGACTGCCCGACACACCGGCACTGCCGCTGGATGCTATCTCCGCCGCCGCTACCACCACCTCCACCACTGCTGCACATGATGTCAGTGGAACAGGGTTATTTCATTTTAGGAGAGGTCTAGATTAGGGGCCTCAAACTCAAAATGACCTGGGGGGCAGTGAACCTCTAGGCTGGTAAGGAGGGGGTGAAAAAAGTTATAAAAAAAAAAACAACTTATCTTGATAATCCATCGTGATATTGCAAATTCAAAATATCCAGGATAATATGGCTCACAATTTCTAGTTATAGTAATTATGGTGATGATATATAGTTCACAAAAATGATGAAGAAGAAATTGCATAACACATAGACAATTGTAATTAAAACACTACTCAAAATGATATAGAATTACATTTGATATAACAATTTGATAATTGTAACTTAATGTAGTATTATTATTATTGTCATGAAAAGATTGTTGATGGACCAGTTTTCATTATCACTTAAAGGAAGTGTAGGGCCACAGGACATTGACTGGGAGGACATCACAGTGTTGTGATTAAGTGAAATACACTCACCGGCTACCTTATTAGGTACAAAAGACACCTAATAAAGTAGCAGATGCTCTGCAAACCTTGGTTGTAGCGAGTTATTTGAATTACTGTGGTGCAGGACCTGCCCAAGTGTTTGTGGTTCCCTAAGCACATGCTGATTTGATCCCCCTCACCACAATTTTGGATATTCACTAGGATTATTAATCAAGTCAAATATTCTCATCCTGAGAAACAGATAAATATTCATCACTTATGTCTTTATCTACAGCAGAGGTCTCAAACTCGAATGACCTTGGGGTCACTGAGCATTTAGTCTGGTCAGTGGGAGGCTGGTTAAGTGAAAAGAAATGTCCACTGTGGTTGTTTTAAAGTGTTTTACAAATATAATTGGATTGGTTATAATCATTTATTTAGTTCACTATATAAAAAAAAAAGTATTTATGATGCAAAATGAAGAGGGCCAGATGAAATCGATTGGAGGGCCGCATGTGGTCTGCGGGCCACAGTTTGAGACCAGTGATCTACAGTGTGCTGAGCTTAGAAGAGTTGCATCAAGACGCATTCAACAAATTTCATCACTTCAGCAAACATTCACTTCTGACCTCTGGCATCAGCCAAGCATTTTCCTCCAGGGAACTGACACTCACCAGATATACTCTCTCTCTGTAAACCCTAGATATGGTTGTGTAAATAAATTCAAGTAGATCAGCAGTTTCTGAAATAGTCAGACCAACTTATCTGGCACCACTAACCACGCCACATTAAATTTTCACTTTCTGATGCTCGGTGTGAACTTCAGCAGCTCGTCTTGACCATATTTACATACCTAAAAGCATTGGGTTGCTGCCACATGCTTGGCTGATAGGATATATGTGTTAATAAACCGCTTGTGTACCTATTAAAGTGGCTAGTGAATGTATATTGCCTATTTGAATGCTTGTTCCACCTCACCTCACCCACCACATTGAAGGTCTTCAATTTGGAAATCCAAAAAATCTCAGATAAATTCAAATAATTTTAGTCACTGTAAAGGGTTAATGACTTTAAATAATGTATACTTTATATAAAGTATATGAGTTCTTGAAAATATACTCAGAAAGACAACCAGCTAAGACTCAACAACGTTGTCCTTCTACCACAGTTACATTAAATACTGTATGAATCTCCCATAACCTGATGTTTTAGTTTGGACTATAGTAAAACATTATACTGTGTTTAAATGGTGCCCCCTGGTGCAGGAAGACAGGCACTACTGCTGCCCACCATGCATCTCCATGTAAAAACTGCAGATTGATAAAGAAGAAAGAGTAAAATAGCAACTAATTATACCCTCAAATAGATGCTACATGAGATGTTAATGACCGACAAAATAATAAAACATAACACTACAGGACATAAGCATTATATATTTATTCTGTGGACAAATGTGTGCTTTTGATATTGATGCTGTGGAAAAAACTGTGTTTTTCATGTTGGTATGACCACACACTCAGGAACCATTACTTACCCAGGAATCAGCACAAGTGGTTTATTTGGTTTTATGTTGTCCATATAACAGTGTTTCCAAATGGATAAGTCACTGTAGGGACTAAAGGGACAAAAACATGTTTTATGTAAATGTCTGTGAAAAGAAGTTTTTTCTTTTAAATAATTCTTATTAATTTACCAATTAATTGACAGGCTTGTTTGCTTTAAAAAAGAGAAAATATGGAGAAACCACCTACTGAGGTGAGCTTGTTTTAAATAAGTTTATTACTGTGTCCCTTTCCCTCCGAAAAATATAAATAAATATAAGAAGACTTTGCTTGGAATAATTTTACAATAAATTGTTGGATTTGCCAGTTTACTTTAGGTTTAGGTGTCACATTATTACTTTGCCAGTATAATTTAAGGTTGTTTGCATAATGGGGTTAATGGTGCGCTGTCCATGGTCCTGAAACAAGGAGACAGACAGGCATGAACTCTACAACAAATCACCTTGTTTAACCTATGGGCTTTACATTGTTGTGAATAAAATAGTTGAATTCAATGTAATAAAAATGTAAAATAAACATCAACTCAAAGTGCATAAAATAAAAAAGGCGGTTATTAGCAACAGCATTAGTTTCTCTGAATTAAGATAAACAGTGCTGTGTGAGTAAGAGGGGGAGTGACTACAGTAGAGCAGCAAAAGCCAACGTGTGCTTCTTTTAGCGGTATATTTAACGATATCTTTTGCATTACTTATGAAAACAACATCAAAATGGACACTACACTTACTGGTGCCTGTAGCAAGACACTTGACAACCTTGAAATCGAGAGATATGCGAATAAAAACACACACACACACACACACACAGAGACGTTTCTGGAATTTATAGCATAGTACCTGGTACCAGTTACTTTTTTAGTACCTGCTCTACACTAGTTTGTGTGTGTCGGGTGTAAAACAAAGTCACCGCAGTTTCCCACAGCCATGCAGTGATGACTCCGCCCACGTTTAGTAGGTACTTTCTTTGTAGTGGAGATGCAACCTAAACCATGTCGTGTCGTGCCGAGGTGAGGCGAGGCGAGCCATAGTTGATGTTTTTTCCACTCCCTAGAAACAACAACACCTGCATTTCCAGTCATCACAGCACAGTGTTTGCAAATCTGTTCTGATAATATTTGCATCACTTTTGTGATTTTTGGAAATGTGACTGTATGAGGCGATGGCAGAGTGGTTAGTGCAGCAAAAAGACTCGGGTTTGCAACCCGGTTAGAACAAGGGCCTTTTTGCATGGAGTTTGCATGGTCATATATGCGTGGGTTTTCGCTGGGTTCTCTGGCTTCGTACCTCATTCCCAAAACATGCAAAGACATTCTAAATTGACCTTGGTGTGAGTGTGAAAGTGAATGGTTGACTGTCTCTGTGTGGCCCTGCAAATGGGCTGACGACCTGTCCAGGGTGTACCCTGCCTTTCACCCTATGTCAGCTTGAATTGGCACCAGCTGCCCCACAACCCTCATCTGGAGAATAAAGTGTTAGATGATGAATGAATGCATGAATGAATGAATGCACAAATGGCTCACCCTAATAAAATCTACTCCTATGATATCTTCAGAATATGTTTGCAGCTTTGTGTCACTGTTAGACAACCTCTTCTGTCTGGAAACGGAAGAGAATTTCACTTCGTAATCTGCTCAATCACTGCACCAAAGTCCAAAATCAGCGATTTTACATCACAGCACACAGGAGTTGTTAGTCCACTGCTGCCGCTGAAAGTACGTTCAAATGCACAAGTTTGTGACTTTAGAGTCTGAAATCCTTTGTTCAGATTTGTATAAATGACATAAAATTATCAAACAGGGCAGCAGTGGACCGGTAGTTTCCGTGTCTCATTGAGCTAAAAACACTGTTTTTCTCTCTGCTTTCAGATTCTCAGCACACTATAACAACTGTTACTTAAATGATGGTTGTCAACTATCACCTGGGATATTTCATCATCTACACACTGGAAGCATTTGGACCAAATATTCAGCCAGCACATGACAAAATATATTGTTATAATTGACACAATTCCACACTATACTAATGGTGGGAACTTTGACACACTTTTTATTTAATTTACTGGTTAAGTGGTTGCCTTGTGCTCCCCTTACACCATTGACCAGCTGTCACATCACAACTGATGAATGGTAAATGAAGTGTAAACAAAGTAGTGGATTGGACATGGATCATGACAATTGCTGTCATCCTTGTGACGCTGCTGCACTTTGTGGCTGCTCATTTTCATATGGAGGCAAAACACTTTGCAAAGTTCCCCCCTGACACCATGTCATGACTTTGACTGATCACAAACATGTCCAGCAGCTTCCACACATTTAACATCTCAGGACAACAGAACACAGTAGGACTGCAGGAGCAGCACGCCCTAGTCAAACTATACAGTGAGTCTCTGTGTTTTTCTCATTCTTTCATGTATTGACCAATGTGCAGGCAAATGTAATATTGTGTGTGTGAGTCTTGCTGGTGTCTTAAAACGTCTTCGGTAAGAGACAAAAACATTTGTGAGCTGTCTTAAGCTAACAATAGTGCCTTGGTCATAATGTGGACATTGTCTTTAACAATGTTTAAAAAAATAACCCTGTATACTCTAAACAAACTATATTTCCCTTTTCATACTATTAATAACGATTTTGCATCATTTCAATTTTTAGAATTACTGCTTCTTGTTTGAGCCTAACATATGTTTTACATATATATAACATATGTTTTTTTTAATAGTTAATAGTTTATTTACTCTGTGAACTTGGGATCTTTCATTTCCTGTGTTGTGCATTTATGTCAGTTCATTAATTGTGCATCTAAACGTGTTTCTCAGGTCTTTTATTCACTGCTCTGCTCCACGATGGCTCTTCTGTCTCATCTGTCCAACACCTCTGGAATGGACCCAGATTTATTTTATTTTCTCGAGTGCCAACAGTTTGTCTTTCAAAGGGGAATCTGGTTTGTTGGCACATTACTGTGCTTTGCTGTTGGTTTTCCTGCGTCTGTTGCTGTTCTCTGGGAAATATTTACGACACACAGAAGAGGGACTCCTTTCACACCCAATGACTTTTTCCTGCTGAACCTCACTATCATGGATGCTGTCTTCACGGCCTTCACTCCTCCTGGATTAATAAATTATTTCCTGTTTTATTGTATAGAAGTTGAAGCAATTTGGAATAGTATTTATGCCCTGAACTTATGTGGGAGACCCCTCCTGATGGCATGTGTCTGTCTGGACAGTTACCTGGCTGTCGTTCATCCACTTACCTATCGTAAGTGGAAAACTCTGACTCCCCGGGTTGTAATGGCTGCTGTTGTTTGGACTCTGACACTTGCCTGTGGATTTGCATATGCCCTTGACAATATGTTATTCCTGACCTTCTTTCTAGCCGTGCCATATTTAGTAGCGATTGTAATAATTGGACTGTGTGACTCTGTCATCATTTATACATTGATGAAGTCAGACCCCAGCAAAAAAACCATCCACCCTCAGAAGAAAAGGGCCATTCAAACCCTCACCTACAGCCTGGTCATGGCACTCATCTCTTACCTTCCTCCATTACTTATGTATGTATTTGGGATTCCTCTGCTCAGTAACGCCATTCTCAAATGTACTATTAGTATTCCAGTTACCATCACTTCCAGTTCAGGATCTGCCGTCATGCCTCTTCTCTATCTAAATCATCTTGGGAAACTGGATCGATTCAAGTTTGGATGTTGCAGGAAAACTTAGCTGTTTTTCAATCTTGCCAAATCAGATTCCGCTGCAAGTCAGGACACTCATTATAACAAAATCTGTTTTTGTGTGTTTTTAGTAATTGTTGGTTTGGTGTGTTTGAGTGCTCATTGTTACTATTACACAGCAAAAGTTCAGTGACATTTTTAATTGTGTATGGTAGAAAGCAAATACTGATACTGACATAATGGCATACAATACATTGAACTACATGGTTGCATAACAGTTGGTTGGTTGTCACCGGGATGCAGAGCTAGAGTTCAATAGGGTAACAGCTGCAGCACTGCGTTCGTTGTTCTTCATGTTGTTCTTCACGTTTTTCTTCTGCCTTGTCTCACTCACAGTGCTGTGTGAGCGAGAGGGGCTAGAGTAGAGCGGTGAAAGCCAATGTGTGCTTCTTTTAGCGATATATTTAACAATATCTTTTGCATTAATTATACAAACAATGTCAAACTTGGTACTGCACTTACTCGTGCCCGTAGCAAGAAACCTGTCAAATTTTAAATCAATCAATCTGACCATCGGTTCAAGATGCGAATAACACACACACACACACAGACAGACGTTCCTAGAATTTATAGATAGATAGTTGTCACATATGACCCATGCATGGTCAGTGCTACTGTAGGAATTTATGTAGGAATAATTGAGGTACAGTGAAAAGTGTTGGTCCAGTTTTTCTCATTGTTTTTGGTGGCACCACCAGTTGCTTTTTGGCCACATTTGAATAGGCTGGATTTAGAGTGTCCAATTCTCCTAATCCCCAAATTTGCATGTTTTTGGACTGTGGGATGAAACTGGAGATCCCAGAGAAAACCCACACATACGCACACACGGGGAGAACATGCAAACTCCATGCAGAAAGATCCTTGTTCTGACCGGGTCACAAATACGGTATAAATGGCCAAATTAACCCCTGCCCAGGATAAACCCAGGTATAGTTTGGGCCTGGCTACCTGGGGAATAAACTGTCCTAGGCCAAACAATACCTGGTGGTATACTCGATTTAAACAGGAACAGGAATATGTATTAACCCTGGAATAATCTTTAACCAAGTCATCATCTACTACAACTGTCTAATTACTAATTAGACAGTTGTAGTAGATTTCAAGATTTAAGTCGGCTAGCTTTCTCACTTAACTTACATGACACAACTGAAACCCCAATAAGATGTTGAACAATTAAGTAATTCTTGTGTAAATAGGCCATAATATACCCGGGATATAATCTAGCATGGGCCACTTTAACCCCAGGTTTATTCTGGACGGGGTATACTATGGCCTGTTACACCAGGTCCTCTTGCTGCAAAGGCCTGAAATAATTGACCAAATTTAATTAACCCCATAAAATCTCTACCCATCTGGACCACGTCATTTGACAAAGTGACCAATTTATTTCCTTATAATATTAACAACAACAGAGTTAATTATCTTAGTTATTATTATTGTTAGTCTTAACTATCATTGCAACAAGTAGCCAACTGATATGGACAATAAACAACATGTGAAAAGACACATGGAATTATGCCAGTGAAGTGCCAAAACACCACTCATGTTCTGTGAGGTGCAGCAGACAGTAGAGGGCAGCAGCAGGAAGACTTTGCAGACATGTTAACAGACAGCTGTGTTACTCACATACTATACCATGTGATGATACACTGTTGTGTGTGTGTGTGTGTGTGTGAACTATCATTCAGACTGCTCATGGGAGCAGACAGATTTATGTCAAGTGTCCCTTCCCCACCCTTTCTTCTCGTTTACCCCTCTACGCTTACGTCCAGGATCATTTCAGTCATGCCACACAGATTTATCAGTTAAGAAGAGTAGACTGTGTATTTCTATCTAAATTCCATGTCACACACTGAATGCTGGCAGAGCCTGAGTGACAGATGCAATATGTCTGAGTGAGTTATTTCATTCGGTCTTGATGAGTGACAGAGTGACACCCAAAATGCTGTGACGGCTCTCATCGCTCAGTTGTTGGTTTCTCCAGTTGCCTCTGTGGCATAATAGACCTGTCATCAGCATTGTCCTCCACAATCCATCTCCTGCTTTTGTCTAGACAGCAGTTTATAGAGAGAGATGAAATGTTTGACCTCCTCGGGCTCTGTCTTTTCTGCACAAATTGAGACTGATGATGTTCTTTCTCTCTGCACATTGCTCATTTCTAAATCGCAAGAAGTAACGTTGTCTATTCTGGTGTTTAATACATATATATGTATATATATATATACATATATATATATATATACATATATATATATATATAGCAATATACCAATGTGGTCTTGTCAATTTCTTAGGTAATTCAGTCTAGACATGTGTGTTCATCTATGCTTAAAAGTTAATTCGTGTGACATATGATGGTGGTGAAATGGGGCAATTTGAGGATTAAAAAAAACATATTGTGTTTATGAAGCAGCCAGTGAGTGCACTGACTAATAACATTCTTATCTATTTCCTTGCCCGCCCTCAGGTCATTCTGAGCATCCTTCTTACCTGGAAGTCTGTCTGCTGAGCAAGGTTATTATAGTTAATGAACTAACCAAATAACAGAAACTAAAATTGAAAAAAATAGATAAAATAACTAACTGAAACTGAATTGTGTGTTACTTAACTAATTTGAGCTAATTAAAATAGTGGAAAAAATGTGCTTAGTTTTCATCTTTGTAAATGAATTTCATACATAATCATTTTGAGTTTATATGAAGTGTATTTATATTTTCTCTGCTGCCAATTTTGAAAGGTTGTATTTCCATTCATAATAAAATGTTTTCAATTTGTTTTTGTTTACAATGTGGGACATAAAGCTGTGCTGTTATATTTGATTCAGGGATGGTTGTTCATTTGTCCTAATAAACTTTTGAAATGTCATCTTTTGCTGGGTTTTTATGATACAATACTTACTAATTATGACCTTACTCCATATTACAAAACAAACTCAAAGTAACACTAAAACTACTAAAAACTAAAGTAAAACCAAGCATTTATAAAACAAACTAACACAAATGATAAACATGTGTAGCAACGTTCGTTCATGTACTTAAAGCACGACAAAAAATCACCTGATGAAAGCTGATTTTGACTTTCGTAAGCCCCTCCCACTTCCAATTTCTCAGAAGAACTTTCACATGTAAATTTTGGGACCAGGTTTTGGTCTCCATGAGGACTACTGGTCCAGGCAAGGTCAGTGTTTATGCCAGAAAAGGTGACAAATAAAAGTTCATGCACACACAAACTTGTTTTTATATATTGACGTAATGCGTTCCCTAGCCCCTTACCCTAACATTAACGATCACAACTAAGAACCTAACCTTAACCCTTACCCTAACTTCAAGGATCCCACAAAGATAGGTTTGTATGTTTTTTGGACCTCACAAAGCTACAAAGACAAGTACACTTGTGCTCTCTGACAACGGCACCAGTTTGTCTTGGCATATCATGAGTATATGCACTTACTGTCTGTAAAAGCATAATAAAGGAAAGTACATATAACAGAGAAAATATTTCCTCACTAAATCACAATGTCATTTTCTTCAATATCAATACAAAGGAGTTTCAATATAATACCATGTTTAAGCTTTGTGCAAACAAAAACAGTCCATCAGGCAGAGATCTAGTATATACTCTAAGTTACAGAGAAGTATGAATTTTTTATTTTTAGGTCACACGGTTTGTTATTCTGTGCTGCACGAACAGCAAAGGCAGTCTTTCCTGGATCAGTTCTGGTTCAGAGCTCCTGGAGCATCAAACCAGTCACTGCTGCAGGTTACACACGGGCCAGAGAAGATGAGATTTAAGATGGCAATTGTCCAACATATTGCATCAGTAGCAATGGTTATTACATCCCTCAGTCAGTCAGTCAGTCAACCAGCCAACTGTCAGAAGGCAGTGTGGCGGCGAGTGCTGTAATTATCAGCAGTGATTAGCTGGAGGGCAGAGTGGAGAATTAAATCCAGAGGCCTCAGTGTGAACATGTGTGGCTATTTGAAATCCCCACAATTTAGAAGAGAAAGGAAAACTGATCTGACTTTATCCTCTTTGGAAAAGTCGGATGTTCACAGTTAGGTTACTAAGCTGTCGCTTTACCAAAAATGTTATTAATTTATTAGCTATGGGAAAGCAGAACACACAATATTGTATATATCTTGTTGATAACAGTACAACTCGGCTCAGCTCCAAATGAAGGGAAATCAGTGCAGTCTCCTAAGAAGAATAGCTGCACAAACCTTTGTGTGTGTGTGTGTGTGTGTGTGTGTGTCAGAGACCCTTATCTTTTTCTCCAGATCCCCCCGCCTCTCTCTCTCTCTCCTCCCCACTCTCACTTCATCAGGTCTTCACATTAACACACACACACACCAGAGCGACAGGATCAGAGAGAGGCAGCACAGGAGTGACAGAGGGGCGACACTGACAACCATCTCCCTCACTGGGGGAGAGAGAGAGAGAGAGAGAGAGAGAGAGAGAGAGAGAGAGAGAGAGTAAAACAGTGAGAGAAGTAAGTTTTTAGGTGGAGGAAGGACAAGTGAGGGAGAGCTTGGTGGGTGGCAGTTGGGGGGAATTGGGCTCTCCATTTTCCCTTTTCTCTCTCTCTTTTTTTGTGACTGCCTGCCTCCACTCTTGTCTTTCTCCTCTACTCCACCTCCTCCTCCTCCTCTTCCTCGTCTTCCTTCTCTTTCTGCTCCTATTCTCATCCCGGCTCCCCTCTCCCAGCTCCCGCCGTGGGGTCTCAGCTCTCCGTCTCCCTCCCCCCCTCCCTCACTCCCTACCTCCCGCGAGCCCTGCTGGGAGCCTCCGGGTTGCTGCGCCGCAGGAGGATGTCTCGCCGGGAGTCTCCACCACCGCCGCCCTCTCCACCTCCACCTGCACCTCCGCAGCTGCTGGGAGTGCAGAGGGGACAGGTGGACTGTGAGGACCGTCCGGAGCGCGCGGAGCCACTGTCCGACACAGAGCGGGAGATCATCCAGGACACGTGGGGACAGGTCTACAAGAGCTGTGACGATGTGGGAGTGTCTGTGCTCATAAGGTGAGTTTTTTTTAATTATTATTGTCTCTGTGAAACTTTCCAACAAGAGAGATCACAATAAAAATACTGAAGTTTTGAATCCTCTTTGTCACAACCTTCATACAACCTTTAGAGAACGTTCTCTGAAGCTTGCAAGAAGGTTGTGACAAAGTAACGTTCTGGGAACCGAATGTGCAACCAAAAACTAAACGTTAGGGGAACGTTAGGAAACTTTCCGTGTCAACCACAGGTAACGTTCCAAGAACGTTCTGGGAGCCACATATTGTTAACTGGGATGCACCAGCCTCACACACTCAGGTTTAGATTCTTTATTCTCACAGGGAGAACTGACATTTTCTATTAAATCACAGCCAGTTATCATTCAGTGCAGCCAATAAAAAGCAAATGAATCAGTGTAACGAAGCAAACCCTTTAACAAACCCCTGTAACATTAAAAACTCATTTGAGTGGTTATAAAAAGCGCTTTAAATCTCTGCTGATGTGAATGTAGAATATTCTTGTCTACATCCATTGTTGTTGCTTTGTTTGTGAGTAAAAATACAGTGATTACATACAAAAAATATGTTGCCAGAAGCCAGTATCAAAAAAACGTTTCATGCAGTATGTCAAGACAAAAAAAGCTAAATATCATAAGAATGACATTTTTAATGTATTACTATCAGATTTAAGTAGAGAACCTTGACCATAACCCTAAAACCAGGTCTTATCCCTTAAAAAGCCTGTTGGCTGATCCGATGTCAGGATCAGTCAAAATGTCCTCACTCTGTATTGGTTTATACGATTTTTGGTCCTCACAAAGCTAGGAAATAGAAGAACACACACCACGGTCTGCACCCATTCCCTCACCCTCTCACCAGTAACTGAGCTGTGACAAATGAAGGGAAGGAGGGAACATCACATTTGTCTCCCATTAGGATGCCGAAGAAATACTCCTTGGTCCTCAAGGCCATCAAAGATGGGTCATATGGTGAAATGTGTTCTTTGAGTACATGTTGTTTACTTTATTCAGTTGTTGACAGTTTAGACATCCTCACATATATATTCAAATTACCAGTAGCTTGTATTCCCACTGTCTTGTTCAGGAGTTAAAACCATATTTGTAAACATGAAAGGTCAACAGGCAGCTCTGCAAACTGGATGTAACACAGCTTGACTCTCCGTTTCCTGACTTTTTTTTTTTTTTACTGAGGACGACATGACTCCTGCAAAGGTCCCTGGCTAAACTGTCTCAGGGTTGAGCTTAATAAATCCTTTAAGGGCTTGTTAAAATGGACAGCAAGTCACAGCCAGGGAGGAGAATGATGTGAGCGAGACAAAATGATTTTCAGTTTGGAGTGGGTGAGTCTCTGAGGGGAGAGAGCTTAAGGGGCAGACAACATTCTCATGTGTGTGCGTGTGTGTGTGTGTGTCATTTTCTTATCTGTGGATGACAGCTTTGGCACTTGACTATGTCCCAGCATGCCTCACTATCCATATTTTCCTCTGTTGCTCTTTTTAGTTCCCCATATTTTGCTCTTTTTTGAATTTCCCCAAATTTGAACGCGAAAGAAATCTTTCAACAAACCATGTTTTTTTTGTTTTTGTTTGTAAAATATCGAAGTGATTGTGGATAAAGCTGTGTGCCACAGTGTTGCAGAGTCCAAAGTCAGATTGTTGTGTAATCTGTACAGTAGTTAAAGCTCTAAAATACCTCAAGTGTCTCTGAATGTTTGGCATTTTCCCCCGGAAAAGTAACTCCAAGTGCTAAATCATTATTTGTGAGTGCTGTTTCCGTAATTTCCTGTGGAAGTGGTAATTGATTTGACAGATTATTTTAGCCCTTTACATGGCATTATAATCAGTGTCGTGCACAAAGAGTGTAATTATCTATAGTTGGTGAGCAGTTCCTCAGGAGAACTGACACTGGGTCAGGGTCTCTTGCATGGTTGAGATCTTATTTTTTGAGATCAGTGCACAACGTCTCCTCCCCATGTGAACACAGATCTGCATTTCATCTCGATCCATCTGCTTAGAGACATGGAGCGAATAGACAGTGACATTAGCTGCAGTTGATCTCACCAATGAGTGCAAATGCAATTGCACCAAAGAGTGAATGCACCCCGGGCGTCAGCAGAACGGTGCATATGGCAGCTCTGTGAATGCAATCAAACCCTGTGTACTGTGGCTCTTATAGAAAAGTGCTAACGGGAGGAAATCGAGCACATTTTTCATAAAGCAGAAGACATCGAAGTGTCACACTGAATCTCATCCTTTTTCACTGCTGAAACTTCAAACATGTCTTTCTCCCAAAGCAAAGACGCAAATTCACTGTTAAACCAGTGAGTTATTATTATTATTATTATTACTGTCATTGTTGTTGTTGTTGTTTATGAGATGTTCTCCATCTCTTAAGGTTATTTCTTGCTGTAACGTCTTTTTGAGTTACATCTCTTTGTTTTTTTTTAAATGTATTTATTTAACCCTTAGAACACGGAACATTTAGGCTGCTTTTTTTCCCATTACAAACGTGTGTCTTATATTATTTTATTCATCACAACCTATAGGCAGTACAAAACATCTTTAACGTCACAGTTCAAACTTCACTTGGCTCATTTTTATGAACAAAAATAAAAGAAAAACTGTCTAATATTTTTTGTGACTTCTGCACAATTATCGCAACTACCATATGAATATGTGATTTAAAGAGAATTTTATAAAGCCTGTGGTGGAAAGATGTGCTGTATAAGCACACACCCCCAGGTAGCCTGAAGCTGATTTCCACCTGTAGTCTATTGGCAGGTTGACTTTACAAGGAAAAAACAAAAATACAAACAGACAAGCAGAAGCATAAACAAAAAAGCAGTAGTTACATAAAGAGGAAAGCTGGAGTTATTATCCATACAAATCAGTACAAATATATACAACAAAAAACAACAGCAATTGATAATAAAGTCCTAGTGTCATCAGATGATGGTAAAGTGATTCATGCAGAATGACAGGTCAATTATTGCACTAGTTTCAAGTATAGAAAATATAAAGTGCTCTGTTGCATAATTGCTTGATTGCACCTGGCCCCTTGAATTATTGCACTCTGGTGGAATTACACATAAGCCATCATCCATCATTTCAGAGGCGGTCACATGTTTGGTTTCAGCTGCTTCTTAAATGTTGTGGACCAATGAGACGAGGCAGGAAGTAACAATTGACTAAGTCAGACTTGAGTAGCCACCAGGGGGCAATACTGCTAGTTGCAAAAAGAACTCCATTTAAATGGAAGTCTATGGTTAAACTATAGTCTCCTGTAACCTTTAGGCCTGGGTCACACTTGGGGTCAAACGAGACAATCAAGAGGGCGGTAACCATGAAAGCTTGCTTGAGGGTACATGAGGAAGTCCACTGGTGTGAGTGTGAGAACAGACTGTTCCGTTATTCCTGCATGCAAGGAGTTGTACTTCTCTGAATTGACGTAGTGTTGTTGTGGTTGGTGGACTTCCGCTGTTATTCTTCTTCTACGCTGGTTATAAAGCTGGTAATAGAGCGCTCGGTTACACTAGTTTCAGGTGTTTCTCTGCAGCAGATGATGTCAGTTTTGTTACAATTTAGAGGAAAATAGACAATAAAACATGGCACATATGAGAATAATAATAATACTAATAATAATATGGCATATGGCACCTCTCAAAGAACCCAAGGCTGTAACCTGCATGTGACGTCTGTAAACTCAGTGTTTAAAGAATAAAAAGATGGGCAGCCTATGGTCAAGAGGAAAGGAATTGGGCTTTTGACTGAACGGTCCCCAGTTCAAATCCCCCATTTCTGCCTGGAAGCAGTACCCTGTGTGTGTGTGTGTGTATGAGTACAGTGGTGTATAATAAGTCAAATTCACGATCCCTAATAGGTGTGTGTGCATAAATGACTCTCTTCTAAAACTGACATGGCCCGAGTCAAATGTTGAGGCTTTGAAATGTGAGTTTGTTTTCACAACCAGAAGACTGTCTACATGTTTTTATATCATCTATCTATCTATCACTACTGAGGCACTAAGAACATAACGTGTACGGATACACTGTAAAATACACAAAACACAAAAAAACTAACTGACATGCTGATGCCACCAGAGGAGAAGTGAAAGCATGAGTCATCCTGCATTCTTATTGAACACCACTTTGTAGAATTAAACATCTCAGTCAGAGCCAAAGTAGTTAACTGACCCACACAGTAGTGGGTCAACATACAGCCCAGAACAAGTATTAACATATTTTCATTCATTCATTCATTCATTCATTTTCTACAGCTTCATCCTCCATGAGGGTCACGGGGGTGCTGTGCCAATCTCAGCTGATATAGGGCGATAGGCGGGGTACGCGCTGGACAGTTCGGATGACATATTTTGTTAATGATAAAGAATATTCCTTGAAAGAGAACATCTCAGACCCGTTTCCAAGCAAACAACACAGGTGAAGTTATTCCAAGAATAATTTCTGACCATTTTTGCTTTTACATTCCTGTGATTGCAGGTCTTTTATGGTTTGCCTTGTGAGAAAGACGTCTTTGAAGTTACAGCAGTGAGGTTCCAGGTTGTAAAAAAAAAAGAAAGAAAGAACCTACACTCTCATCAAAGTGTGATTAAGAAGCCCCACTAATGACTTCATTTAAATGCAGAGGCAGGTGCAAGAATGTGCTTAGAGCTCGACAAATTACCTAACACTGGGACAACACATTTGCCACTGTGCTTCATTATTTATGCAGCATTACAGTAAAACTGAAATATCAAGTGAAAGTTCAAGTTGTCGTCGTGATGTTTTCAGCCATAGCAGCACCACTTATAGGCCCAAACTGAAACATTTCAACCAATACCAACTTATTGGACTGGCTGAAATGACTTTGATGCTCCTTGATGCTACTTTACCCGCGGCATCACCATAAGGTTGACATTTGTGGGTTTAAACTAGGGATGTCCCGATACTACTTTCTGGTGTCTGATAACGATACCGATATCAAAAACTCATCCGATTCAGTCATTTTAGACCATTTATGAACTATGAAGCTGTGAACAACACATTAGTGCTGAGTCATTTCAAAGAAGAAATAAACATTTTTATTTACATTTTTACAAGCATGCGATATACAGGATTTTTGTATTATCTACATTGTATTTGTCCCGATCCAGTGATTTTGACCAGTATCGGACCGATACTGACCGATACTGATTCCCATCCCTAGTTAAAACATATGATTTATTGACAACTATTACCTGAATAAATGCAGCCTGTGTTCAAAGTATAGGTGATAAAAAATGCCTGTAAAGTGTCTTGTCCTATTTTAATATTAAATTTAATATTTGATTCTGAGACTCAACCCTAAAGGAACAATAGATGCTTTGAGACACCAGACGAATAAAGGTTTCCTGTTCTCTGTGATATTCCTGTTTGTAAAACCAGACCTTGCCCAGCAGGGTAGAGGGACAGGCACACAAAGAAGGAGAAGAAAAGAAAGCATTAGCGCCGCACCACTGTTTCCTTAAAGCACTGCCGTGAACTTTCATTTTTGACATCTACCAGACAGGAATAATACAGACAGTATTATTCCTGTCACCAAGGACAAAGTGTGTATACGTGTTGTGACAGCTGGTAGAGCTGGGCTAGAAGTGCCACAGGCTAGTTGAGCCTTTGTACGCCTGGCATGACATAGGATCTCGGTGGATCTGCGGTGTAGTGGCGCTGCCGAGGGTGAAACTCCAACTGGGGGATAACTGCACGAGCCGTTCTTCGTCTTTAAGTGGGTCACAGCACAACTCTCTCTCATGTAAATCCATCAGTCAGCGGTTATCTCTGAACGCGCTCTGCATTGTTGTCATTGTGCTTAATCTGTCAAATTCCTCACAAGCCCCTTTAGCTCCGCTTGTGGGAAGGTTCTTATTTGTTCAGCATACACTCTCTGCTCTCACATCCTGAGCTGCAATGAGCTCAGATGTCAGCTGTGACAGAAACTGTGAAACCTCCTGAATCAAAGCAAGGCATCTTAACCCGAAACCCACGAGACAATTTACCTTTTCTTTGTTTATGTCCCTGTAAACATCTATCAGGGTGGTTGAAGAATGGAATTTACTACATCACAACACTAAAGCACTCTGTAAAAATAACCTTAAACAGAGGGTTAAAGTCATTTTCTTTCCACATCAGTATTACATTCATATATATATATATATATATATATATATACATATACAGTATATGGTTTTTTGAACGGTGAAACATGACGTTATCTTCTCAGATACTGAATTTTGTGAGAGCATGTCAGGACTGGCTTGCTGCTCGAGTAGAGTAATTTGTTTCAGACATTCACGGCTCCCAGAGGTTATTCAGTAATTAACAGATTTTTAATCTGGTGACACATCAAAGAGCATTTAATCCTAATTTAGGCATACACTGCATTAATACCAAAGCCAAGGCCATTTCGGTGCAGATCTGGATGATGATGGATGATCTTAGCTGTAAGGATCGACTGAAATCCATGATACTATATTCACCTGTCATTTTATTGATACTTTATTTAAAGAAAATGTATTATTGTTATACAAACATATTTTATTGTTTCTTATGTCAACAAACTTAAAATCACATGTTTTGCATCTGTAAACAAAAGAAGCAAAGCTTCATTACAATGAAAGCAAAAAAAACAAACACAAGTTGTGTTTTGCAAATTAATTATAGATATTTTTTTATTTTGTGGTTTGAAGTAATATTTTATCCATCATGTGACTCCTTGGCTTGGAAAAATCAAGAAACACATACGGACACATCCGTTCTTGGTTCAATCCAAACAGAAAACTGCTCTCAACAGCAGTGCGTAAAAGAAATGTTATTTGATTACATTCATAATGTCGTGGAAGCTTTTTAATCTTTGCCTTTCAGTGAGTTCAGTTTTTTAGGCAGATCCACTCACATAAGCTGCTCCACACATGCTGGAAAATTAAACACCTTTCTTCAGCACACCTGCATCAAATTATACTTAAAGTGTCAAAAAAAAACAACCTCACTGCCATGGACACTGCTGCTGCTGCTGCTGCTGATCTGTGAAAGCCTCTGCAGGCAGCACCTGTCATCTCAAGGGTGCAGAGGTGGACAGCATCACAAATTACTCACTAAGTTAAACTTACAAGAAACTAATCAGAATTTAAGTCCTGTTGTGCATTTAGAGATAGAGTATGTAGCATTTCTGCAAAATGTTCTTATTTTGTTGAGTAGTTACACGGGCCAAAACATTTTCAACACTCCTTAAATCCATAGAAATCCTTATTTCTAAAAACATCGGAGTGAAGAAGGAGATATTCAGCAAGTCAGCGTGTTGTCTTATGTTTTTTCATTTTATTATGTGTATTTATCAGTAATGACTCATGAATACTCATTGCCACTGAAGCTCTCCCCATGAAGCACAAATGACACAACAAAACAACAATTGCCACGATTCCATGCTGCGTCCTGATGACATCAAACTAGGTCTTTAATTATTTTTTTGACTGAGAGACCCCTAGAAGCAGGAAATTGCATACGCTGCGTTTAAAGGCCCGGGGGTTAATGTTTAATCATTTGACTCTTTGTAGCGTTTTTCTTGTAATTTGAAAAATCGTGACTTTATAACCCTTTTGTCATTCATTTCTTAGTGAAATCTAGACTGCTCAAGTACAAGGCGTCTCATTCTTTGGCCAAATGTTGTGACACATGTATGGTTACCATTACAATGCATTTCTGGATTTGTAATGTGACTCTAAGGGGATTTGTCTCAGTTAATCTAATAGATGTCATAGCTGTCATCTTTATTTCCAACGAGACTAAATGGCAACAGCGATGTTAAGAGGCGGCGTCTTTCTTGTTCATATGATGTGCGTGTGGTGTTAATGCTCTCTGTTTTTTGTGCATCTCTCCCCTTACTCATTATATTATATTCTTATATTCAAAAGTCAACAAAACAGTTCAATAAGCAGTGTCACCAGACACAGCACGAGAAACAAGCAGATAGAACAGGCTCTTTTCTCTGTAAAAAAAAAAGAAGAAAGAAATCATGACATGCTTTAAATTAAATTACAGAATTAAAGAATTTTAAACACATCTTTCTTGGGTTTGTCATGTGCTTTCTGTGCCTATGCAGGTTTTCTTCTGCCCACAGTTTTAAAGACACTGGTAAAGTTAAATACAATATAAATTGCATGTTTTTGGACTGTGGGAGGAAGCCACAGAACCATGCAGAACAGCCCTTGTTCCAACTGGGGCTTGAAACCTGGGTCTTCTTGCTGCAAAGGCAAGAGTGCTAACCACTACACACCAACCATGTGGCCTCCAATCGACTTTCTATAGAGCACATTTAAAAACAACACAGTTGCCCAAAGTGCTGTACAATAACATTAAAACATAAACACAAGTAAAAATAAATAAATGAATGAATAAAAATATATTTGAAAAAACACAACATCTCACATTTGCAAGGCTTTAAAAACGGAGAAGAAGTGAAGGGGCGTGTCTAATATTAAAAGGCAACTCATTCCAGAGTTTGGGAGCCAAGGCTGCAAAAGATCAGTCTCTTCTGAGCTTCAGCCTTTTTTGGGTACAGTCAAGAGCAGCTGATCAGCAGATCTGAGAGACCATGATGGAGCATAGCACTCCATTTAATGGAATTCTAAATTACCTGAAAGTGTGAACATGAGAGTGGACGTATGTCCTGGCTCGTGCCCAGTGTCATCACAGTGGGACTGGCTTCTCCCCAAACACCATCATGCTTCCTGATGTATCATGAAAACTGTGTTTTTAATGGTACAGATATTTGATGTCCTGCGCCTATCTCTGGATTGTTTCTGAAACTTTTGAACTCCTCTTCATGTCTGGATTGCCATCAGTAAATAAAGTTGTCTGGGGGGAAAAGTGAAAAAAAATCTATTGTATTAGGAGTCTGGGAACCACTTCACTGCAAATGCTGCAGCTGATAAATGCCACCCTCTCTTGTCTGCTCTTAGAACCACACAGTCACTGTCTGAAGCCAAGTGGAGGAGAGAACAGAGCAGCTTTGTTGTTGACAACATCACATCTTAATCTCACCTGTAAGAAAATGGTTTTCCCCCACTATATAGTACTGCCTCAGCTCGCCTCGCCTCCACACGCTTTGGTTGGTTTTCCATTACAATATAGTACCTCCTCAACGTGGGCGGAGTCATCACAGCAAGTGTTTGAGAAACCAATTAACCAATAAGAAGTATCTTCATGGTTAATCCTCACGTTCTCAAATTATTCAGTCTAACTGGCCAAAACTGGTATCCCAAGAACTGCTCTGGGACGAAATGGCCGTCTTGACTTCTCCGCTCAAGCTGCTTACGGCCAAGTGGAGAGGGAACCAGGTCAAAAAAGGGCTGATACCAACCCCCATTGCTCCCCGGGCGCTGCTCACTGGTTGCCTGCTGCTCCTAATTCTAGGACAAGTAGCGGATGGGTTAAATGCAGAGCAGGAATTTCCCCTGTGGGACTGATAAAGGGCTCATTTATTTATTTTTATTTACCCCAACGACCCGACCTCAGATAAGCGGTAGAAAATGGATGGATGTTTTGTTTTCAGGATTTTATATGCATGTAATGCTATTGGCCTCGTTTGTCTCTCTTTTTTTTGCCCCTTATAGGTTCTTTGTGAATTTCCCATCAGCCAAACAGTACTTCAGCCAGTTCCAGGAAATGGAGGATCCAGAGGAGATGGAGCGAAGCACTCAACTTCGGCACCATGCCCGCAGGGTGATGAACGCCATCAATACTGTGGTGGAGAATCTCCACGACCCTGAGAAAGTGTCGTCAGTGCTGGCTCTGGTGGGAAAGGCCCACGCTATCAAACACAAGGTGGAACCCATGTATTTCAAGGTAAATTTATACTCCTCTCTCTGAGCTACTTTTGATATTTACACTTAAGGTTTTTTCCCAGAATTGTTGTTGCCAACAGTCTGACGTTAGAGAACACTGGCCCCGGGGCTTTGTTTTCTTTTTCGACCATTCCTATCATTGAGCTCTTGTAAAGAAAGGAAATTATTAAATAGTGGGATTATCTGCCTGCTTCACCAGCCCTTTGAAGGTGCACCATTTGTACTTGAAAGGCATTTTTTCCTCACATTTTCTCATTAGCGGAAAGGTATTCATCCATATATTTAAATTTAAAGTTTTAGGCCAAAGGTCATGCTGTATTCATCTGCCGTTACTATCTCTTTATTATTGTGACGCGCCATACAAAGCGTATACTCCATAGAAAGTTATTAATGTTAATATATGTAAAAATCTGCAGCTACCTGCAGAAGCCGTAAACAGCATCATGCTTAAATTAGACCCGTGTCGTTTACAGTGTGAAAATCAAATGTTGCTTCCCCTCTTCAAGTCTTTTGAATGTCGTTGGCAGCCGTGTCACAAATGCAGCTGTGAAGAGAACACACTTCACACGCCTTTCAGCACCACGGACTTCCAACTGCCTTTAAGATATTTTTCACATGTCATTGTTATTTGTGTCATGGGACTAAAATGTTAGTACGACTGTGCATTTCCTGCATTCATTAACTGCCCTGTAGATGGTGATCATGACAGTAGTGAATGTGTACATCAAAATAGCTATAAAATGAGTTTTGTTCAAAACTGCAACAGTTTCCCTATCTTAAATAACATATATTGCGCTACCTTCTTTTTGATTTCATTATCCTAAAATGGTATTCAATTTATACTTCACTGACTTAACATTATTAGATGTCCACTGTCACTGAATTTATTATTGGAAACATCTAAAAGAACACAAGGGTCAACCTGCTTATGTTCCCTCCGCCTTTTAATCACAGTGTACGGATGGAGTCAAGAGTTGCTCAGTTGCCATAGAGATGGTTTAGTCAGTGGTGTTTTGTGTGGCAGACCGGTTCCCTGGATGACCAGTATGGAGAGCTATTTATTTGACCCCCAGTGTTGTTTATGACAAAAGAAAATATTTGAAAGGTCATTTATTCTTTTAAATGTATGTTTTATGGACAGTTTTATTGGGACTCAAGTGTCTCTATATATCACAGAGTGTTGTCGTATAGAGTTTTCTTTTTTAATTTCCGTCGCCTCCTCTCTGCGCCTTTCTGCCTTCTACTTTCATGTTTTACTGTTCTCATTTTCAATTTTCACCTGTCTCCCCCACTTTTCCACTACAGTGAATTGGATTATTTCCACCTCCTCACTCCCTCTGTATCTACAAATGTTATTTCTCTTTATTACTCTCTCCTCCCTCCACCTGCCGTTATCTTAATGGCCACGTTTTCCCCACCATTTGAAGCCACTCGTCCTTCTCAAATCATTTCAGTCCACTTTCCTGTTAATCAATGTGTTGTTTTTTCTGACCATCCATCTCCCTCAGATCCTGAGCGGCGTGATGCTGGAGGTGTTGTCTGAAGACTTCCCAGAATTCTTTACGGCAGAGGTGCAGATGGTGTGGGCCAAACTGATGGGGGCAGTGTATTGGCACGTGACAGGGGCGTACACGGAGGTGGGGTGGCTCCAGGTCTCCAGCTCCGCCGTGTGAAGAGTACGGATGAAGAGGGTAAAGGAGTTTCTAGTGGACTTGAAAATGATGTGTTTGTAATAATGTAAATGCAGATGTAGAAGAGTCGGTTTGAAAGGTGTTCTGCGAGGATGGCTAAATTAACATGGATGAGACCGATGTTGTAATCCGTGCAACTCTGTACTTTCATTTTGGAGATATTTTGGTGCTAATCCTTTGTTGTTGTGTTTTCTTTTCTGCGTTGCACTTCCCAGACATCACTTGGATACCAAACAATGTAGCCACACGTCATTGATGATGTTTTAGCTTATGTCAGTGGTGCTTTGATGTGTGTATATATAGCCATGTAGGTGATCGATGCGATACATAACCATTCAGGTGTTTTACTTCCAGACCAAAAAACACACTACGCACCACTTCCTCTGTGGCAAACGATCTTCCCCACTAAAGAACCTAGAAGAGCTTAGACAAAATAAAATTTTTGATGACTCTCCACTTGCTACAAGGCCTGTCAAGCTTTCCACTCATGCACGCTCAACAATTACAATGATAATACCAACTTTTTCCTTTGCAACACGTGGGAGACAATTGAAAATGTTTTAATCCTGAGAAAGCACAGACGAGACGATCCAGTCGAGACGCAGGACCACACGCGTTTAACCGTTCAATCAAACGATTCCAGGGATTTTGTGATGTTTTGTGCTGAGAAATGCAAAAAAACTGCGCATGAAGTCACGGCTGAGAAGACAGAATCAACTTGACTTGTACAAATTACGGTTCTAAACAAAAGTACGCAACATCCGTTTCCTGGTCGACTTGCTCTCATTGATTATTGCGCGTTCTGCTCACGCCCCAATCACTGAACATGTTTGATACTTGAAGACTCTGATGTGTCTGATGACGTTAAAATCGCGTCTGTTAACCCCTCACACTACAGGATGAATTGGTCATATAATGTTTTCAAATCAGCCTAAAATCAAAATCAACCTGTCCACCACCCACCTGCTGGCCTTTAGGCATGCTAAAAGACAAAGAATACAATAACTACATTTAATGAATTTCATCTTTCGAGTTTGCTGATTAGCCCTAGCCCTAATATGTTGGTTTTTTGTTTTTTTCAGTAAAACCGAGCTGACTCTTTAACATAAATCTCCACAAATGTGATTAGTTAATAATGTGCTCTGTAGCAGGCTGCTAATAACACACCGATGAGTCGTTGTACACGTCATCTCTTGAATTCTTTGGTTTTGCGACAGTAAAGAAAAAGACAGCGGTCTCTAAACTCTGTATGTATGCTGATGACATTACGTGTTCACACACAAAGCTTCCAATGGCTAATTACTCAGTCCCTGTTTAGGGGAGAGCTTTAGTGACATCATCAGTCAGAGATGGACACTTATTACTTTACAGAGCTTATTTCAATGGAAACTTGTGATTATAGATACATGCACATGATTACACTTCAAGAGAGACTGAGAAATGTTGAGAGAAGGAATGATTTTTATGCTATAGGAGGGGACACTTAGTAGTTTGTTGGGACCATGGAGCTGCTGACTGTTAATAGATTATATTTGTGTCCCTCTACAATATATATCCTCATTCTCTCTCTATTAATGCTCTTAATCTATCTTGTTTAACTTTACCGAGGTGTCGTTTGTATTTGTGTACTGTGGACAAACTGTGTGTTTTTCCTTTTCTGCTCAATGTTTTTGACAAATAACAAAGCCTTTACACTTTTCTTACAAATTGTGAAAGAACATAGAAGCAGGTGGACACACTCCACAACCATCCCATGAACACATTCACACACAGGCATGCTTACAGACCACCTCTGTGGTAATATTTACCAAACTGTCAGTTAGTTTACCTCTGAAGCCCATCAGAGAGACATGCTGCATTACAGGCTCCATTAAGGGTTTTAGAAGCTCACTCGGGAGGTCTGAGAAGTACTATCAGTCTGGGTTTTGTTTTGCTATTTTAGACCTTTTATCGTTCCATCTCAAGAAATGATGGGCAAAGACACAAATATACACTTGAATCACATCAAATATCTACACATTTATATGAATAGAAATAAGAATCAGAGACTGTGATTATTCAGTGTTCCCTTGAGCAGTTTATGATCTGACTACATATAAAGATGAACAATGCAGTAATGAATCAATCAGCACGCCTCACACTGTTGTTATGGCATCCTCTAACGAACCAAAATCAAACAAATTAAAAAAAGAAACCATCTACAATGTCAGAAACCGACTATTTAGATTTTTGTAAGTTCCATCTTGTCCCATCTGTTGACTATACTGAAAAGTCAAGGGTATGATCACAGTCTACACTAGTCTACATGCCGATGTGTCCCTGGGCAAGACACTTAAACCCAGGTTGTTCCTGTATGTGAACAGGTATGTTAGACCAGGGTTTCTCAATCCTGGTCCTGAGGACCCCACTGTCCTGCATGTTTTCGATGTTTCCCTGCTCCAACACACCTGATTGAAATGAATATGTCATCACCAGGCTCTTGCAGAGCTTGATGACGAGGCAAGGAAGCATCTAAAACATGCAGGACCAGGATTGAGAAACACAATTGTGTGAATTTGTGAATGAAAGTGGTCAACAACACTAAAAAAACCTACATAAATACAGACCATTCACCATTTTATGACTGTGGATGCATCAGCTTTAACACGGTAGATGTTTTTTTTTCATATTTGACTTAAAAAACTAACGCCAAACTAACTTTTCTCACCTTATTTAACCTCACCTTTTAACCACCAGTGCTACAGAGCATGCAGTCCACTCTTTGGACTGCATGCTCTGCTGTTTCCAGTACCCATCAGTGGGTTTCTGTCCAGTCTCTGGCCAATTTCCAAACATACACAGCAAATCTGTTTAGGATGGACATTTGATCCAATCTTGAGTTTGCATCTGTTCTGGTGACGTCCTGTATCTCCCATCTTAACCCCCTTGGCATCGGCATCTGGCATTAATGAGGAGGTAATGAGTCTCCTCTCCTCCTCATTTGCTCGTTCATTTTCTCTGACTTCCCACTACCTCCGTTTGGGCCACATCACTGGGAACAATTACGACTGGACAGATGGCATTAAAGCCGCCACATCATGGCAGCCATTCACAACAATAATTTATACAATCCTCAGCACCGTGCAGATTGAATTTTTTTATCAACCAGAAAGCGTAGTGGGGGAAAATTGAAAACAAAATTCTTATTATAGATGAACGTGCATTGCGTTTTATAAATCCCATTATCAAAAGTTATCTCAACACGAGTTAGGTTCTCTTGGGATAAAAAGATAATAACCTGGAATCAATCTCGAAATGATGGGATTACAAAACAGCACTGTAGCAAACATGAGTCACTCATGCTATCTAACCTGCAAAAATAACCCTTTTATTTTTCCTATTATTCATGAAATAGACATGCAAAGTGTCCTTTTGTTTTGTGTCACAACAGGATTAACTGCGTTAATTACAAGCGCAGCCACTTTTAAGCTTCAGCGTCTATAAAAAGTGGCCACTTACTCTTGCAAAGGTTTATGAAAAGCTCCCATTAAACAAGTTCCTTTCAAGCTGAACGGAAGAGTCGTAAGCCGCTCAAACAAACCTCCCGCTGAACTATGACCACTGTCACTTCAACAGATCTGAAGACTGTCAAATTGTTGGCACTTTCAAAACACACACCAGTAACTATTCTACACCCGACTCGTGACGTCCATGTTCATCCGAGGTCAGACCTCAAGCAGCTCGAGGTTCAGGAACATTTCTGTAGAGCCGAGTTCCTCTGACATCGTGTTTATTAAACACAGTGTGGTGTGAAAGGCGTCTGGAGCTACACTTCTCTCGCTAAGTAGCAGGCTTTACGTCCTTTTTTTCTTTTGCCCGAATGCACCATGTCCCTCGTCACTACTACAGACACACAGACTCTGCCCGTCTCAGTGCGAACATAATGGATGCTCGAAATGATGCCACAAAGTGGGGACAGGCCAACATGTCCTCGAAATGTATTCTCAAGGTTGTTTGGTTAAAATTGGTTAAAAGTGCACGCACACACACACACACACACAATCCCACCTCCACGTACATTTATGTGCAGACACAACCTGCTCACGCTCACTCAGTTTCTTTATTGCTTGTCTCCCACACTCGGTCTTGCATATACCATGTGCCGCACTGTGCATGTCGCCGCATACCAAGTGAACTAACTTAACTCAATATATAATTCCAAGAACCTTCTTTTTCTCATTCATTCATTCATTCATTTATTTCTCACATTCATTCTCTTCCGGTATTAGGACATGGTCACTATGGAATTGGAACACTTTTCACGAAGCAAGCAACACTTTATGAATTGTGTAACCAATAAATGAACCACGAAATCAAAATACACACATTGCAAATAAAATATTGACTTAATCATTCAAAAAATATTGTATTTGATTTGCTTGAAAATACACTTTTTGTTTGCAATGATTTTGTTTCCTCCGACTCTTTTGCGGTTTGCGCTTCTGACCATGGGCGGGCCTTATGGGAAGCTGCCTGCTGATTGGCTACTGAGTTTTGGAGCGACAGCTCAATGGACCTTTGGAAGAATTTATAGGCTTGGAGTCGCTGTCCATCCGGAACTCGTTCCCCACGTTTTCCCCGTGGACACCCGACAAAATAATTGTAAAAATAGGATCACAAACAAAAAACACACGGCACAAAGAACGAACGAGGGAGCGCAAAACGCAAGAGAATTGATCATTGCAAACAAAAAGCATATTTTCAAACAAATAAAATACAGTATTTTTGAATAATTAAATCAATATTTTATTTGCAATTTATGTATTTCGATTTTGTGCAGTTCATAAAGTGTTGCTTGTAAATACTGACACAAATCTAACTCCACATATGCCACGTCATATGGGGAACAATGCGTTTTAGATGTGAAATGTTTCTGTCTCTCAGTTTAAAAGTTAGGACTTTATATTTTTCTAAATGATGTATCTATAAGAGGGAATTCCTGTATTTGAATACTGTGTATGAATATGTCATTGTATACCATGTTGTTGGTGGGAGGGAGTGCAGTGGCTTTGTAGTGTTTAGAGCATGTTTGCACAGCCTTCCACAAACTTGTATCTTTACAGACCTGGTCAAAAAAAATAAAAAATAATGAATCAAGACCCGTCAATAAAATATGCTTAATAAAAATAAATTTGTGTGAATTTTGTGGGAATTTAGGTTTTAACATGTAATTTCACCAGTAAATGCTGCTTCATAGCACACACTGTACTTCAAGGTGACTTATTTCTATTATTTCAAAATATAGTTGATCGAGGAGCAACATTCTTTTTTAGACCATTTTATGTAAACCCTAGAGATGGTTATGCAGGAAAATCTCAAATAAAAAATCTGAAATACTCAAACCAGCCACATTCAAAGTAACTTAACTCCTCAGTCTGATGCTCAGTTTGATTGTATGTATCTATACCGAGAAGCACAGAGTTTCTGTCATGTGATTGGCTGGTTAGATATTTGTGTTAACAAGTGTACCCAATAAAGTGGCTAAATAAAGTGAATGTAGTATGGCAAGGTTAACATTTGTTTATTAAAAACAATAATAATAATGATAATAATAATAATAATAATAATAATAATAAAAATAATTCCTGAAGCAGGACCTATAGATGAATTCCTTAGACCATAACCTAAACCTGAGTTGTGAGGACCAGCCAGAATCTCCTCACTTCCCCAAAAGGTTTCCACTTCCTGTATACTCCTACAATTAGATTAAGATAATCATAATAATAAAATTAAAGTTCTTCTTGTAAGGACCGTGTCTACTCTGTAACAACTCACTTTGACTCTTTGTAGCTTGTTACAGAACTTTACAGCGATGTAAGTGAACCATGAATTAAAGATAATAAAAATCTCACATGGCACGACGGGAAAAGGTTGATTAAAAAGCTATGACGGAAAGATCAAACTACCCAAATAAGCACACACAGATTTGTTACACCAAGGAGCGAAGAGGTGCTCACATTATTGCAATTATTACAATTTGAACACCTCTTATTTAGAGATTAAGCCAATATTACTAAAAATATGCGTCACATTCTATGTCTACGTCAAATGCGATATTTAAAAACCTAAAAACCATGGAAATAGTCATTTGGATCCACATACTTATGTCAGCAGTTTTTCTCAGGCATGAAGGACTTAAAATCGTGTGGGTCACTTTTTATTTTTTCCACGAATAATAGAATAAGACACAAAAAGGTCTACATAGTTCTGTGTTTTATTTCAAAGTAGGCCTATAGGTGTCAGCACTGTTTTTTCCTTTGTTAACAGGTAAAAACATGATGTCATCTTCATTCTATGGGTCAAATAGGTTTTGTGGCTCAAGATGAATTCTTTTTGGGTGGCGAGGGGTCAAAAATGGCTCTTCTGATTCTAGAGGTCGCAGACAGCTGTGCTACAGTGAGTCACTCACGGAATTGTCAGACTGCCACACTCAAGATATAATAAAACCCTCTGAAAATGTACCCGTTTGTGGATTTGTCAAGATGATCAACTCCTTCCACGCGTCGACAGTTGACCATTATGTCCACATGACATTAAATATACATGAATCACTGTATACTAATGCAACTTTCCTACCAAGTTAGCGACTGAGCCTCATCTCCATGTTTTACCGTAGTTCATTGAACGTTCAGAATCACTGGTTCATCTGAATATCTCATTAGCCGCCGACTGCTGAGAGAGTCATGGGTGAGTGCATCTGCACACATGATTAAATGGTGCTTGTTAATGCCGCTCACAGCTTAAGCAGCTGAAGACGACGACGTACAGTAGCGCCGCACGTCGAGGTGTTTCAGCCTCATTTGATGCATTTGGTTGATCTACTGTACACGGTGTGTGTGTTTTCAGGATGGTGTGTGTGGGAGTCGTTTGACCAGGTGGGTTTTTTCCTCATGAGACCCCACTGGATGTGATGAGCTGCTCTCTCCAGCTCTCTATGGAAATGACAAGACCTGGCAGTGGGATAATGTGTCACCATGGTTACAAGTCAGTGTCCACACTGACCACACCGTGCCTGTTGAGAGGGTTATTCTGATTTCCATTTCTCATGGTGCGGTTTACCTGCTTCACCTATTCGTCTTACTAAAACCAGCTCATATTAACTACAACCAAACAATTACATGAATCATGTGATTACAATCTGGCATATAAGTTTTTTTGTTTTTTTGTGATAATCAAACAATAATTGTATTTAGCTTAAGTTTATAGCATAAATAGCAAATATGAATGAATAAATAAATAGAAAAGCAAAAAAGAGATAACATCACCAAGAGGCAAGTCTGTAGAAATGGGCTTCAAGATAATAAAGATACGATCATCTTTTATTAGGGTCAAAACGGTCCGTCTAGACTTTTTTTTTTGCTTAATTAACTATAACAGGACCAGAAAATGTCCTGTGAGTTAAGTGCTTTTCCCATTTTTCCAGAATAACTTTCAATATCTGACAATTATTTACAATTTACAGCAAGTTAAAATGGTGTATTTGAACATTTGAAATAAATAAAAAAGACCAGATTTTGCATGTTAAACTTGAAAACATGTTTAAAATAACATTTGTTTGAGTTTTTGTCTAAAATGTCAAAAAAACAGGCCAAAAATGTTAACTATGTACAGGCCTTTTTCCCCAACTCTCTCCTCTGGTGACAAAGATGCTGATTCCTGCAAGAGCACAAGTGATAAAACGGGTTTTTGACTTGCAACTTCTCAGCTTTCAGAAACCGCTGGAACTTTTCCGATGGCACAAACTGTTGCGTATTTACGGCAATTCAAAGTGCGCTTGCGCTTGGTGTTAAAGGGTTCAGGAAACATACAGTATATAGATAAATATTCCCTCCCATTGGTGATACAGTATAAAGCCTGAATAAATCAGTGTCTTCCTCGCTGCATGAACCTCCCACTGGAGCCTTGGATAGCATCTTGCCTGGAGCATGAAGCTGTGAATAGGCAAGCATTAATCACTGATTAAGAACATTTACATTCCATTCCTTTTAATTATCTCTTGTCTCCTGAAACAGTGGGACTGCCATGCAGAGTATATTTGCGCTGATGACGTGCAGACAGGAAACACGTGATGCCGCATTATCTGGGTCAAGTTCACCACTGCCTGAGGAGTTTGATTTTTTTCTTCTTTTATTAAAAACAGGATTAGAACGGCAGAAAATAAATTGGCTAATTTTTCCCTTGAAGAACAAAACCGTTCACAAAATAATCGATTCTCTTCACTTTTCTCATCACACTTGATCATATCACTGGTCTCTGGAGTATTACTGGATGGTTGAGTGACATCATCTGTTTTGCTGCTGCATCATGAACCAAGCAGACCCCCACGGAGAAATGGCAATTCATTTCTCAGCACATATTGGCAACGCCCTCCGGGTTCTCATCTCTTTCCTATCAAGCCTTAAAACTTTGTTTTGTTGTTTCATTTTGTTTTCAATGTACTGCTCAATGCGTGAATTTCTGTGGAAAGATTTTGAGAAGAGAAGAAGAGAAAGAAAGGACTTTTTTTTAACCATGTGTCACACTGAAAAGTAATATTTTATTGTTCAACTTTAATCATTTATTTATTTATTTATTTGAATCTAATTTCTCCCTTGAAAATCTTATTTTACAGTTTGTATTTTTCACCCTGTTCAGGACACCGACTTGACTACATGATTTAATAAATAGTATCTCCCAGTGAATCTCCAACATTCACTCAAACATTATTAAGGCAAAAGGTATTCTTTTGTATTATGTTTTATTTTGATACTTGTTGGTGTGGGCAGACACTCTTACAACAGATACACAGGCAGTTACTCTCCACTCTAACTTTTGTAACCATGTCAACTGTTGCTTTGCGCTGTTCCACCTGTGATTCGTGTGCTCCGTGACTGTGTTTCTTGCTCTGTATGTGGTGATGTTAAAGGATAACTGATATGAAATTCTCTCGAACCTGCTGCTGATTCAGGCGGCTCCTTGTGAAACACAGTTATAGCCTCACTTCTATATACAAGCGTGGCAATACAAGCGTAAAACGCACAATGGACCCTAGCGAACATTCACGGTTGTAAACAAGATGGCAAAAACTCCTTTGTAAATGTGTGCTCCATGAAAAAGTAGGCGAAAACTTGATAACAGTGCTACGACAAAGCCCCTTGCCTTCAAAATATCGGTCTCTGTTTTTAACCCTTAGAACTCAGAGAGTTCTAACGAACTCTGTTCTAACAAACACATAAGATGATGAAAAAAACACATTTTTTCAAAGCCTGAATATGTCCCCCCCACCAGGATGTCCATATAAGGAGTAGTGTATTATTCCCACGGCAAATGACCAAGGATGCACCTGCAGCACAGATCTGTGCCACGTGAGCACTAAGGACTAAAAAACACATTCCTTAGAAAAATGGCTACAATGTCATGATATAAAAGTGAAGTGAATTCAAGTCTGACATAAGCTTGAACCCTATTTGAACCCTCATGACTAAAAATGTAAGTCACGCATATGCAAGTCACAGGTCTTAACCTTCAAGTCTCAGCCAATCTGACGTAATTCATGAAAGAATCAAGCAAGTTACAAATCAGGTCAAATGAATATAGAAGATGAAGATTTCCAAGATATTCCACATTTAGATATGTTGTTGTTGTTTATTGAGTTATCTTTTTGCTCAACATCACAAACAACAACAAAACATTGGTCTGGACAATCAGCCAGGTACAGCATTCACGACTGAGATGCAATTAAGAGATACAGTGCATAGGAAACAAAGACATAATTAAATAACTTAATAACTAAATAAAAATATCCCAGGACTGCAAACACAATTTTAGAAACAAGAGGAACTGGAGTTGAAGCTGAGGACAATACCCGAGAGCAGCAGAGCCACCGTGGGGTTGGAAAAGTTAAGATGTACAGTTAAATATGTTAAAAAAAAAGACAAGTCACTTTGAAGGGCTAGTTTTATCTGTAACAGAAACACTGTTTTACTCATACAACTTCTGCTTCATGGTCCCATACAACTGATCTTTATAAATATACACACACACACATATATCTATATATATTTACATAGTTCAAATCAATAAAATTAAAATACATAAAACTAAAGTCTAAAATACAAAGAACTGTTTGCTTGAGAGCCATGGTTTTTACGTGAGGCCACAAAAGCAGACACCCAATGTTTTCCGTGTGTCAAAAACAAATTGTAACGTTAACCCCTCAATATTTGGCTAAAGGTTGGCTATAAACAGCAATGAAATGTCATTACTTTGTATATAGTATGTCTGCATAAAAAAACGTATATGGGAAATAATCTTAATTTTATGGGTCAAATGGGTTTTGTGGCTCCAGATTCAGGTTTTGGCATCTGCAGCACATAACCTCATGTGACCTCAAAACTTAAAATTAGTCAGTTAAATGCAAAGTAAAAGTCATTAGAGTTCCTCTGCTGGCCACGAGGAATGGCGTCTCAACATTTCATCACACTCCATCAAATAGTTGTTGAGATATTTCATTGTGGACTGTGGTGCACAGGCATACGGCCATTACCATCTCAGGAGGAGAATTCAAATGTATGCTCAGAGGATAAATGTAACCAGCATACAAAACACGGGAGATAAGTCCGTTTCAAAAACACTGGCACATTTTTCGCCAACAAATCGCTTCATTCTTTGAAACAAACAATTCCGGATTACGGCTGAGCCAACCTTCATGCGGGTCAGCGCAAATAACAGCTTTGTGACACTTCAACTGTGGTGAATATAGAGCAGCTTTCAACACTAAGCTCAAAAGGAGACCTGGACATTTTTTCTAATTAGGCAGCGTGAGCTGCCCTCAAATCTGCAGATGAGATGCACAGCCACATCCTTGCAACTTGACATTCCTGACAGCCACTCGTGTGAACTTCCATCGGTCCATGCGCCACAGCCTTTTTTTTTTCTCCATGACAGAGCGGTGACAGCAGAGTCACAGATGCTGTTGCAGGGAATGTCATCACTGGTTTGAGAAGAGTCACGTAACGGCTGCCTGCAAGAAATAGAACTTCAGCCTAATGTGACAGGGGATGGGGAGGCTTGAGAAATGGATTCTTGTGTGTATCCATTGCATGTGCACTTAGAGCAACGCTCTGTCTTGGAGATTATGCTCATTATCCTCCTCACTATGGTGCCAGGCTGTTGGTGTGTTTCCCTTAACAATGGTCATTGTGCAAAATTCACTGTGTTCAGTACGCACTGCTATTGTGCTCTGTTATTACACCCATTTCAAATGTATTAGATCATCATACTGTAAAAGAAAGACTGATGCTGGAAGACCAGTACTGTTTCATTGGGTGAAGCTCGAACAGTCCATCAACAAATAATGACTTCAAATTGACTGATAAATATAAATAAAATAAATTAAAACTGTATTGAGTAGGCAGTTGGTCTTCATTCAAGATTTTGTATAAAATGTCTGCATTTACGCACACACACACATACATACATACATGTGTACATACATGTAGAGTAGCTTGTGCAGCAGTGCAGCCTCAATAATGCACCATGTCATCTTTTCTAATCTGGGATTTACTAATCCCCAGACATTCCTGATCCAGGCAGGCAGAGAGAGTTAAGGAAAGAGACAAACCCTTGGTGGCTGGGAAAGGTTTCCTTTCCTCTGATGAGTGGATTCACGATGAACACTTGATGTTAGCTCTGCTTGCCTCTTCAGCTGCAGAGTGGTGGACTCTGGGGACAATGTGCACCACCATAATGTTCCTCTCCACTCTGGCTCTCCTACTGCGCCAGCATTTTGTCGGCCGAGCACAGACGTAAGTTGTTTTCCTGAGAATTCAGTTCAATTCCTTTTTAGTATTTGTGTTATTTTGCGATCTCAAGAACAAGGTGCTAGACCTTTTTAATTTTACTTACAATGAAATTGAATGCCAACTGAGGTATGAATTCCAAGCCACTGAAAATAATGATTTGCCATGCAACTGCATTTATTCTGAAGTGTTATTTTAATACTTGAATACACAGCAAATATTCACTATTTTGTTTGGCCTTTGAGAATATTAAAGCTCCAGTATGTAACTTCTGAGGCCAAAACACTGCTGTGTCAGTGAGTGAAGCCGAGCGCCGGGCAGTCACTCTCTGTTTACTGGCTCCAGCGATAACCCAGTGAGCTCTGGCAGCATGTTTCACAGGTGTTTCACCGCAACTGCAGGTCGCTTCTTTGTCGTTATCCTGACCGGTTGGACTATTAACTCTATACTGCCCCCACAATTTACGGTGGTATTGCTCGGTTTTCGTCCGTCATCATAAGCTGACCTGCTTGTTTTATTAATTTCAAAGTTGGTCACTTTATGTTTCATCAATTTTCCGCAAATCATAGTTCTGTGTTTTATTTCAAAGTAGGCCTACATGTGCCAACACAGTTTTTTTCTGTTTTCTTTTAACAGGTAAAAACAGCTATGAAATAGTCAATAGTTTTCTTTTTGTTGTTGTTAAGTTTCATAAATGCAACAAACTATAGTTCTTTTATATCTATAAAACTTAATACATGATGTCATCTTCATTTATATGGGTCAAATCAGTTTTGTGGCTCCAGATGAGTTGTTTTTGGGTGGCGAGGGGTTAAAAATGGCTCTTCTGATTCCTGAGGCAGAACACCTGTGCTTGACAATGGCAAACTAAAGCCTCTCTGGTCTTTGACAGTAGTGTATGTACAGTAAAATACATCTACTCATCCTGTTTGTGTTTCAGGTTCATCCCTCACACTCTGGGGAGGTCTCGTCAGAAGTTTCACTTTAATGTGCAGGGCTCTTAATATTTGAATGTCAGAGTCCTCAGAGTCTTCGATATTGATTCATCCATATAATTATGTGTAGTGAGGTGTGAAGCCTCAGTTCAGGTCTAATGTCAGGGCATGACATGTGAAGACCACCACATCAGTCGTTATCCAAGAGCACCTCTTGCCTTCAAACGCTGAACCCTGTGGGCAGAGTCTGTCCTTGAATCTTTACCTCATTAAGATGTTGAACATCCACTGATGAACAAAGCAATTACGTAGTGTGAATAACAACGTGGTTTGGGCCTTGAATTGATTCAAGGGTGACTGTGTGCCGGGAAACAAGTGATGATTACTGTGAAATGTTTTTGTCTGTGTGGGTTAGTCTGCCTCGTAGTGACCGTCACCGGTGGGAATCTCTGGGAACTGGATGCTATTCTGAGCCGAGCAGGAGCCGGTAAACAACGAAATGCTGAGATTAGAGTGGTGACATTGACAAGCTCGAGAAGCTGAAGCAGGCTAATGATTCCTGTTTTGAAAATGACTGATGGTAGGCTCCTCACTATTAAGGTGATACTGCTCCGTATCAGGTGAGCAGAATTCTGAACCACATCGGCAGGCAGCAGTTCATCGTAAGAGCAAAACCCTGATGGTCGGTCCGTAGTTAGGAAGATGGATTAAATTCTCCATCTACATAGTTCTACCCACTCCCCACTCTGTTGACCTCTCCCTAACCCGACCACTTCGTCTTCTCAGCTTTCCGAAAGACTCGGAGGAGAAGGGAGCGTCCTGCGTGCAGAGCAGCAGAACCTGTAAATGAGACTCTGGCTCAGTGTGTTAACAGGCATCTACCACAGGTACAATATGATAAATCAAATGTGTCATTTTTTGTTTTCTGTTGTTTTGTTGTTGTTGTGACGTTGGGATGTCAGAGCTGACTGGGATCTGCAGTGTGTGGATTACTACAGCGATTATTTTCCTTCAACCAGCTGACCAGAGCTCGTCAACTCGCACTGTGTCTCTCTACTGATTCTAATCTGGTGAATCTCATTTAATCTGAGAAATGTCAACAAGCTCAAGATAGATTATTTGAATCGATAACTGTCAAGCTTTTATTTAACTATAAAGGTAGTATTTCCTTTCCCAACTGTGAAGGTTTACTTAGTCCATGTATTTGGACTGTGTGAGGAAACCAGAGCACCTGGAGAAAACCCACTTACAAATGGGGGAGAACATACAAACCCCTCACAGGAGGGCCCTCACTCAATCAGGGAAACGAACCGGTGACCTTCTTGCTGTAAGGCAACAGTACTAGCCACTACTCCGCCATGCGACCCCTAGGACTATACTGTCACTATACTGACTCGATCTTCAACTGAACAACAACAATCCACACACAGAGTCATTCAGAAACGTACAACTAGAAATAAACTAGAGCTGAAACGTATCGATTATTAATCCATTACTAAATGAATTGTCTATTGACTATATGTACACTGTTACCACCCACATTTCAGTTTTGCTTTGAAGAGCATCAGTTTATAGACCACTTACATTAGAAGAAACCATGTTGGACACTTGAGTGGGTGGACATGGTCACTCGGTGTAGTGACCCGACACACTGACTGCCTCATGGCTTGGAGGGGAGACAGATGCATGTTTGTCAGCGCATTGGAGAGATGCACAAGTGCGGAGTAAGACATAGTAAGACCGCTTTGTGTTCTTGGTTTCTCAGAACAGTGTTTCTCAACCTCTTCCACACATGTTTTCTACTAGAGCAGTCAATGCTAAGTCATTTAAGCGTTCTCGCATGGGCTACTCTATGTACAAGGCACTGGGCTGTTTTCCACTAGATCTTCCATTATCTCTTGTGTAATAGCTATTTTTAGTTTTTGTGGGTTTTTTACACATATTTTGAATCATACAAACTCAAAACGTATGAAATAATTAGTGCTGTATAAATTATCTTTTGGACTGTAATTCTGAAAAAAACCAATGCACATAGTTCTAGTTGCAAAACTTCGCCTGCATCAGCTGCTACAGCAACAATATAAAGTCTGTATAATATATAAAGATATATACAGTATATAGTCTGTATATATATATGTATAAAGTTTGAAAAGTCCCAACAAATACTGTGTATGTGCAGTATTACAACAGCATGGATTAGGAGAAGGCTTTACACACTGTAACCTGACGCAATAAAAAAAAATATTTGACTATAAACAGAATTGTAAACATCTACTGCAAATCCAGGCTCAGAAAATCTTCAATGTTCATGAAAAAAATAACATCAAGCATAAACTAGAAGTCCTTTGGTTATTTAATTGAGCAAAGATGATGATGGTCCTTAGCAACTAAGCTTGACCAAGTAAACCTACACTAAGCTTAACTAACATGAGCTTAGCTTAGCTGTGTGCTAAACTAAAGTAAACTACCTGTCTGTTGCAGTGATGTTGAGCTCTGTCGGAGACGTGATTAATAGCATTTCATCCAAAATGGAAAAAGCACTGTGTGTGTTCACCCAGAACTGAGTCTGCTGTGATCAAAAGGAGCACGAGCCAAAGTCATCATGCAACACGTGTCAGTAAATGATGAAATACTTTTATTTTTTCTTTAATCCCCTCTGCTCCCCCTCTCTTTCCTCTGCACAGATGTGAGTTTAGATGTGGACGGTTTTCCTAAGGTCCATGACCAGAGCCCTGGTGAGTTGATCCAAAAATACATTTAGAATAATAATCTAGACTCTAGATTACAGAGGGTAGTAATGCAATAATATTGTTTATTTTTTTATTTAATTTAATCATGGTTTTATTTGTAATAATGTGTGGTTCAAACTACATAACACATTTTTACACAGGCAGCCTGCGATCTTATATAATACGATATAGTATCACGTTATAATGGGATTTTTAGAAGATGTCTGCGTTTTTTTTTTAATAAGAATGAAGTACGCAACAGACAGTTTGAGCACTGTACTGATAGCAAGCATGAGATAGAACTGTATACTTTTCAAATCTCCATGTTCATATCTTATCTTATCTTGTAAAGAAATCATTTACGTTCTCTTGTTTCCAGAATGCTTCTCTCTATGCCAGATATCCTCACAGTCATCCTCCTCCATCTTCTCTAACCCACAAACGGACTGATCCGTATGACGCATATTCCTCAAAAAACAGGCAGTGACTTTGTGCTATCGTTTTGAATATTTGAATTCACCATGTCGTCACTCCAAATTTAACAGACCATTTTCTTAGCAAAACTCACTGCTCCAGTCACTCGTGAAATTATTCAGTCTGTCCGCCAGACAGAACAAATCCCCAATAAGGCCATCCAAAAGTCACTGAATCAGATCCATCCAAGACAGATGGATTGTAAAAGGAGTGAAGGAAGCCATTTTTGTCAAAGTTGATAAACTATCTCTCAACAGACAAGCAGGTCTGGGACACCACCTATCTCCCACCCGACAAATGCTGTTCTTTCATCTCATCCCAGGAGATCTCAGGTGACTTTAACTCTCACATGACCACAGTTAAAAACCTGGAGCTCGACCATATGTTTGCCCCAAACTTTCAGAAATAAAGGTTCAGAGGTCTGTGTCTGTAAAGGTCAATGTCTGTGGTCCAGTGACACTTTTTATCATAACTCTGCTACCAGATCAGAAATAAACAAATGCTTTCCATGTTTTGTCATGCTGTCTTTTCATTATTTGGAGAAAAATGTACTCCCACACACAGCAGACCTCAACCACCACACACAACAAACAAAATGCCATGGTCATAAATTACACAAAGACACCGTTATTACGTTAATTTCACGCATGTCAACTCAAGAAATGACCAACACAATCATAAAAAGTAACATTTTAGCCACCATGTGCAGGATTTCAGCATTGAATGCTCTTTTATAATGTCATTCTAGGAGCCGGACAATTTCCGTTGCCAACAAATGAGATCCTGTTATTTCCTCTCTGATTGCACCAATGATTGAATCCTTGTTGATATTAAGACTGTTTTCCTGTTTGTTGTCCCAGGGACACCGGTGTGCATTCAATTTATGCTCCCGTGGGACCAACAGGCCACAGAGTTATTTTTGAAAAGGGGACCACAAGGACCATTGTGTCACAGTGTCATGCATCTACTCTATTAAGAACTCTATTATCGTAAATGCCGCTGTTTGTCACTGTGACAACTATGTACCAAATCCCTTTGCCAAAGTACACTACTGGCAGTGGCAGGGGGAACTAATGTACCTAATATGTCCCTTGGAACATCGCCTCTGCCAAGTGTGCACTCTGTATGCGACTGTGTAATCAAGGCAGTATAGGGCACAAATATCTGCTGATAGTGGCAGCAGCATTTCCATATCTTGCTGTTGCCTCCTGCCCTGATGAGTCTATCTGACTCAAATTACAAGGTGAAAGCCGGGCTTTTGTATGCCTGCTAGAGTAGAGCTGCTTGGGTAATAAGCATGGTCTTCCTGCACACTCAGGCAGAGCATGGGAGTTAATCTAATGATGGGGGAGCGAGCTATGACTCCTAATGGTCTCAGACTGACGGACTGATGGAGATTTGAATACAGAGGTCTTTTTCCTTCGCCAATCATGAATATCACATCATCTAGAGGTGTCGTACTGCAGACCTCACTTCGCCACACTCCGAGATTCATTATAGAAAAACCTTGAGCGAGTCGTGAACTTATTGGTTTTTGAAATGCCGGTGTAGTCTGGCCACTGAATATTGGCAGGAGGATTCAGGGCATTTAGCCGTCAAGGTAATATCGTGACCTGTTTTAAGGTCATGAATATTTGGAGCTGAGAAGCTGAGAAGCCTGCAGGCAATTAAGTTCAAACATTTTGCCAGCGTTAAGGCTTTTGAGCACCAAACATGTTTTTAGAATAACTTTTTATATCTACTTTAGGCAAGGGCCTTGCTTTATGGCAGGCCACCATCTTGCGCTGACATAGTTCTATAGCAGGACGAATGGACAAACTGGTATATGAAAGGGTGGGGTGAGTAAAGGAGGTGGTGATACAATGTAACCACAGTGAACACAAAGGCAAACGTCTCTGTCTTTGTTGTTGTTGTTTTGTACCTGCACAAACAAGAGGAGTACATGACAGGAGCAGTGAACAGAATGCTCAGATAGAGGACTGTATGTCGATTTGGACATTAGAGACGTATTAATTAAGTATTGGAAATTTGAAATATATTTTTTTAATATAATTATTATCATTTATTTTGTCAAAGCTATGTATTTATTCAAAGTGCTTGTGAGGAAATCAATACAGTGCAGGAGCACCTCATAACCAGCAGCAGGTTGATACAGCACTACAGCAGACACCTGCAGTCAGAAAAAGTCTGCCAAGATTCCTCTCAGAGGCAAACAGCACACACCAGCAACAATGACTTCCATCCCAGCTCTCGTCAAGTGCACTCAGACATTCACAGGTGGATACAATTCTCTCTCTCTCTCTCTCTCTTTCCTGTTCTCTGCTTCTGTTTTGGTTGTGTGATTGTGTTGAAGAGGTTGTGAGAATAACAAGGTGTTCCCTCGGCCAGCATGATACAGTCTGTTCTCTTCCCAGCATCACCAGGAATCCACTTCGGGAAATGAGAGGCGATATAAACTGTAGAGGAGCTGCCTCTAATTGGTCGTGGATAAGCATCATGTGCTCTGACCCTGTGGTTGACACCGAGATGGAGGAAATGAGATGATGGGAAGCCACAGCGGTGACCAGCCTAGTTATAACCATAAATACCTCATACACCACCACACTGTACAGGGAAGAAAACCTGATCAAAAAGACTTTTAACACTGTTCTCAACATACTGTACAGTACACACATGTCACTTTAATGTTTGATGATGGACATGCCTGATGCTTGAAATTAGCAGCGCAATGTCAGCCATCAACATGAAGAGTTGCTTCATGTTGCTAAAGTGATGTGATGTTGTTGGGTGCACTATGTCCAAAACAACCCCCACCTTCAATGGGGAAAACTGCTTCATCCAAGAGGCCCGTTTGGACCCTTTTGCTACCAAAACATATCAAAATGGCTGCTGTGTAAATAGTCCATTGAGCCTCAATGCAAAGCACCTGGATATTTGCACAACATGGTGTTATCATCACATTGTATTTACGCAACATGCGATACATCAAAGTGAGAGAGCAGTCTTTCAGATGATGCCTCCTCATAAGTTTAAGTGAAGTTTAGTTAGTTATTTTACAAGATGTATAACATTTGGATCCAAACATTTGCTAAACAAATGTAGAAAACATCCCTTTAATAGAAAATAAAGATTGAAGAAAGCATCATACACATTGTGCTTATTTTGTACAGTTTGTTCACGTTTAGAGAGATAATTCATACAGGTTGCCAGTCCATCACAGGGCCACAAACAACCATTCACTCTCTCACCAACGGGCATTTTAGAATGTCCAATTACCCTCTGCATGTGTTTGGACTGTGGGAGGAATCCAGAGAACCCGAAGAAAACACACACACACAGACGGAGAACAGGCAAACTCCCTGCTGAAAGCCCTTTGTTCTGACTGGGTCGCTAACCCGTCTTTTTAGTTTAGAGAGATAATTGATGTAGTTTCACAAATAACACTGAATTGCTTTAATTATGGTTGATTTAAGAAACAGTTGCTGTTAGTGAGTATGAACCAGAGTGTAGCTAAGCTGACATAAGCTTGCATACTTAGATGTAATGTTTTGTATACGTTAACCACATTAGCTTGGCATGTTAGCATGCTAACCTTCGCTAATTAGCCTTCAAAACAAAGTGTAGCAAACGCTAATGTCATACTGTATGCTGAGATATTATAAATGTAACCCTATTCTCATTGGACCTAGAGAAATACAGCATGGCTCTCGGAGTAACACCATTATCACCAACGTTAAAAGACAGTGGTGTAAATAGGCTGAGCAAAATCAGCTATGGACTTTTCACAGGAGGCAGATTTATTCCCAGTAAGATAATTTTGCTCTTTCATCCTCCTCCTCCTCTTCTTCACATATATTTCACACACTGGTATAGGGAGATTAGATTAAGATGGAGCAAGAGATACGAGAATTATTATTATGTTCTTTCTATAATAGAAACATGTAAGGGACATGCATGTTACCAACATGTTATGTTAGTGAGATGTCAGTTTGTACACAAACAAAGACAACAGCAGCTTCCACCATACAACACACTTCACTAGACTGGCTGCAATGCGATGTCTTTTTTTTTTTTTTTTTACTGAATTTCAACAGTTACATGGACTGACTCTAATCAAGTCAGGCAAGTTCATTCAGTCATTTGGCAAGAGTGCATATCACCCTCCGTGGCACATATCAGTGACCATGACCATCATTTTCAAACTTCCCCCACAACCATGCTTCAAAAATCAGGTCACGAGAATGAAAAACTGCATCCACATATAATAAGGAATAATTCTTCACTGCAGAAGGAGAGATCCGGGCTTCCCCCTGTCTGTTCTTCTTCATCTGTCCTCAGTTCAGTGACTCGGTCCTCTTCATAACATCAATGACTCGCACACATAAAATAAAGGGTGTGGTAAAAGTGGCATTTTAAACAACTGTTTTTTTGTTTTTGTGCAATTTTGTTTATGTTATGTTGGTTGTTGTCCTTTGTCTGTTTCTGCACTTTCTGCAGTTGATTCATTCATTTCATTTAAATTTAAGCAAAAATAATTATTATTCAATATTATATTCAGGTTGTGGACTATTTGTCAGGCAAAACAAAAACTTGGAAATAATCAACTTGCAGGAGGTTTCATTTTTAAAAATGAATCATTGGTTGCAGGTAAAATATAATACAATACAATAACACTGAAAGCGTTTTTAATTACATTTTTCTCAAACGTCATTACATTTGGATGTTGCCCAGAGGATGAATCCTACCAACTTTTATTTCTTAAAATTGTTTGACAAACTGATCCAGAATTTTCAACCTGACCCAACTCCAGATGTCACATCTGTAGTTTGTGCAAATGAGCAAATGTTAATGAGGTGACATGCTGTTAAAGTTAACCCTTCTTAACACCATCAGTATGTCAGCACTGTGTTTATGTGCATGGGTTCAGTCACTCTTAGTCTTATTTAGAATCTCACTTTCAGGTTTCAAAGAGGCTAGTCTACAGAAGATTGAATAACTCTTCACGAACCACGTTGACAACATTATTAGTTTCGAATGATAAATGCCACAATTTGTGGCTGAATATTTCTCAATGTTGTCACCATAAAACCTCTCATTTTACAGCTGGAAATTTTTCATTGTTTGCCAGCAAGAGACAGGTTTGCATAACTTTCATATAATTATGGCAGAGCCTTGACATACAGATAGGGGGTGGGCATCTGAAGAAACAGAGCAGAACTAAGGGGCAACTGATGGAGAACTGGGCAGACAGGAGAGACCTTTCTGCAAGCCGTCAGTGCTAAGAGACCCAGATGGAGAATCTGTCATGTTAGATGCCAGTGCTAACTAACTAAATGCTGAGGTATATGACATTCCTTCCTCCCACTCAGTTATCTGTCAGGGTGTCTGGGGTGGCAATAGGGCAAAGACAGGCTCTGCAAGTTCTCTGCTAGGTTATAAGCAAAAACAGAGGATGATGTATTAACCATATTGATATGTGCTGAGTTGACATCTGCGCTGCATCGCTCTAACAGCAGATAATGACAGCTTATTAGTTATTAGACTTGTTTAGAAGATGAAACCAGATGGCGAGGAAAGCCAGTGATTGCAATTAGTGTAAACTAGGGCATGTGTGCAGAGAGTATGCAGTTAAAACTCGGTCGCATTCATTGCCCCACTGAGATGAAACCTCTCAAAGCTATACGCTCAAGCACGTATGGGCGAGGCAGTGATGTCTCTTAAATCCCATGAAAAACACCATATGCAGGGAAGGACCAGGCAGCAATAGAGCGCACAGCTGGAAAACTGCGGAAGTGAAAGTCGACATTCATGGCTCCTCTCCCACTCCTCAGCTGTGCCACTTTCAATCAATAGCTTTTAGGTAATCAGCATCTACCCTGCAGTTTGAAATGAAAGGCCTCTTTTGTTGTGAGGCTGATAGTGTGTCTAATGATCTCACGCTTAAGAAACATGCATGTTTTTCAGAGCTGTTTTCTTCCATTGCAGCAAATTACATAACATGTCCATGTTCACAGTGAAGCCTGAGTGCCTGCAGAAAAGCTGCATTCACAGCCAGATCAGAAAAGAAGGTGATACCTATCCATCTTCTGCTGGAAACTGGGTGTCAGTGAAATTTAGGAGCACAAGACTTGCATGTAAATATGTCCCATTTTGTTCCCCCTCTGGCTCCAGGTGTTTACTGGGACCATTAATTTCCATCTGCATATTTGCTCTCCTCCTCCTCCCCCTCCCACTCCCCCTCTTCTCTCTGTGGATCATGTGCCAGTGCCTGGAGGAGAACAAGAATACAGGAATGACTTTTATTTGACCAGGGAGAAGGCAGGCAACTTCTTCATTATTTTCTGAAAGTGAAGCGGTGAAGATAAATGATGTTGCCAACAATTGATTCCATAGTGGCACAGATGACAGTACACACAGGTGTATGGCACAGAATACCAGTGCTGGAAACATAATCACATTCTGCACCAAAGACAGTTTCCATAATAAACAACTGTTTGTTGGAACGTCACAGACATTTAACCTGCCTACATGGTGTCACATGTTCAACCAGTAATATTTAGGCATGTGGACATGATCAAGACCACCTGCTGAGGTTTAAACCAAGCATTATATGAAGATGATTTCAGAGAAAATAAAGACACTATCCAGTGAGCAGCAGCTCTCTGGCCAGGCCTTCACATTGTACCTATAACTTTCTTGAGATTTACTTTTACAGATACCACAGATATTTTACTAATGATTCAATATTCAAGAGGTTTACTGATGAACTAAAATAGACTCAACTCAAAGCACAGTTCACATAAGGTGAGTACTATGTACAAAAGGGTGGAGTAGTCAGAATGTGAAAGGTGCCATTAGTTGTGTAATACTGTCACTGTGCTAAAGCATTCAGAATACAAAAATATGTGCAAATGTCACAGATATGTACAGAGGCTGCATGCAGTAGCTTTCATTTTAGTTGTAATGTTTACTGCAAAAGGTTGAGCCTCCAACTGAATTCATTGGTGACTATGAGCTAAAGTTTGTTTTCCTGAACCCAACATCGCCATCTGTTGGCTGACTAAAGCACCTGCAACTGATAAACTACACTTACAGTACATGATGACTGAACTATAAATGATATAGGTAGTATGAGTTCTGTCTGTCTGTCTGTCTGTCTATCTTCTTAAATGTTAAAGAAACTAGATATTTAAAAAGTGTTTAGTGCACATTTGCACGTCTGTTCTACATTTTTAAAACCAAAGTCATTAAACTGGTTGACTTGTTTAATTCAAGTTCAGTATTGTCACACACTTAGACCTTCACTTTGAATTATTACTTTTGTGATTAAAAACAAAACAAAACAAGAGTGACACTGGTTTGGTGTAAAAACATGACTTAAATGAATGCAATATAAAGTTCTATATTTATATCAATAAGCTCAGGGCCCCATAAAGCCATGGGCTGGCGCTGTACATACACGCTATATTCATTTGATATATCGATACCCTGTGTATAGAATGATTCTCTCCGCTCGGGCACCACACTGACTTAACCTGAAACTCTTTTAACCATAAATAGTTCATGATTGTCTGTAAATCATTACTGTACAACTCACCTTTTTACTCAAATCACAAACATAGTAATGTAGAAAACTGCATACAGATTCTCAGTGATATATTTAAGGACACTAAAACAACAAAACACATCATCTTATCACACATTTCCCCTCAGCCCAGTTGACTCTAATTACGCATTTGTATTCATGTGGGAAATCTAATTAAATCCTAACAGCCAAACGTTCTCCGTCTAATCATCTGAGGTCACTTGTCGCTGCAGTTTCTGATAAGATTCCCATTAATATTCAACAATCATACATGGAAACATCTGCTGCAGAAAAGACAGGCAATTCACTTTATAGCAATATCGTCTTGTTAATAGTTTGACAAAAAAGCACAGTACTTAATAATGAAATCAATGATGGATCAAATTAATTTAGCTGCCACACAGTGAGGGTCCCTTTGTTGTAGAAACTATAGTCTCACTGACTGCTATTAAAAAGAGCCTTTGTTAATTTTCATATTATCATGTGTGATTATTCTACATTAATTAATAACATGACTGGTGTGGCCTAATCACTTTTATTTTTTTTCCTATTAGATATTAATAAGTCTTCTTCTGCAACTTTTCAAAGATATAATCATTTAAAAATGTAAAAATAAGCCTGAGTGTCATTGGTGCTGCAATCATTGCATGATGACATGTCAGAAACATTACACAGACGCTCTCAGGTTGTTAAAGATGCAAGCAGGGTCAAAAATCCCATTTCATTGTGAAGCGGGACAATAAACAGGAAAATCAGAGAGAGACTCCAGAAACATAAAATAAATGCTGTATCTTACTCTCCTATGAAATGTGTCTTTCAGTGTTGAACCCTCAGCATGTTCAATGTTAGTGGGTGGTTGGTGGCAATGACACACAATATAGGACTTAAGTATCCTTTATAAATACACATCTGACTTGAAAAGATTGGTTAGAAATTTTGCAAGATGTGATGATTTTAATTGGGGGACAAACTGTGGAAAACAACAGTCGCAATTTAACAATATTTGGCTTGATTGCAAATGGAAGTTGAAACTGTTGAAACTGACATCTAAATCAAAGACACATCTACATAATAAAACAATAAGACTGGAACATAACATCAGACTTATTTATACATTTATTTCTTAAATCTGGAGAGCAATAGGTCACAAGAACAATCTAAAATGAGAGAATGGACCAAACCACTGCTACAATACTATTTAAAATGATTCATTTGAATTGTTTTCACAATGTCCCCCCCAGGACTTTTGTCCTTGGATGAAAGTGATGTAGATGGCAGGTGAGTTTTTGACCTGCAGTATCACCTTAGTACCAGAAGGCGGCAGCACCCTACCATTTTTAGACTTCTATTGAAACAAGTTCAATGCCGGCCCAATGAAATTGCATCTGGCTAAAGAGACACCGACAGACACATTTAGTGAATTTAGGCGCTTTGGTACATAAATAAATAAATATATTTTTAATTTGGTGAAATTGTTCTCAGACAAATATGAGCTTACAGAGTAACACTGTGGTCTGGTATTAGTCATGGTTTGAAAAATGTACTAAATGAAAATTTTAATTTTAATATAGTATAAAACAAACAAATAAATAAACAACCACTAATTTAGTCCTGAATAAAGTGTGTTTTTATAGTGTCAAGCTGGTTCTTTATCACCTCTGTATTCACCTGCTGTGCTCTACGCCACGTGTTTCTTGGGTACAGCAGCATTTATACCAACTTTCTGGTCAAGTGTAGCTCATTGACACCTTTTGGGAAATTAAATTGGGTAAAATCTTTCATGACACGATTATTTTTAACCAAAATAGTTATTTGTGATAATAGTAAAATTTCAGCTTTAAACCTTTGGAATGATATTTAAAAAACTGGACATTACTTCAATTTGAGCTGAGATAAATATTTGTGTTTTAGATTTATAAAACAGAAAGGAAACAGAACAAGAGGGTAACAGAACAACCAGCACCAAGCAACCGAACACAGGTAAACACAATAAGGGAATACAGGACAGGACGTAAAATTGAACAAGGTACACACAATTAGAAAAGCTACAAAATAAAACGGAAAATGACCACGACAAGGAAAACAGAAAAGCAAAAACAAATAGCTAAATAAAACCATGGTTTAAGAAAACATAATCGCGTGGAATATAATTAATCACAAACTAAATCATTTACCCTCATTTTACCCAGAACAACTCAACCAAATCAACTGGGAAGCTTTACGTGTGTCTCTTATTCTGAAGTGTATCCGGTTTAGGTGTTAGTGACTCCGCCAGTCTTGACTGCGGGTCCGGCAGCAGTCGCAGTGAGCTTCTCTTCACTGTGCTCGAGCCCTCCTGTGGGGCAGTTATGTTAGAGTGAGGCTGCGTCCCGGTCTCCTCAACCCGGCGTCCGCTTAGGATGGACGAGAGGAGAGCTGAACCGGACCGTCGCATCGGCGGCAGCGGCAGTCCGGTCACACTGTTCGGGGAATTCACGATCACTGGGAACCGAAAAGTCAGGTGTTCCGTGAGCTTGACCGAGAGGGACCTGCTGATCCAGAGGTTCGCGTCGGCACCTGTCGGGCGGAACAAGGTAGTGCTGAGTCTGAAGGACTGTATTGGCTGCCGGGCTTATCGGACGGATGACTCCGCAGACACGGCGGCGTACTTCTCAGCCTACTTTTACCCACTGAAACGGCGCTGGATGAGCTCCGGAGTGTCGCGGCAGAGAGTGGAGCACTGCTTTCGGCTCGCCGCGCTCCAGGACCCGGGAGCTAACCTGGAGGAGGCGGAGAAGTGGGCTCGTGCTGTTCGAGAGCGCAGTGGCCGACAACGGTATCCAAGAGACGGTGAGAGTGTCTGTTAGTTAACGACGAGCGGGAAAGTTCGGTCTGTGGTTTACACATGTGTAGTATGACAGCTCACAGAGAGGACAATATACTAACTACTCACAACTCCTTTCGACGATAAAAACGTTTATCAGGGCCATTTTGGTACCCATGGCAAGACTAAGTTTTTGACCCAAACCTCCTTTTCTCACTGCAAGCATCACCACATGGTTTACTTTAAAGACTAATTCAAAGTACTTTCAAAGTAGAGTTAAAATGATTAATCAGTCTAACGTTTATTAGTGATAATTAATGATAAAATCCATAAAATTCCATATTTCTACCGTTTTATCTTAATTGCCCTTTAATGACAATCTGTTTTACTTCTCTAATATACCTTGTGGGGAAAACCACCCGTGAAACATGAGTGAGTAAGGAAATATTCAGTGCGATATTATCGACACAACATCGGTATCGCAGATATTGGCTTTAAAATGTATTATCAGATATCAGCAAACACACCAGGATCTGCTGATGGAACTGTTGACTACAACTAAGGCTAGGCTAAATAGGCTGATACCTCCGTGCCTTCTCCGTTTATACTACAGAAAAGGCAAAATGACCTATGCAGTTGGGTGCAGGGAAAAACGTTTGTATATTGGTATCAGTTATTGGCCCAAGCACTCCCGATATATTGGATAACGGCGAAAAGTCCAATATCGTGCATCCGTATCGTGTTCTGTGTGTGTCTTCAGTGGATCATTGCCATTTGCTAAGTGTTTTGCTGCCAAAGCTTAAACGCAAACCAAACAAGACAACACAACAACAATTCCCATAATCCAGCACTGCTTCATGACCTCATCAAAGCACGTCTTTTGTGACTTTGGACCACAGGTCATCTGAGTACACACACAGGCCATTTAGATATTAACTGAGGAAAACAAATCAACAATAAAAACCCAGAATACTGAACGATAGGATAAGCGTTACTACAACCTAAAGATGTGGCATACATGATGGTTACATTGCCTATTTATTTGGATGCATATTGTGTTTTAATGGCACACACATTGTGTTAATGTATAGCTATTTATCTAGCAAACAAACACTTTTGCAGTTAATTTAATCAGCACAAGCTAATTGAACAGGGCTCATTCGGTCCTCCTGGGGGTCTGGGCTGTTGGTTACTGCCTGAAGCAATCTACCAGTCTTTTGAAACATCACAACTTTAGTCTGACTTTACGACCCACTTGTATATTAATTTGGCAAACTGATAAGCTCCATTGCAGCTAATGATCATTTTCATTATCTGTTAATCTGCTGATCTTATAACTCCATCGATTAATCAAATGTACATTTGGTCTATGACAGTGAGAAATTCACAATGTGATTAAATTCTCTTTTACAAGTGAGACCGAACAGGGACTGGGTGAGTTAGCAGCAGCACACGTGCAATCAGATCAGATGTGTTCGTATGCAAATCAGATAATTTGAGTATAAAAGCAGTATAAAAGTAGCTGAAATTTACTGAGTATTACATTTTGTTACCTGCTGGTAGTCAACAGTTTCCTGTGTCTGTTACACTGGAACTGGAAGTTCCAGTGTAACTTATAATATTTAATAATTTAACTTCAAAAAGGACAGTACTAGAGCTGTCATTCATGAGAATGGGATGTGGGTGGAGTTTCTGTGTCCATAAGGAATTATACTGTAATGTGTAATCCTGCCAACTATTTTTGTATGTTTTTTAACTAATTCAGTTCTTTTTAAGTTTCTTTTAAAGTTGACCTTCAGTTAACAATGCATTTTGTATGTTTAAGGCAGAGTTTAATGACAAATGCAGTGGGTGCAACACAGCCACGTGTTGAAACCTGATTAAAACTGGGACAGTTTCATACAAACATACATACACACCTGTATATACAGATAGCATACTGTACACAAAGAACCCTTTAGGTTTACCTTAGGACATGTGTGGTACTGAGAGTCACATTTCAGTAACCACAGTCCGCAAACAAAGTATTTTAACAAAAAAAAAGAAACATGAGAGTTCATGTAATACCAAGAGGTATAATCGCTCTGCTGCTTTTGTCAAGGGAAATTTGTAAAGAAGATACACTATCTCATTATTTTGGCATCTTCACCAAGCTGTCATGGCTGAATGAGAAGGAAACAAAAAAAGCTTTGCTGCAGACTGGTATCACTGGCACACTGTGACGCAGATTGCATTTTCTCTTTTTGCTTAAATTTTTTTTTTACGATTGAATATATGCAGTAACATTATAAGTAGAAAAGATCACCAGTAACCTCAGACAGTATAATTAACTTTAAAACAGGTTGGGTCTTAAAGACAGGTTTGCCCCAGGTTTAAACAGGTTTTCTAGATGAATCAAACACGGATGTCTCCTGTGGCTTCACCTGCCCTGGAGTCTGAAAGTAAAGCACCTCTGTCCTTATCCATTTAACCCAGACTGAAAATCATGCCCTTTCTTTGGAAACACCTGCTGTACCTGTTTCTACAGCCATTTTTACACACACAGACATTGCAAGCAGGATACTGCGTTCCCTGTGTGTGTATGTCTGTATTTATATTGCACTTTTCTAATCTAACCACTCAAAGCTGCTTTACACTACAGTGTTGTCATATACCCATTCACACCCATTCACTCACACTTTCATACAGCACCTCTATGTGCAGCGCATTTGCTCTCACTCATCTTTCCTATCCATTCATTAACAACGTGGGATTAAGTGTCTTGTCCAAGGACACATCGTCATGTAGACTAGCGGAGCCGGGAATCTAACTTGCAACTTTTGAGTTGAAAGACAACTCGCTGAGCTACCGTCGCACACTGTATGGTGTGTTCCTAGTGCAGTTCTTAACAGAAGATGTGAGGCGACACAAGGTTACTCTGTAGTCCTCAGTGTCTTATTTTTGTACTTTAAATGAGTGATCCTTGTGTGTCATGATGACCCCGAGTCAAACTCCCTATAAACTGTGTCCCTGCTCTGACAGTAAACATTGACATTTGAGATGCATGGCCTTCTATTTCCTAAATAGTATTGATCCATTGTTTTCAATAAATGGTTTCACTTCAGCTGTGGACGGCATTATCACGTGTCAGGCGATGGCACCAGGCAGAGAGATTAATAGTGCTGATTGAATCAATCGCTCCGGGTCGTCATTGGGTTTGAGCTCTTGGCTGCCTCTGTCCAGTGACAGTGAGTTACAGCACATCCTCAGCTAATGGGAATCAGTTAATTCAGGTTGCCTTGAATCTGATTAGTCACCTAGTCACAAAACACCTTGCAGATTAGTACGTATCCTGCATGTGATACCACAATTTCTTTTTCATTCAATTGCTTGTGGGTCAAATAAAGATACATGACCTTAGTGGCTATTGAAGGTGAGCAGAGCAGTGTCTAACATTGCTAAAGTTAAGATGTGATGTCCAACACTTGCACTTTGTCCAACATTAAACACAGACAACGAGGAGAACAAACTTACCCAATATTGAGCTGTGTGGTGTTTAAGTGAAAAGCAGTAACGTGATTAGAGTGGCTAGTGTCTGTGCTGATATATTTGCATAACGTGCTTTGGCACTGGGCTGAGTTACCTTTGTGTTTGGGTGCGTGATCAAGCTTTTAATCTTCTCAGTTTAGGTTCGTTTTCTTATCTCTCATGATGTAAATTCTGCTCTTAGTTTCCTCTACATCTGTGAGATCTTGTTAATGTAACATACCTGCATACAGCTGTTAGTAAAAGTGTGTAACGCTGGAAACAGTGGGATGATAGTGAGTCAGAGAAGAAGCACCTTTCTGTCTCACAGGGACCAATGTTGCTACTTTTGGTAGCAAAATCAAAGCCTCTCTTAGGGCGGCGTTTTAAGATTTTTCCACTCTGGGAGCCGTTTTCAAAACACAATTTAATTATATTAAATTTAGCCTGTTAGTGCTATTATTAATGCATTGGCTTTGGATGGGATGGGATTGATACTGGGACAATGGTTTATATGCTCTGTTACACACAATTTCTGAAGTATAAGCAGAAAGGAGAAGTGCATATGTGATCATGTGTTGTGTTTTTTTGATTGAAAAGAAGAAATTTGCATGCATCACTACTGAACACCTTTTCTATTTTCTTATGGATAATGTAACCAGGTTTAAAGTTCAAATATCATTGGAACCATGTTGTATAAAAGAAGTTCCATAACAATTTAACTGACATGTGGGCAGTAACTGATAGTCGAGAATTGTCTGGTTAGGGATGCAGCTGATTCATCATGAATCACACGTATTTCACCATATTAACAGACCAGTGTGAGGAAATGTCCTGAGTCTGCTGCAATAGAAACCACCCATTTCATTCATAATACATTGTTCACGTAGCTGCTGTAGAAGAAAAAATGAGTTTTTTGTTCTAGGTTATAACGATTATATCAGCACAGTGTTTTTCTTTGAAATAGCAGAGAGATTGTGTGTGTTTGGTCAGACAGTTGTGTGACCGTAGCAGCAGCAGTTACTCCCCTGAGGTCTCCACCTCCTCCTCCTCCTCCTCACTGGACATAGACTGCGATCAAGCTTGACGTCCTGTCGAGACCTCAGGCTCAGCCTCTCTGGAGCTTTCTTTGGTTGTGGGGGTTTACAGCTTTTGTGACTATCACAGTTCTTTTTCTAACTATTACTGATGCAAATATAAAGGATGGAGGATGGGGGAGAAAATTGGGAGAACGTTCCCATCTCTAAACAGAGAATGACTGCTGCACCGAAGCACAAAAGACAAGTGCACACCCAGATAGTTTTCTCCAAAGACTCGTCTCAAGTCACTCTATGATACGCTGACAACATCGACAACAACAACAACCACTAATTGACCCTTCAGACTGCAGAACAGCTGGCTCAGTGAAAGTCAGTCTTTGCCTGGTAGAAGAACATGTGGTTGTGGGGTTTTTTTTATGGTAGGAAGTCCATTTCCTTCATACACGGGTACTTATTGCATTTCTTCTTTCTGTAACAGTTTTAATTGTATTGTTAATCACTCATTGCTTATGTTTTACATTTGAAGTGAACATACAGTTCAACACAATGACCTGCCATTAAGAAGTTAAAAGAAAGTCTTTACTAAACATTTCATTTGTGATAATGCCAATAGCTCACTAAAATAGTACACTTTTAGAAAGTGTGTGGCTCTTTTCTTTCCGTGCAGCAGACTAACCTCCACTCCCTAATCTGACCCTGTGGCCTAACATACTCATTTGGGACACATCGTTCCACAGACGGTGGTTAGATCCTGTCTCACAGCACAGCTATGAAGATCTATAGAGACAGCTTCAAGACAGGCAGTGCACGATGATTTTAATAAAATCCCGGAGAATCCCTGCCTTCTTAATATAGATCTACAGCAGGCTAACCACCAGCACCACCTCCTCCACCTCCTCCTTCCACACCCTTTGTGGTTCTGGTGCAGAGAAAAAAACTGCTTCTGTGTTTGAGCGGCTTCCAGGCTTTGATTTACAAACAACATTACAATCAAAGAGTTATTATTATTATTATTATTATTATTGTTGTTGTCGCTGCACCATGAATGTTACTTCAGTTTGGTGCTTGTAGATGAGGTCTGGGGCTCCTTCATGGTACATTTTTTGTGATCAGACGATCATTCTCATGTAATAATAATAATAACAATAATGTCACTCCCAATTGATTGACGTACACATTTACATGATCACTACAATCAATAAAGCTATGTGCTATGCTATTAGCTATGCTAATTTGCTGACTTTTGTAACATTAATAATAGACTTTAAACCACTTATTGCATATTAGGTTAGGCTAAATTTTACTATCCTCAATGTGGAAACTTTGGCTCCCCCTGGAAACATGTTATTACAATTACAAAGAGTTCTTTTAGGCAATTCAATTTAGTTTAGCAATGTCATAATTTGACATGTTTGCCTTAGTCCCTGAGAATGTGCACATGTTTAGTCACACTACAGCCATGGCCAAACACAAGAAAATATGTCTTTCATGCAGTTTAGTGTACAGTGAAATGTAGTTTGGTTTGTATTTGAACTTTATGGGGTTCCAAATAAAGCATGGTACTTTGAATAATGTGACATCTGAGCTTAAGATTGTCCACAAGTGAACCTCTAATCATGATGGGTACGCCACTCCCAAACTGTATCACTAGATTGCTGTCAGGAGGTTATAGCTGGTATGTAGTTAACTACAAAATAAACTCCTGAAGCGTAGAAAAGAGGTGAAACATCCCGCTGCTACTAAATATCAAGCTCATATCTGCAAGAAGAGATTTCTTTTTTCCAGGATTTCAACACAGCTGGTCTGTTGCATGAGTTATAAGATGATGTGAAAACAATCCAGAAAATGTATAATAGTTTAAAGGGACAGTAAGTGGAATTCTTTGACCTCTATTGATCAATTATCCCATAATAATCTTTCAGCATAGTGTCAAGTGATCTGAGAGAGAACAACACCTCTGCACCTCCTCTGGGCCACATAATCACATGTTTTTTACAAGGTTTTGACCAATCACAGAGCAGTTCAGAGAGGATGCTCCTATTGGCTGCTCCAAAACACCTCTGGTCTGTTTTGGTGCTGCATACGTCCATAAAAACTTCCTATTATATGTTGCAAAGGATGCTTGAAATCTAGCCAGTTAGCATCAGCAACACTGGTTTGTCACAGCCAGTGGAAAGAATAACTGCTAACAGTTTACTTTCTAAATGTTTGTTGACCAGAACTGCTGTAAAAATGCATCAACAGAGTTTCAGAGATGAAGAAATTGCCACAGGTCGTGTGTGTATGAAACAAGGGTGTCTGTCCTTGTCCTCCGATGAGAAGAACTCAGGACAGATAATGATCTCAAAACATTAATATTTTAAGAACCTGCAGATTAAACGTAACACTTTTTTTTTCAGCAAACCTTTATATTGCAGCTTTAACTCGTCCTCAATATGCTTCACTTACATTAATCTGTATCACATGCCGACCACTGTATAGCAGAGAGTAGCTGTCTTTTGCCCTCAGCTGGCCTCTGACAGAGCTAACATTTTTGCAGACTATGATTGGACATAATATCTGTCATATCAGAGGGAGAGTATAAGTGCCAGGCCAAATAAAAGTTAATCCATTAATCCCTTTAACATGGAAACTGGATTCCCTCCTAATGGGTGTTTGTCGAGGCTTAGAGTCCACATCACCGATAGGCAAGAGGCAGAAATGTAAGAGCAGAGGGAGATACGTATGTGGTCATGGATGGGGAGTCTTCTGGTCCTCAGTTGCTGATCTTAAAATGCAGCTAAGTGTGGTGAAAGCCTGACCCTTCTGCAGTTTCCAGAGATTTAGTTTCTAGATCATCATGACTACGCTATTCTTCAGTTGCACATGGTTAGTGCTCCGTCATGTTGTGTGTCTGATGTTGATATGAAGGAAGTTGATTAAGATATAAACATGAGTTATGCAGATGTCCTCACATGGACTCAGATTGAGTCTAGGTGTGCACAGTGTGGCCATGTGAGGTTACAGTTAGGAAGGTTTGCATTTCACCTTTGTACAAGCTCCATTAAAAAGTGTTCCATGTCTTTGTGGAAGCTGTAAATTCACAGTTTTTCCTTTCTCTCTGTGTGTAGTGAAAATAGAAGCTGACATCATGCAGAGTTGCCGTGTACAAAGCAGAGAAAGTTGTCTCCTATATGCACTCAGATAGCTATTATAAGCTGGAACATGTGTTTTTCCTGGCTCCTGGGGTTTTCCCCCCTTTCATTTAGATTGTCATTTCCTATGGCACGTAGCTCAGCGGTGATTATTCCATTAAGATCTGTGCGACAGTTGAGATGAGACGTCCTGTAGTCTCAGATGAAGTGAATGTACTCTTGAAATGTGGGGCAGTGCTTTGTTGTATTTTCTTCTGTCTTGCGAGATGATGATTCACTGACTGTTTCGATATCAGCTCATCCACTTTATCGCTTTATCTGAGACAGTCATTTACTTTTCCCCACAACTGTTGTGTCTGGGAGTTAATTTTTCCTGCCTCAGCTCTGTCAGCAGTTGACAAAATGATCCCAGAACTCCCCCCCAAAAAAATCGAAACAAAATGTATTGTCTTTGACCGTACATGTTCATCAGCACCAATGTATATCATCACTCCAAAGTAGGGCTACACCCATTCCTATACAAACAAACCAGACACATGATCCGCTCTTATAACTTCTACAGTCATCATAATAAGCAACAAACTTTCCCCGTCGTTTCTGTTGATCTTAGTATCTCGTATTAGATGCATGTCAGACGTTTGGCCCTGTGCCATGTGTCTGAAGCTAATGATAGAGCAGGAAACCCAGAGTGTGGAGAGACAGAGACGAGTAGAAAGATAGTGCCCTCTGGAATGTTTGGAGAAGGGGAGGGTGGCACACAGGAAGTGGCGTGGAGTTGGATTTAGTTATGTTATGTGGTTGTTTGGGACTCTTAGATGGCAAGGTCGGCCCTTCACTGCCAACTGTCATGCAAGCTGATTAATGAGGGTACTTCACTGGCTTTTTGTTTAGTCATTATGGCTTTGAGGTTGATAAACTTATTTTAATGTACACGGCTTCCTTACAGCAAGGACACCATATTTATACTTACACACTCTTCTTAGTGATAACATTTCAAACTTTCTTGGCTTTAGTTTGGATTCATTTAGCAGGAATGCAGTCAAACCAGCTGCTTAATTGTTTAATAACCTGTTGCTAATGTCAAAGATAAGTTCTGAAAAGTGATTTCACTTGATTTCAGACTTTCAGACCGGTATTGAGTGTTGGTCCCTACACACAAAACATGATAACAAAGCTAGTATGCAAACAACCATCGGTTCATCAACAGTCTATACCACTTATCCTTTAAAAGTCTCAGAGAAGCTGGAGCCATTGTCATTGTAGACCAAGTTTACTAGTTCTCACCTGCATGTTTTTAAGAAACTTCTCGACATGAGATGTGAAAAGGTCTGAATTTGTAAGACTTTCTAATGTAATAACTGAAGTTACATGTGAAAGAACTAGAAGTGTGGAACACTAAAGATTTTTACCAGAGTTCAAACTCCGGCGACAGACGTGAGCAGTTTGGAAGGTGCATTAATGTGTGTGAACACTTTCCTGACCCGTTTGACAACATTCCTACATGTCCATTAAAACAAAACTCATTAGTCATGTGCTGAAGTGCTTATCCCTCCGTGCTTCAGTTCGTTCCCACCCAGAGTTACTCATTTATTTGCAGTCAGACTTGTTTGGATGTCATAAAATGCGATCGAAACATGTTTGTGAGTAGATAAGTAGATCCACTACACACTTTTATATAGTATATCTGCCACTTTATCATTTCATTAGGTAACCTCTTTCAATGCCAAACTTAAGTTTGAACTTCGCCGCCTCTACAGCAACAAAGTCTGAAAAGAAAATCAGCAGTTTGTCTTTGTGTCCTTTATGTAGCTCCAAATGAAGGATTTCAAGAAAACAAAGCAATAAAATAAATAACACATTTGAACTTTTACCAATGGAGACGGCAGTGGATCAACAACTTTTGTGGGCTTTGATGCTAAATTGCTTGTTTTCTTTATGGACTTTGTTGTGGTGAGTGAAGTCAAACTTCAGTTTTCTGTTCAAAAAGGTTGTCTAATAATGTCAGATAAAGCAGCAAACATCATTATTGTTTTTTTTCCACCCTAGCAGCCATGTTTTCAGTAAGATTAAGCCTTTATGTCTCAGCCTGATTCACTGCAAAAAAACACCCAAAAGCTGAACTATTCCTTTAACATGAGCCCAGTTTTACTTCCATCAGAACTACTGTGTGTTTCTACTTGTGGATTAATAATTGAATACATTTCTACACCACAGTCTTTTGCTTACATTAACTCTGCTCAGATGATGTGAGACTTACAGCAGAAAAGCAGCGTTCTCTCTTCTTTGGTGTTTTTTAAAGATCTGGTGTCCGTGTTTGTGAGATCTGGGTAACTCTGCACAGCCCTCTGAATTCTGCTTCATCCCAAATGCTCCTGCTGTGCTCCACCCTCTTCAGAAGCATCTTTTGATTGTTGTTTTTTTTATTGTAGTGGCATATGTGATGTAATAAGATTACTTGTGCGACTTGTAACTGAATACATAAAAGTAAACTATAAGTATATGAACAGTAGGAGTGGGAATCACCAGAGACACCACGGTGCGATATTATCACGATAATTCTGTAATATGGAGAACGTCAAAAACTACAATCTAATCTTTCCTGAATAAATTGATTTTCAATGCAGTGCATATTTTCTCATCCTAATTCTCCTTTTCACCACCAACAATCCTTGTGCATCTCTATTCTCTGTTACAGGAAATCCTGTTTGTCTCCATATGTCCGTGTACACATTCTCCCATGTGCCTGTCCTTATCTCCTGTTTCTCTGTAGAATGATTAATGATGCCATGTATACAAATGCACTTAAAGTGTCTTTCTATGTCTTTGTCAGCAGACCTCTGATTTTGTCAGTGCAGGTGAAAAGAGAAATAAACCCTTGTGGTTTTATAAATTTACTTAATACAAAAATACATACAATCATTAACACGTAAGATACCATATCGCCAATCGCTCTCAATATACATGGGTCATTTAAAGTGCTTGACTTTTGTGCAAGAAAGGAGTTGATATTTAGGTAAATGTGTCCCTTGTTTGTTACGATGCCACAAAATTGTAGTAGGCCGTATTGCGATTTTGATTCAATTTCAATTAAATGTTCAGCCCTACTACAAATCAATAAAAGTGGACACCATGGGTAAAGCAGCAACTCTTTCAAGTCGTCCTCCCATCATAAACCGTGTCAGCCGAATTTGGTCTTTGAATTTGAGGGAATTGGTTCTCCCAGAAACGAGTCCATATTGAAACACGTTGATTTGCAGTATATGACCTAGTCTAAGATTTTGCATAGTAGTTGCATTTTGGTGAGTTGTAGATGTCAGTGGTCTTACTCTCTTCTCTCCTGTGTAGGTGTGTCAATGAGCGAGTTGCCTCGTCCGTGCCGAATGATGTTGCTGGTTAATCCACAGAGTGGAAAAGGACAAGCGCTCACTTTGTACAACAACCATATTCAACGGCAGCTCAACGAAGCCGGCATCCAGCACACTCTGGTGATCACTGGTGAGCTGAAGAATACACTTTATTGCACACATCAGTCAACAATTCCAGTCACGCAAAACACTCTTTCCCAATTTCACAGTGAACGATCTCAGCAAAGACAACACTGACTAGAACAGTTACGTCTCCCCTCTATCACATTGTAAAACCTGTTTGTGTTCTCCTGCTGTCACCATCATGATGCCCATCAACTGCCTCTGATCCGTGTGCATACAGATCTGTTATGTAATAAATACACACGGTGTGACACACATATGGATGAAGACATGCAAACACACATTCACACAATATATATCCCCGCTTTCCAGGATTTGCACTGATTTAATCTTGTGATGTCTTCATACTCAGCACTGTAATCTACATACACTCCATGGGTGGTAATGATTGTTCTGCACACTCACTCCTGCCAATGCTGTATGACAACCCACTCATCACATACAACGTAAATGCTCCCAGCCTCACCATATCAGTTATTCTGTGTGAAGTTTTTCTTCTTTGCTCATCTTCATTTTTGAGTGTAAGCCCCTGTCTGGCTTTGTTCATAAATCAGTGTCAGAACACAGACTTTAGTTGCAGTGGGGACGGCACTGACAGGGAAAAGAGGGCAGAGAGTAAATTACAGCGAGGCAGCAAATAAACACACGTGAGAAACTGTGTCACTTGCACATGCTGAAAAAGTCTCATTCTGTCATTTCTGAGATATTGTTGCTGTAGAGTGAGACCTCAGAGGGATTAGACATATAGACTCATTCATTATATCACACCAGCATCAGAGAGTGAGAAGAAAAATATCTTTCAGTTCCAGTTTAAATTGATAAACTATACGTCAGTCGAGCATGGCCTTTCTTCAAACTTTCTCACAGCATCCTGTTACATATAAACGCAGGAAAACTCACTGAAGCAGAACAAAGTTATTTGAACTTGACACTGTAAAGTTCAGGCTCTGCAAAATAAAGATTTTACACACACATATATACACACACATATATATATACATATATATACATATATATATGTATATATATATATACACATATATATATACATATATGTATATGTATATGTATATATATATGTATATATACATATACATATATATATATATATATATATATACACATATATATATATACACATATATATATATATATATATATATATACACACACACACATATATATACTGTATATGTATATATATGGACTGGCGACCATAGCAGGGCTTATTTTTTTAGCTCACAACTGCATGGAGGCAGACAATCCATTTTTTAGTGTCATGTGATTGGGTTGTGTGTCTCTCCTGTAAAGGGAAAGCTTCAGTTCTCCTGTTATACAAATTTATGAAAAGCTGGCTGGCTTTTTTGTACTTCAAAAGCAATTCACTTCAGGGTTTTGATCAACTGTGCTTCTACACAGGGTTAGTGAAATGTGCTGTGCTTTTCCTCCATCACTCTGGAACACAAAGTATTGTATCATCATTTCTAGATTTTGCTTGTTTAATCTGGTTGGTACCATTCCACTTTATGTTTCTAATTTTCACATAGTATAAATACCCTTTTTAAGTTAAACTATTATCTTGATTTTAGGACTTTTCTTCACAGCAAAACATAGTGCAGACTTAAACTCTGAGGAACTAATATTTAAGTTTGGTTGACAGCAGTGTCACAACAGATGACATAATCCATAAGACTTTCTCTGAATTTGTCATGATGTGTGTTTCTATTACTGCACTTTACACTTGAGAAATATGATGCATATTCCAGTATGATACGTAAAAATGCGATCTATTGGGAATAAAAATAACAGTTATAAGCATATTTCCTTTTCCTGTTTCCTTTATGTAGTCACGGGGAGTGAAAGGACTAAGAGAGAGTCAAATGACTGAAAGCCTGCTGCCAACTAGTGGTCGGAGGTTTAAATACAACACAGAAAACCACTGTCAAGAATATTTCCATATTGATACAGCACTTCACACAATTCAATATTATGATCACTATTTTGTTAGACTCCTCCTCTCAAATTTTAAGTGAGCTGCCTGAAGGTAAAACTACTACCATTTTCCTATGAATTTTACATTGTAAGATCTAAGATAGAGAGAGCAGAATGTGAGCATGCACACATTTGTTTGTTTACCTGTTGCTGACAACTGTGTTTACAGTTCTCATGCCACATACACACACAGTGATACTGGTATGACTTTTTTGGGGAAATGATCTGGCTACATGGTTGATTTAGACAAAAAGTCACATGTAGGACAGTGTTCCCCCTTGGGAAAAACTGCTCTAACCCATAAAACCAGGTCTTCCACCTTCAAAAGGCTCTTTAGGGACATGCTGAAATGTCCTCACAATAATGGGTAGAAACCAAAGTGTGTCCTCACAGCCCAATAAAGGTGTGAAGACACACGACAGAGGTCATCACCTGCTGTTATGTTGGTAGACGACATGTGCTGCAGCTCTTGTGTTTGACAGCAGGGTGGAGATACATGGACAGAGCTCCTCGTTACCCAACAAGCACTTAACCTGTCATGACGCAGCTGCAAAATGTAAGTGGCCCAGTGTTTCTTCACCACAGTAGTCAACTTATTGCACATGAGGATTACATTACATTACATTACATTACAGGATAACATGTAAATCTGCAGCTTTTCTGCTTCCTGTGGCTGTGTGTGTTACAGCAGCATGAATGGCCTAAAGTAGGAAGAGAACAATATATGTTAAGACAGCAGCAAGATGATGTGTGTCTTGTGCTATTGGATAGATGAAACCAGCTGATTAACAGCTGATCCCTCCATTGGTTCCCTTGGGAAGTGACAGCAACATTTGAGTGTGCATGCAGGCATGAGAGGAGACAAAGACAAAACAATATAACAAAGACTAAAGCAAAGCAAGCAAAAGAGCGTCATCGGTCTTCCTGAGTGAGCTTATGCTAAAGAGCTTCATTTATTTTGTGTGAGGAAATGTTAGTCATTCTGGAATCAGGACAATTTGAAAACACCATAATCCAGGAGCTGTGACCACAGGTCAATAATGCAGCAGAGATCTGCATGACTGCAATGACTCAGTCAGAGACAAAACCGTTATCAGTCTAAGAGATGAGAGTTCCATACTAAAACTGCTCTTAGCTTGGCCACTACATTGCAGTGTCCCTGCTTTGTTGTTGCTGTATGGAGTGATTCAATCCTTTTCAGTGTCCAAACTCTGCATAGATAAGGAAACATTGATGTGACTGGGCTGAAAAGGAGGACATGATTCATTAATTCTGCAGAGTTTAGGGAGAGAAAGGTAAGAGGAGAGGCTGAGAAATCAGATCCTTCTCCAGAGGTGTTTGTGTGTGTGATTGTGTGTATGTGTGTGTTCCTTTTAGTTAAGATGTGAACACAATGAAAGCATGAAAGGACAGTACAGATAAGTAATGAGGTTAAAACACAAAAGAGGACTATTTTTTCTCAGGTTCCTGCGCCACACAGGTGTATACAGTCTGGGAAAGTTCAAAATGTATTTGTAGGCTTAAAAAAAATAATTTAAATTATGTTATAAATAATTGTGAAATAATGTGTGTCCTATACAAATCTCTGAGAAAGTTTTGTACGTGGCTGAGCAGGATTCTTCTTTTCTTTTTTTTAAACTGCTCACATTAAAGCCCACATAGACTGGAAGCTCCAATTAATGCTGCGTTTGTGTGTGTATCTGTGTCATTACCTCGTTTATGAAACCCTAAAGTTTCAGAACAAACAGTTCAGCCACTGCTGAGAAAATAGTGTTGTATTGTTTTCCTGGGCTCTGCGAAGTGGATCGGCACTTCCTTAATTTGATGTCGTCATCAGAAATCCTCACCACTCCTCTCACCACCGTAGCGCCTCCTGGTGCGGGCACTAGTCCGGGCACATCCGGTTGCGTACATTCAACCGCAGAAGAAGAAGAACTACTCTCATTGTAGCTGCTGAGATGCAGAGCATCCACCGTGCCAGAGGGGGAGCTGTGTATCTGAGAGCTGGCGTATCTATTACGTCACTTCCATGTACCTGGCCAATCACAGGACAGTGGGAAAGCTCTCGTTGGCTGGCCAATCACAACACAGTCCACATTCTGGGGGTGTGGTTTTGGTCTGAAACAGCGCGGCTGACGAGAGCCTCAGTGAGGAGATATTTTGATCGGCTCGTTTGCAGCGATTAGGAGGTTTTTAATCATGAAAACAAATTCATATATGTAAGTAGACCTCCATAACTAACATATATGTGTGATACAAGCATTCTATGTCACCTTTAACTATTAGTGTGTGAACAGTCCAACACATATGACTAACAAAAGGTTCCTTTCTTTATCTTACACTCCTTCAACATTGAATATTTTTTTATCACCAATCTCATATATGATGTCATGTGGCTGAATATAATAAAATATGACATGTGAGTGGCAGTGAGTGAGTTTAGATGGACCTTTTAAGGTTTAAAGCACTATAAAGACAGTACAGAGAGCTGAATCAATGACTTTCTCAACTTATAATTTACAATTACACACATTGTTACAAAACCCAAGCATTAGACAGAAAATCAGATTAGGTGTTGAAGTTTTTAGGCTATCCTCCAAAACATAAAACATTATAATTTCATTCAGCCAAATTATTATTATTATCATTATTATTATTATTATTATTATAAGTAAAATTAGATTCTGTTCCATCTCTGCCAACATCTCCCAACAGACAGTCACAGATCTTAGTTTTACGTGCAAAGCTAGAGAAATCTCACAGTAATGTGGTGACACTTTCATTCTACAGTTATCATGTTCTCTTTTATTTAATTTGAAGGAACATTTAGAAAGACACCTTTAGCTAAACCTAGTTAAATATTATATTGAATGGGGTTTAATAACTGGTATGTTTAATATTATTTGTTTAGTTATGTTTATGTTATTCTTAGTTAGATATCTAACAAACTATCTGCTGTCAACTGACTAAAGACTCCAGGTTAATTAATTTGCTGAAATTTACTAATTAAAGACCAGTTTTAGGACCAATATTGTTAAAGTTCTGTCCGTAAAAACTCCAATAAATAAAGGTTATGTAAACAGATTATGAGAAAATGTTATTTAAGACTAAACCAAGTTCTAATTCTGTGCCTTATGTTATTCTATTACATTTTAATGTGTGCAGTTTTCTGAAAAAGATTCTGTTTTGTTGTCCCACGTCATCAGATTATACACCCAGGTTCATTTGATAAAGTGCTTCTGGGTAATTTAGTTGTTGTCATCTAACTGGCAGTGTGGCAGATGCTTCATTTAAGACCGTGTATCAGCTTTCCCTCCCACGGGTGTACTTTAATACTTTTAAGGAAGGAAAGACGGAACGAAAAAAGAGAAAGATTTAAAGTAAGAGTAGAGTAACAAAACTCTTCTGGTACCTCTGATCTTAATGTCTTCATTTTTTGTCATGATTTAGGTCAGAGATAAACGGAATTGAATGTGGAAAACTATGGCTGTGTCATGTGCTTATGCATGGCATTTGAGGATATCTGCAGGGGCCACGTCAAAGAGCTGTAATGTTATAATTGTGTGGAATATACAGCATCTATGCACTTGGTCTATTAACTTGTCTTCTGAACTTTTAGACATACTGTCCCTACAGTGTTTCCAGCTGCCATCTGTGTACTCACGGTGTTAAGTTTCCAGTGTGTTCTCTCCGAATGTTCACTGGATACATGACACAAACCAATAAAGTGATTGTGTAACTTCATTACTACTTTAAGCACACACAAACCTATTTATTCATCACCTGGATCATAAGTAGGTGCTGACAACAAACACCTGTGCTGTGACGATCGCAGCATGTGACTGTTGACTGCCAAAATATCACTGGTTTTTTTTTGCTCCCCTTACTTAAAAGTCATGTTTGTGCCTCTTGTTTCATGCAACATTAACATTATTTCCCATTTGCAGCAGCAACTTACGTACAGGCCTGGAGGAAAACCTGAGTGCAACATTCAAACAAACCATTTTAAAAGTTTAATTAAAAACAAGCACAAGATGCCTGTTTGTTTAAGGGAAGCCGACCTCTTAAGTCTACCCTACATTAGAAGATATTTTGGTCCCAATCTGGTGCTTCCTGACAATCATGGGTGCCTTCCAATTTGCGGCTGATTTGAACAGATTAACAAGTTATCCTGTAGTGCGAGGGATTAACAGGCATGATTTTAACGTCATTGGACGCATCAGAGTCTGATTTCAAATCGGAAGTATAGCCCCGCAATAATCAATGACAGTTGACCGGGAAACAGGTGTTGCATGCTTTTGTTTAGAACCGTACAATGAAATGACCTGTGTGTGATATACAGTAGATGGTCAAATTTTAATTCAGTGTTTCATTCTGTTCTGCCCTGAGGGCATGAGAGCACACACTTACTGCATTAAGGCTGACCATGACCTTTGACCCTACCGAGGAGGGGGGAAGCTGACAGGACAAGTCCAGGGGTCCTCATACAGTAAAGACGCAGCTGCATGAACACACACACACACACACACACACTTACTACTGTCTCTGTTTGTGTGTCAGAGCGGCAGAACCACGCCCGAGAGCTGATGAGAGAGGCTGACCTGTCACAATGGGACGCACTAGTCATCATGTCAGGAGACGGACTTCTATACGAGGTAAAGAGACAAAGTGATGACTTCTGTTGTCAGTGGAAACCCAAATGTCTGCTTCCTGTTCAAGATGAACCTCATCAGCTGTGAAAGCTTGTTAGTGCGACTTCAGACACCATGTCATGTAAAGCTTCTTCTGTTGAAATCACTGATTTGTTTCTTAACTGTTGAGTCCATAAACCAAACTGCACTGAAGTGTATGTAACAGCATAAGTGTATATGTATTTTGGATATTGTGACTTCTTATGTACTTCATACCATGGTTGTATGAGGTATTGACATACACCCCCTGCATTGGGAACTAGGTTGAGAAATGGTCTCTCAGTCAACAGCTTCAATTTGAGGAACTGATAGAAACTATAGTTTTCTACAAGTGACATGAGTCAATTTCTCATGTCACTTGTAGAAAACTATAGTTTCTATCAGTTCCTCAAATTGAAGCTGTTTTGATTTTCTGTGTCTATCAGGTGATAAATGGTCTGCTGGAGAGACCGGACTGGGAGGAGGCTGTTCAGATCCCGCTGGGAATCCTTCCTGGTGGTTCAGGCAATGCCTTGGCTGCATCTGTACATCACTACTCTGGGTGAGCAACATGCAGAATCATAAGTGGTACTGATTCCGTTCGTTTCTACGTCATTTTATAAAAGAGGTTTTATTTGTGGGTCAGTGACAATCTATTGCTACCCAATTGTGACCAGAGCGAATTTGTGGGTACTACAACATGTCTGACTACTTCTTCTAAAAAATGATTGTCTTTGTTATACCTGAAATTAATCTAAATATCCTTTGGTCTGTTAGTCTGTAAGAAATCACTTTTGAAGACCAAACTAATGATGTCGAGCTCCACAGGGACCAGTGTAATCAGTTTGATATCAGAGATTGACGTATCATTGCACAAACATACCACATGTGTATACAGTAGCTGTAGATTTAGTAGAAGCTTTGCAGACAAAAACATGCTGTGTGTGTGTGTGTGTAATGGCCATAATCCCCATGAGTCTGATTTAATTCAGCAGAGGCTTTGATGTGCACAGCATCTCAACTGTCTTATTATAGGTTTTTATTTATGTTGTTGTATAAACTCCCTTGAAAAGCTTCAGATGGAACCACTGAGGTGCTGTATGATTAAAAACAACTCGGAAACAGCATCTCTGAGTATCACTATAGTGTTGTTCCTGTATCTGGGCCACGGACACACTCAGTCCCGCTTCCTGATGCCTTTCAGTGTAAAATGCACTCATCTCATAAATAAATTATTAATGATTTGCTCATTTGAGTGACTGTTTGCAGCTCATCCAATCAGAACAAAGAAGAGAAAGGGGAATTGTGAAAGGTCCTTAGTCCCCCAGGTCAGTCATCTTCAGGAGTTAGCTGTAGGCTTGTTTGAGTTAAGGCAACAGCTACATTGCGTTAGTAAAGTGAAAGGCCTGCAAACAGGTTTGAGTACAACTGAAAACACAAAAATGCACCCATGTAAACTTTCAGAATTCTGCTACTCGCCCATACACACAAACTGATAAGATTGCTTGACAGAGGAAGGACGCAGCATAAGAATAATGTTGCACTGTTTCTGTTCATGAAGACCAAAAACAGACAGAATATCAACAACAACAATCACCAAAGGTTACGCACTGCAGCTTTAAAAGGTGGAGAGGTGGCTGTTAATGTGCCCAGGGCTTTCTGGCACTTTAAGCCGCCCCAAATGTTTGTGGGTCACATCGAGCTTTATCCTGCTCTCTGTCGGTTTCTCTCTGTTAAAGCAGTTATTCTGTACCTCAGTGTGTTTATTTATAGTTTATTCATACTGTAGATGAGTGTCCTTTTTTCTCTGTGGGACTCCAGATTAGATAAATGTATCTTTCTGTCTTCACTAGTCACATTCAGTTTACTGTACCCTGTCAACTGCATCTGTCAATCAGCCTCTCAACAAACAATGGTCTTCCAGTCAGCGCAGCAACAACAATGACAGGAAGAGACCAGACTCTGTATTGTTTACTCTCATCACATCTCACACTCCCGGGGTGTCCAGAAAATATTTCTCTCTCTCTCTCTCTCTGCATTTGTGTGTGTGTGTGTGTGTGTGTGTGTGTGTGTGTGTGGTGGGGGGGGGCTGCTCTGCACTGGTCCTGTCCAGAGTGTATGTGTTATTATTCCCAAATGAATAAAGGGTTCACACTATGTGGTGGATCAAACTAGAATGTATGTGGTATTATGCAATGTAGAGAACACGTTTGCTGAGTGAAGGCTTTAATGTGTTTCTGTTCAAAAACACAAAAAGCACACATCAAACATCATCTGTGAGGCTGAGGGTTTGTGAAGGGACAGGTGTGACACCTTGATACAAGTGTCTCCCTCCCCTGGTGGTTTACAGGTACTTCGATAGAAATAAATGAAAAGGTTTTAGCTAATCTTATGAGCTAAACATCCTTCGCTCATAGTAGAAGTTCCAGTAAGTCACAAAAAAACTTCAGTGTACGAATAATTGCTTCGCTAAAAGAAATACACAACCATTCTCTGCAGTTTTTTGAAGCGTGTTTCGACGAGATGCTGACAGACAGCACTGACTTCACCATGTGCACTGTAGCGTAGAAGCCTCTCAAAAACAATTGTAAACTTGGGTGCCAGACAGGAGAACAATCAAAAGTTAAGCCTGTCCATTTTCTTTTAGAAATTCAAATATTCAAAATTTGAACAGGACAGCATAACATGAAAGTAAAACCAAGGCAGTTAATTCTCGCTTCCATTCAAACAATAACTGAATTGGACCAACCAACAAACATTTCTCACTCATCATATCAAATTCAATGAACCAAAACATGCTTAGCTTGAGGTCAGAAGCCAGGAGAAGCCAGGAGAGTTACAGAAAAATAGACTTACCTGCTACTGGTGTGTCATCCAACCGAGAGCTCATCACTGAATCCAAGCAGGTTTCAAAATGTCCAGGTTTCCTGTTCCAGGGAACAGCTTATTCCTCCCAGAACGCTCTTTCATTTTACTTGTATAACTTTCTTTTGTGCTCACTACTCACAGCATTCATTCCACCTTCAAAGCTCCATTTGTTTGTTTTCCCTCCTCTCCACTGCTCTCATGTGTAACTGATTTATCATTCCCCCCTTCACTTCCTGTTCTGGTCAGCCATTTTCCCTTATTTCCTTCTCTCTTTGTCACCATGACGGGAAAACAGTTCTTAAAGGTTCACTGATCACCAGGATTGGATAACACTGTCAAATAACTGCATTTCAAACCTTAAGACTCGCAATTGTACATACTCACTGTACAACTGTGTATTTCTAAAATGTTAAAGAAGCATAAACTGGAAAGACATCAAATGATGTACCTCAACATCATTTGAATGTTCAGTAGCTGAGTGAATATACTTGATTACTTTCTGTTAATGATGGTACAGACAAACTTATTTCTTGGCCTTTTTACCACACAGTGATCAAAAAGGTTGAAAGTGAACAGTGGAAATGTAGAGGAGATTGTGAATAGATTCAGGTTGATGAATATGGAGATATATCTGCGGCCACTGAAGCTCCACTGAGACGCTCACTCATCACTGTGATTGGAAGTGGGCGGTAACAGCAGGTGTGTGTGTGTGTGTGTGATCATGACCTTTCACCTCTGTCTCCATTCTCCCAGATGGGGTTGTCTTTGTTGTCTGACCTGCCTGTCATCATGTCTGAAGGAGCATAAGCTGATTCCACTGCCCAGTTCTGTCCCTGAGCCTCCCCACGTTTATTGAACCCAGTCTTTGACTCGCTCTTGTCCCTCACCCCACGAGGCTCTGCCCTCCTCCTCCTCCTCCTCCTCCTCCAACTCCTCTCTCCCCCCTGTGTTCATAAAACAAGACAATAAGGTCACACTTATCCTGGTATTTCTACAACACACATGAGAAATGACCTGTTTTCATTCATTCATCGTCTACTGCTTCATCCTCCACATGCTGGTATTCCTGTTTTTAATTTGATCTAAATCTTTTTTTTTTTGCTAGGTCATTGAAGTATGGCTGAAATGATGTGGCAAATTGTTTATGAGGGAAAAATGCAATTTCAAGCTTCTCCAAATACTGTATTTAACTGTAATTGGGGATATATCTGGATATATCTAACTATACAATGTAATCAGTCATTTTATTAAATACAGAAAAGAAAGAAAGAACAGAAAAATCATTATTTGAGGGCGTCAGATAGCTCAGCTGGTAGAAGTGGCTCTGCCCGCGAGCTGAGGTCATCTGCTGTGACCCAGCCCTGCTTATGGTCATTTTTAACATGCTGATGTTGATGCCTGTTGCTCATTAAATTTAGTCATGTCACAATAGTGGAGACCATAGAAATCAGTATTTATATTCAAGGTAATATAAATGGATTCAGAGTGTTGGAAACATTCTGGCTAATGCAAGTACATGACACAACAACATGTTACATACTATATCTTTAGTTCAAGCTGAAACTGCCTTCAAGTATCTCTGTGTGAATAAAACCCTGCCTTAAAGCTGATGACAGAGAGAACTGCAGATACAAAAGCAGCATAAGATTAACTCTGTGGTGTCAGTCCAGCTCTACCTGTCATGATCAACTCCTTCCTCCTCCTCCTTCTCTTTCTCCAGAGCGTCCCCAGTGTACAGTGAGGAGCTCCTGGTCAGCTGTGGTTTCCTGCTCTGTAAAGGACTGGTGTCTCATATGGACCTGGTCTCCATCCATCTGTCCTCCAGCCCTCGGCTCTTCTCCTTCCTGTCCTTGGCCTGGGGCTTCGTAGCAGACGTGGACATCGAGAGCGAAAAGTACCGTCACGCAGGAGCTGCCAGGTTCACTGTGGGGACACTGGTGAGACTGGCTTCTCTCCGCATATACAAGGGCAAGCTGGCGTATCTGCCTGCCGCCGCGGACCGCAACGGTGAGGAAGGCTTGAGAAAAAACATGACGCTGCATTGCAACAATCAGGCTTCTTCCCTGAGTCCAGCCTCACTGCTGTGCCACCAGGGAGGAGACACGCCCTGTGAGAACACCCTTCACAACTACTGCCACTCCAACAACTCCCTAAAAGTACGCAAGGCAGAGAACACTCCGTCCAGAAGTGCCATCAAATCTCTCCCCGGCCCGCCTGACTCTGTGCTGCTGCCCCTGGACCAACCGCTGCCCAGCAGCTGGGTGGTGGTCCAGGAAGAAGACTTTGTCCTCGTGCTGGCCATGCACCAGTCCCACCTGGCAGAGGACCTGCTGGCAGCACCCGAGGCCACCGTGGACGACGGCATCATCCATCTTTTCTACGTCAGAGCGGGAATATCACGCAGCGCTCTGCTGAGGCTCTTCCTCGCTATGGAAAAAGGTGCACATCTGGCAACCAACTGTCAACATCTGGTGTACGCCAAGGTGCAGGCGCTGAGGCTGGAGCCGTATTCACCCAAAGGTATAATAACAGTGGATGGAGAGGTGGTGGAGTACGGGCCGGTGCAGGCAGAGGTTCACAGAGGTCTGTCGAGGTTAATCACTGGATGAACTCACATGAACAAACACCGTCAGCTTTCATCTCTGCTGTCGATACGAGGTACAAGTGCAAAGTAATGGATGCTACGTTAAAAGGGATAATTCATGTTGTCAAGGTGGGGCGTTAAGGTACTTGCACAGTGTCAGTGTGTTACATGCAATGTTCGGGCATTTTACATAAACCTCTTCAAACTGTCCACTCTGTGTAACAAAACCCCCCACTTTATCCCTTCCACCTCTCAGCGCTACAAAGATAACCCATGTTTTCAGAAGACACTGTCATAGTCTCATAGTGTCAGAATATTACCACACACTAGTGCTGTGTGTGGAGTCCCAAAGTGTCTGTGAATCCAAATAGACAAATATAAGAGTGAGATAAAAGCTCATCACAACAGCTTTTTTGTCTCTTTTCAATTTAACAAGACACCAAAGAGACCAAAGATCATATAAACCATACGGAGTGAGGATATTTTGGCTGCTCCTCACTTCTGTAAAGGGCTTTTTGGACGTGGTTTTAGGGTTAGGCATTTAGTTGTGATGGGGGCTAAGGATTGTATTATGTCCACGAGGGTCCTCACTATGCACGAAAAGAAAACAAATGATTTCCCACTGGACACTTTGGCTCTCCACAGCTTGAGCTCACACGGACACACTTTGTCTCCAGTGTCTCGTCTTGTTTATCACTGCATGGAGACGACTCCTGAATGTGACATAATCTGTAGATCAGCTTGAATTACAGCATCATATGCAACAGCAAGTGATTGGATTTAGAGCTTCACGGCTCCTCTGCACTACGATAGAGACAGCACGCGCGCGTGTGTGTGTGTGTGTGTGTGTGTGTGTGTGTGATGCACTCAGTGGCCGTTCCCTCAGTTTTTTAGTGCAATCACACGCTTTGTGACTATTTCTTAAGTCAGAGACAAGTAAATCTTCCCGTTTTTGTTTTAGCAGAATCAAGAGCATAATATACCATTATATATAAATGTTTATATCTAATGTACTTCCTCTCATCTCAGATCTGTTGCCTTAAAGTGTCATAAGCTGTATGTCAATATGTCATGAGGACACGTCTTTCAAAAGTGATTCATCATTTCACTCAAACCAGATTCATGTTTTCTTCTGACATGAAGACATGAGTTGCCACGAGAGCTGTACTGTAGGCTGTTACTGTGAAACATGAACTGTGGGACTGCAACATACTTAAAGGGTCAGTTCACCATTATCATTTCCTTGCACATGTTCTCTTCTCGTGTTGCGTTCTGTGACCTAAATAGTTGTCAGTTTATTAGGTACACCCAGCTTAAACCAGCACAGTCTAATACAACAGGCCTGCGTTGAATTCTCTGTCAGGAGGTTTATGATGTCCCGGGTTTTAATTTGAATTGGTGGCCTTTTTGTGAAGATGAAGTTGAACGACATTACACAATTGTTATGTGACCTATCCCGGGATTTTAATCAGCGTTGTTTACTTTTACACTTTTGACCGCGTTTACTGGGTTTGGTGCCGTAATCTCAAATATCAAAACTTGAATGCTTGAACCAAAACTCTCCCCCTGACTCGATATCGCCAGAGAGATCAAATCCATCTTTTAATCGCGCATGCTTCATTCATTCGCTTGTTTTTCTTATTCATTCAGAGTCGTGATGAGTCGAACAGGCGACTGATGACGCGTTTAGTGGCTCCACAAATGCATCCTCACTTCCTCCATCCTCCTCCTCTTCTTCATCCTCCTCAGCTGCTGCTTTCATCCGTCCATCATCCGTCTTTTCATCTGCTGCTGACAGTACTGCAGTGTTCTGCAGAGCAGTCCCAGACACAGACACACAGCCGTTTGTTTTTCTGTGAGGGATTTGTTCACGATCGTCACCGAGGTGTCCTTACCACTGAGCTTTAAGTCACATGCAAGACACTTTTTAATGAAATTGATTACACTGACTGTATGGACAGGAGGCTTGTTGGATGCTGGTTAAAGCGGCACATTGTGAGGAGGAGGAGGAGGAGGAGGGTGTAGAGTTGCTGCATTAAGGTAGGAGGCGTCACGTTCCTCACAGAGCATCTTCATTCTTCCTCCTTCCTCAACACAAGAAAATGATTTGGAAGCTGCAGCAAACTGTCCTTCTTTACGCCGGAAGGGTCAGATTTTGAGGCTTTGATGTAACTGACAGATTCCCACACATAGTGACACCGAGGTCTTTTAACTGATTCACGGGCGCTGACGTAGTTTACGTTTACATTTTCTCATCACGTGAGGTGGAAGCATTACCTGAAAACACGTTTGTTTGAATTTTACACGTCGAGAGACAAAAACCTGAGTTTCCTGCCGAGACTGTTGCATCTGTAGAATATTACTGGCCTTAAGATGTAAAATGATCCATTAACGTTGCCGGGTTGTTAAACCACTTTTATCTTCTTTTTCTTTTGGTCTATGCAAAGTCTTATTTGTTGTGAGTGACGCTGCTGGTTCCCTTTTAAGTGTTTGACGTGCCTTGATTGTGCTGCCTCCTGGTGGTGTGAACATAGTGGTGCTTTTGCTGATTTATCATTAGTTAGTGGCTGAATTTGAGTTTCCCTCAGCGACAGAAATCATGTGCTGTCATGTTACAGATAAACAAAGCCGCACAGCAGTGTGTATGAACTTGGCGCCGCTTCATCAGTAACTGCTGAGGAGACTTTTCTTTTCTTTTGAGGTGAACCCGGAGCAGCAGAGTCCAGTTTCTCAGTGTGACTGAAGTGAGTCTGGTCCAGTTAGTGAAAACACACTTTACCTGCTGCTGCTGCTGTTGTTGTTGTCCTGTGTGTGTACATGTTTATGGTGAAGGGACCTTTTTTTTCACGCACTTTGAAGATTGAATGATTGATTCTTTTTTTCAAAGAGAGAATCTATATTTTCATGTAGACAAATGTCTGTAATTTTCTATCCTCGAATCAGAATGTTCCAGATTGAAAAGGAAATAAATGATAAATAAAGGAGATTTGGTTCATTGAGTGTTTGTTGCATCTGCTTTTGTGACACTGATGTAATGACTGTGAAGACACTTTTTTTTTACTTTAACTTGAGTACATTTACTTGTATTTAAGTAAAATGGTATGAAAATAGTGGTACTCTTAGAAGTTGAATATTTCAGTACTCTTTCCACCTCTGTATGTGGATTAGGCGAGTTATATCCTCTGTTTTGAATATGCAGATTATTTAGACTGTGATAGGCCATCTGATGTCTTGTTATTTTTGTCTTCATTGTTCTTTGTCTACTCGTCCATTTTAGTTTTCTTATTTATTATTCTTATGTGTTATGTTGTTTGTTTGCCTGCACACGGACTGCAGAATCAGGATCAACTGTTAAAAACTAAACTAAAAATATTCAAAATAAACATTCATTTATTCAAGTCACAGTTATTTGGTTTCATTAGCAAAGGAAACAAAGATGTCACTTTCTTCACAACAGCAGAATTAGAGAATTATAGTTTAAGTGAATGTTAGACAAAGTCATAATGAGACATATTGTCAGCTGGGGATATTAAACTATTAGTAAGTTAATCGTCAACTATTTTGATAATCAATTCATCGGTTTCATGATTAAAACAAGATTTCGGATTATTTCAGCATCTTAAATTCTTTGATCCACGTCACAAAGAAATTATTAAAAACTGAATCATCAAACAAGGCATTCGAGAACATCATTTCCAGGTTTTGAAAAAAAAAAAATGGTCACGATTTTTCAGCATTTTCGACAGATTGATCAATTATGAAAATAATCGTTAGTCACAACTCTAAACTGCAGATATGTTTACTGTGTCCAGTAAACAAGTAGAGTTTATAAAACAATATCAGGCTTTCAGGTTAAATATTTGTTGGGTTTAATTTTCATCATTAATATTTTAAAAATAATCCAAGATTTTTTCCATCACTGTCAAAGCTGCCGTCTTCAGTCCTAATGACCAGAAATAATAATAATAAAAAAAACAGTCAAGAGTGTTTCTATGGTACGGCTTGCAAAGTTTAATACATCACTATACAGTTTAAGTTTGAACTCAACAAAAGTAAACCTTTAAAAAATGAAAAATCATAAAGGTACAATACACACTCATCAGCATTTTGTACATATTATGCCCCAAGCATCCACGTGACTTGTTAGAACTCAAGTGTGTTAAATATATATACTGTATGTATTTATATATATTTCAATATAATCATGGCGTCTGTACAGAGGGAGTCAGGCTACAAATCATCTTCTTTTTTTTCTTCTGTTTTTTTTTTTTTCATACATCAATAACAGGCCACTGTGGAAATGTAGACATCGTACAGTCAAGTCTCGTGTCGCCCGTTCTAAAGGCTTAAAGCAACATGTTACATGCTTTGGCTGGAAAACAAAACGTCTCGCAGTAGTAATCATATTAATAATAACAAGAATGATAATCATATTAATAATTCCAATGTTCAAATCTGGATCATTTACACACACATCATCAGCATGTACACAGCATCATGTGCTTGTTAGCTTTTTCCCAGATTTTTGCTTCACATTTTCTGTTTCGGTTTGTGACGAATGAGAAAGAAGACGAGCGAAAAGAAGCAGAAATGTCACCTGTGAATTCTCGGAGGAGACAAGTGTTTGACCTTTGACTGGTGTTGCGTAATTAATCCCAAAATAAATGGAATCCGAAGTACACTGCAGTCATTTTCTCTCAAGACTATTGAATGTGTGTGGGGGTTTTTTTGTTGACGGTCTCCAAGATAAAGTCAAATGTTTGTTATTTTGAGTTGAGATTTCAGAAGAAAATAGACAAGTCGCACCAATTATGTATCACGTCGCAATGGCAACATGTGTCAGAACAGCATATTGTGCAGCCAGAGCTCCGATTAATCAACAATGAGCTCCTCCAAGAACTGTGAGGGTGACGTTTAACAAACAGCAGCAGCACACACACACAAACATGTGTGCGTTAATAGACAGTAAAGCAAATGCAGCTACATGCTACAGCTACAGTAGCCCGTGAAGAAGGCGGCAGAATGACGACGGGGAAGTAAAACGTCGTGGATGCCTGAAAGTCACGTCTGACGCGGGAGACTTTAAGAGCAGACGGGAGGAAACGACGGAAGACAAAGCAAAACAAACAGACCCTTTTTATTTCCCCCACCCCCCTCAAGTGTTTCTTTTCTTTGTTAAACTCTTGGCTCGTGGTTTTTCATCCTCTCATATCTCACTCGGCGTCTCACAGCAGCACATTCATGTCATTCACAAACACTGTTCAGCATCAAGGTTCTTTGTTCAAATAAAATACAGAGCCAGCCGGAGGCTCCCTCGTTTATTTCAGAGACCATAGCAAACACGAGGGGTTTTTTGTCTGACCCGTTTAAATCATAGTCAAATTATAACGCTGATATTGATTTATAACGTGACGTTCGGTGTGGGACTTAAATAGATGTAAACAAGGACTTCACGCAGGAAACACGATTGGACCCAAAGGTGAGTTTCACAGTTAATCTGTGACGAGGCGACTTTAAGTAAAACCCAATTATCTTTTTTTTTTTCTTCTTCATCTAGATCGCAATAAAGAAAAAAGGAATCTAATAAAGTCGCAGACAACAGTCAGGTCTGCTACTGTTTGGCCTGTGTGCTGTCGTTTTTTCACTCTGCCGTCGTCTTTGCAGGATGAGATGTTGAACCAGGAGACAGGAATAAGTGAAAATATTCATCAAGCAGATTAAGTAAATACACGTACTGTGGTTTCGGCTTCTGATGTCATTAAACTCAGCAGTGTGACACATGGAATAGGAATAAAGGGAGGGATTTATCAGAGATGTGTTCTATTAGAGGAGGAAAACACTTGGATTGGGTTTTAGTGGTTTTAGTGTTAAGTCTGTGTGTGTGTGAATGCCTGAATCATGACACAGCAGTTCTGCACACAATGGTCTAACATTTCAAGTAAGGCAACATGTTGACAAGAAATGATGGAATGGATTTTCCTTCTCTCTTTTTTTGTTTATTCTTTAAATTGTGTCATTTGCAGTGATGTGGTTTCGTGTCCGTCACAGCAGTGACGAGCATCATGGGTAAATAAGCTCCACACTGAACAGTACAGTCTCTTCAGGCCCAATCCCATTTCTCGTTGGACTAGAGCACAGACCGTCGTCCTTTACCTTGACCGGCTTCTCTTCACACCAAACAGCTACAGCAGTCTGACCCGCGCGGGTGATTCTTATGTAAACGTTGTCACTCGTTGGGTGTTTGTCGCGTGGTTCAGTGCGAGTGATTGGCGAAGGACAAATACCAGCAAGTGTAGTGGACAAATTGGTGAAGCTGTTGTTGGCAGTTTTACTGACATTCAGTACATTCTACTGGACCATTTGTGTCCGAGTGTGTGCGTTTATTTGTGAACAGAGAGCAATTTGGCAGAAAGCGTCACTTCTACTTAAACGACTCCTCCTGGTCAGTGTCTTCCAGACCAGGTTGTCCGTGTGTGTGTTGTAGTGCAGGATGTTTTCAGCAATAATATTTAGTAGTGCTACAGAGAGTCGCAGTGAGCTCAACAGCCAAGCGAGCTGGGATTTGCAGTTTTTTCTTTTCCAGTGGAACCCAGTCTGTTTTTCAGGCAGATTGAACAAGTGTGGTGGAAGCTTGCTGGAGGCGAATGAGGTGGACGGGAGAGAGTTCATGGCACAGATTTTTTTCTCTCTTCATCTGATTCTGTCCTTTTTACATCCACGTCACTGCCACTGAAGTCCTGCTGAGGCTGACGGGGACTAAAAAAAAAAACTTTGTTTACCTCCAGTAAAAGCTCTTTAATTTTACCTGCATCCTTTAAAAGATGATGGTGCCTATGTGAGCGCCACCCAGCTTTATCCATAACACTCATCTGCAAGGACACTAAAGGAAAACAAAGACATTATTATCAAGTTGCATCCAAACCAGTTTGCTCAGTCTCCTGATCAAAGATGCTTTTCTCCTGCAGTTGTGATTATTGGGATTATTGGGATTATGGGAGACAAAAGGCAAACTGTTGAGGAGATTGGGGGCAGCAGGAGCAGTACAGACTTAGGAATGGAGTTAAAGGACAAAATGTAGGCAGTGCTGGGGCGCAGTGCAGTTCTGGACAAGATAAGTAATGGATCCTCCTCTAAAGCTTGAGGCAGATGAAAAAGTTAGCAGAGATGAAGGGGGAAAAGAGCAGGAAGCAGTGCAGAGGACAGTCTGGGAATGGCGACGAGGCACTTACTTGTCCTCTGTGTGCTCAATGAAGCCGGCAGCGGCCAGCGCAGCTCGGTACTGCAGCAGCACACCTCGGACACTCTTCACAAATCCTTTAGAGAGCGGGAAGAGTGGAAAGCCGATATCCGGGTAGCCGCTGCCCTCCGGGAGGAAACTCCTGTAGCTCTTTCTACGTTTCTTTGGTCGCACCACTGGCTGGCTTCCAGTGGAGCCAACCCCTCCTCCGCTAACTGTGACAGAACCGGATTCTGATGTCCCACCACGGACAGAGCTGGGCACTGTGGACACAGCCCTGTTGTCGCCACCCAGAGAGGCCTTTACCTGGCTGCTGCTGTCACAGTCTGAGGTCTGGCTCAGCTCCTGCTGAGAAGCTGCTGTGGTGGAGAGACTCAGCCCTGAATCCTCCAGCTCCTCCTCCATGATACTGGTAACTCCCATGACCCCCTCCTCACCGGGCTTACTGGGGCTGCTGTGTGCCACTGCCACAGGCCCCGATCCCAGGGGCAGCTGCTCGTCCAGAGGCTCCACAGACGAGGGTCGGTCTTTAGAGTGCGAACCCCTGCAGGACACGTGCGAGTGGCTCCTCTCAGCAGCGTCGTTCAGCTCGAGCCACACCTCAAGGCGGTGGACGAGGCGCCACCCGTTTGAGTTAAAGTGCTCTTGAATCTCCTGCTTGAAAACATCTACAGGACTCTGCAGAAGCTGCGTCATAGACTGAACCATCTTAATCAGGGCCATCTCGTTGTAACAGCGGCTGTTCTCATACCCTTCCTGAAGGCCTCGGTCACTGTCGAAGCCGGCCTCATTATAGTAAGGCTCATTGACTAGGATAAGGCCTACAGGAAAATCACACACATATGTCATGATGAGCTATTTCATGTTACAACTCATGTTCTTACTTTGACAACTGATTAGTTCCCTTCTTTCATTTTGGGCAACTTATAATTTAAAGCTGCAGTGTGTAACTTTTTGGTGGCTATTGTCGTTGTTGACGTTATTATTCTACTTCTGGTGCCATCAGGCCTGACAGAGGGAGGGCATGTGTGTGTATACACTGGCGGTGCAGAGACAGGTGTGGTCAATAAGCCTTTGTCCTATGAAAAGTGCTAAATGACTGAGTTATTTGAGCAGAAGAAAAATTCACTTCCGACACATTTCGTGATTCTCAAGCCTGTTTGCAGCTGTCTCACTTTTCTACAGCAATGTTGCCGATGCCTCCAACTGTCTCGACATAAAAGGCGTCACTTCCTGTGTCCAGGCAACACGAGACGTAAACACCGCTGTACTGACAAACCGAGAGAGAGTAGTGTGGAGCTGACTGGACTAATCAGCATTGTACGGACTCAATCGACAATTGTTTGAATGTAACAAAGATTTGTTTGTATTTAAATGTCACACACTACAGTTTCAGGGCATTTCCACACTAGATACATTTAGTTTCCTGAATGTCGGTGCAGCAGCTCATCACCACCACCTGTTTTTTACTTGTGAAGCATTATTTTTTTTAATTGTCTTGGTTTATATCATTAACAAGGGTGTGCCCGACCATTTTTTTTTTTTGGTTTGCTGTTGCTATACAAGGACTTAATTACTGCACTGTAATCAGTAAAATGTGCTATAGAATAGTCTATAGCCTCCTCCATCTCTTCTAACTTATACAAAATATAGTATGACATGTGGCAGCTGTGCAGCCTCCACCCAACCGACTGACAGTAAAGCAATTCTATTACATTCCTCTTTGTCTTTCAGCTTCTCCCTTTAGGATCTCCACAGATTTTTATCCATTCTATTTGCTAAAGTGATGCTCTGAGCTGCATTTTGTGGTGGAGAGTGTTTAACTTAAGTCTGGTCAGGAGATGGAGAAAAGGCACATCAGTGATGCGGCACTGTACGAATAACAGTGTGATGTCTAAGGTCCAGATAACTGATTGGGTGATTGTGTGTGTGACTCTGCACTTAGAGCAAATAAAGACGTGAATAAAACATTACTGTGCTGCAGATGAGAGAACTGTTTGTATGAATGTGTGTGCGTGCGCACTAACCTTGTATGGAGATGAGAACTTGCAGCAGACTGGATTTACTGGTCCATCTCTCTGTGCCCTGTGGATCAATCACATGACCACAACAGATGAGCACAAAGGATTCAGAAAAGGGTGCAGACACACACACAGTTTATTCACTTTTACTAAAACCTTTTAAAAACTACTCTAGATTATAAAAGACACAAGTATAACATTTCTGCTAGGGGTCTGAGACTAACCAATAACAAAAGACCTTGGACACTGGGAAGAAGCAGGGGATTGTGGGAATTGTAATGAAATGAAAATCTTTCAAAGGGAGACATGTGTGATGTGAATTTGACCAAAGTGGAGGCAGCCAAAAATGAAATGGTCCTTCAAAGATTTGAACGAATTTGAACAGTGTTTAAACAGTTTGGCTGATATACAGTAGGTACACTGCTCAACAAAAACATATCACATATCTTTTTCTTATCTTTAAGAATCTTGACGATTGTGAGTGATAACAAATAAAATCTCTTTCCCCAAGAAAAACTGCAAGAATCAAAACAACACAAATCTTTCAGGATCAGGAAATATTGTGTACCCTTAGCCGCAATGATCTCTAAAAAGAGACTGTTTTTGAAGTTTTGAACAACCTTATTTTATATCATCAACAATGAAAAACCCAAAGATATTCTTTCATGGTGACATAATCATTGGTTTATCAATGAATTGGCTAATTATTTATTTGTTTGCTGTACTATTTTCACTACATTTTCATCTTTGCACTGTGTTTATTTAATATGGTAGCTAATGCTAATTTTCCAATGCTGGTCCCTTATGTTGACACAAAATGGGATAAATGATGGTTCCAAGCAGGAAATTCAAAACACTGCTGCAGGTTTAAACGGTGTGATGGTTTAGTTCATGGTCAACGTCACACAATCATGTAAAACTTTAAATAAGTCACTTAAGACAGCACCCACCTTTCCAATCCAGGTGCCGAGTAGACTGACGCAGACTTTGCCATTGTCGTAGAGGTTGGGATTGAGGCGACCGCTGCACTGCGACAGGTAGCGAAACAGCGGCGGCACAGCTGGGTAGATGTTGGGCAGCTGGATGTCAAACAGGAAAAGGCCGTCTTCATAGGGTGTGCGGGTCGGTCCTTTGATCAGAGCCGAGAACAGATCCTGGATGGGAGAAAGCAAAGAAAGAGAGGAATGTAGATAGATCATGCCAGAGAATATGACGACATCCTAAAAAAACACTACAGTGAAGTAAATTAACTTTAACTTTGCCTGCATCTTTAAGGTTTCATTTTAATTAAAAATGAATTAGCATTCACTATAAACCTTTAGATCCTACTAAATTTCCCTTTTCAATCTGCTGCTTGCCATTTTAAACCAGAAGAAAACTTGCATATGGGTTTAAAAATATATCTAAAAAATGATAATGAGGCTGTTAAATGATGTTTAGGTATAATTTCAAAGTGTGTGACTATGCATTATCGTTATCTGAGGGAAAACACTGCATGAATGAGTCACAATATTATGAATTCAAAGCTGCATTCATCTGTAAACACACGGCCAAAGAGAGTGTGTGTGTAGAGAGAAAATTAATGTTTACATAGTGTTCATCACACATTTTCAACTATGCCTCCATCTTCAGCAGGTCTGTGCTGCACTCAGATGCTGCTCATTCAGTTTAAATTGGGGTGGGGTCGCATGGTTTGCTGAACTTTCAGAGGCAGCATGAGTCATGACAGGCACTGCTCTAGAGCTGAAACAATTACTTGATTAATTGATTATTAATCATCAACTATTTTAATAATCGATTTATCGGTTTGAAGCTTTTTTCTTATTAAAACAAGATTTCTGAATGTTTTAGCTTCTTAAATGTGAATATGTTCTACTTTATGTGCTCCAGATAACAAACAAATTATTAAAACTGAATCATTTTGGTTTGTGGACAAAACAAGACAGAACATCATCATTTCCAGGTTTGACAAACACTGATCAATATTTTCTATGAACCAAACAATTACACGATGAATCGAGAAAATAATCGTTAGTTGCAGCTCTAAACTGCACACAAATTTCCGCAGGCTTGCAGGGAATAATTTATAAACACAAACAGAATTATACAAAATCTCAAAATTGTTGATGACCCTAATTTCAGTTCATTAGTGTTTTTTCAACCAACAACCAATTCTGTGCTTCTTAATGCCACGAATGACTAGAAACCAACCATGCGATCTTCAAATGTTTTGACCATGATGCCATCCGGCAGTGACGTTGCCAGCAGAGCCATTTCCTTCCTCACTGTGCTGAAGAACTTCTTTGCTTCGGCTGGCTGAAATTCCATTTTCTTAAATGAGTGAGTGTCTGTGACAGAGAGACGACGTGTGTGAGTAAAAGGCAATACATATACGGTGCAAATACATTTAAGCTCGTCTGAGCAAGACACAGAAGTATAATTACAGGATGACAGTATCTGCCTCACATTACCACTGATAATAACAAAGAAATGTGGGGTCTTTTGTTTGCTGTGTGACTAAGCAACACTCCCTTAAACTATCACTAAGGGTTGTGATATAAGGGTAGTAGAATGATCTGGTCACATACAGAATGAATTATTTATCACAAAAAACACATTCAGAGGTGGTTTGAGAACACGTGTCCAGCTGCATAAACAAAATCTGTACTTAGGATGGATTAGAGACCACTTCCTCAGCTGATGTCCTCTCACCCACAATTATTTTTACAATCTTCAGCATCCATATGTTGGGGGAGATTTCGGTTACCAGGTCTTTGGAATCAAACTGCTCGACATGAACTGCAGGGCGTCTCAGACTCTGACTTGTCAGGGCTTATACATATAATCAAACTTGCACATCAATCTTTGAGACCTGTGCTCTCTCTCCCTGAAATAATCTGGGCCTTGTTCACTCATAATCCAAGGTTCAACAGTGGCCAGCTACTCTATCAGTTTCTTTGGAGAAGACCTTAAACAGTGCAGTTTCTGGGTCTTATCATCACACTTTTCTGAGAGTTTAGGAACCACAAATGGTTATGTGAGTATATGAAAGAAAACCTAAAAGCAATCATCACACCATATGTTGGTTGAAGACTAAAAGTGGTTCAAGGAAGGGATAAAAAAAAAAAAGGCAGAGGGAGAGAAGGAGAGAAAAGAGTGAAAGGAAGTGGAGAGGGAGGAGAAGCAAACCTCATCACTCACCTGGTGCCCACTCCAGCACAGAGAACACCTCTCCCTTGGCACTGGTGAAGGTGACGCCAGGCTTGCCACCGCTCTGTTGGCACAGTACTGGCGTGTCGCTGAGAAACTCACTGGGCCACTCTTGTCCACCAACAGGTGTCTGTGGCTCCTGCTGGGGCTTTTCATCTCCAGCTCTCTCCACCTGAACCGCAACACAGCAACAGATGAATGCACAATATAAAGTTTCACCTGTTTGTTTATTTATTTGAAATGCACTTGAACATTTGGCCCAAATTTAAATTCAAATAAACTCTTACTTGTTTAACACAAACCTCGGTCGCTGCTCCTCCACTCCCGCCTGCCTCCACCACAGCCTGCATCTTTTCCTCCTCGACGATGGCCACATTATCCAGCGTCTTTCTCAGGTTCTCCTGCAGCTTCTTAATGTCATCCAGAAAGCGTTTCTCCTTAGTGGGTTTCTCCGAAGGCGCAGGCGTCACTGAACTGGCTATGTTAGCTGTGGAAGTTGGTTCAGCGGCGGTCGGAGATGTTGGCGAGCCACCGGTCAACAACTGCTCCACAGTCATGTTCTTTAGGCTCTCCAGGATTTTCAAGGCTTCTTTCAACTCCCTAAAGCCCCGGGAGGCACCATCTTTACTGGGCTTCTCCGCTCCGTTCACTGCTCCTCCTGGAGTCGTTCCTAAAAAAACGTTAGAGTTCATTATTCTGTGTAATGAACAGTGGCATTTGGATGAAAGATATTATCCATATTATCCCTGACCTCATTAAATACATTTAATAAACCTCAGTTTTGCCAAAACACAGTGAAGAGAATTTGCCAAGAATCTTATTTTTCACATTGTGTAATCATTTATCCTGAGTGCTGTATATAGTGATGTTATAAATGGAACTAGTGGGCCACATACTATGAGTAAGCCTTTTTATTTTGCTCATTAAATAAACTGTCTAATAACCCACAGTTGTGTCACTTGCACTGTACCTGCAGTAACTTGAGTGTACATATTAAATTGTCATTTTCCCATTAACACTTTGAGTGGGACAAAAATAAAAAAAAGGTTCCCAAGAGAATTAAGGAGAATGTTTTGCAGCGTGAAGTCTATAATTCGTCCTTGAAAACAAACAATAATACAAATGCTAAAATAAGATCCTCACCTCCTCCAGAAGGACTGGCAACAGCCAGAGAAGCGTCTCCGTCCTCTCCAGTAAGTGCTTTAGTGGGGCTGGTGACCCCAGCTTTATTGCCCTCCTGTGGGGGGATGATGAAGGCTGTGGTTCCAGTGGGCGTGGGGGTCGGGGTCGCCGTGTCGGTGACATCGGCGTTGTTGACGTAACTGTCATCTTCAGTGGTGAGGCCGTTATCCGTCTCCCAGCTGTCACTCTCGTCTTCCCACTCCTCCGTGGACAGGACGCTGCTGGTTTCCTCCACAGAGTCGTAGTCCGTCTCCTCGATCTCGGACTCCACGTTGTAGAGGTGCTGTGTGTGATTTTTAGGAGACTATTAACAACAGACACAAAACAATGGCATTGATCTTTATATGGAATAAACATGAACCTGCGGCAGGACGATGGTCATGGAGTTGTCTGCCCACACCACCTCCACTTTGCTGCTCACATCCACCCTGGACACCTGACCTACAGATGTCTGAGGGAGTACAGAAAGGATTATTAATATTATTGTTATTATTATTAATATTATTTTCCATGCAATTTACTCAGACGTTAATATTTTTAAACCTGTATCCATTCAACGTGACTTTCACATAAGATTGAATCACAATTCATTTTGCAGCTCTTTTTTTTCCCCAAAGTTTCACTTCTGACGGGTTCACAGCAATCAATCGATCCATCAACCAGGGTGTGTGACTTGATGACATGACATTAATAATAAGAAAATAAGAAAACGTTTTAAATGTAAAAGACTGTTTACAAACAAACAGGAACTTCCTCACATTTGTTAACAGATCCGAGTCCATCATGGACTTGAGGTTACGTGGTTAAATTTAAGTTCCTGAACAACTGACTGAATGATTAGCAATTACGTTAACTGTCATCATCTCTGGTGTGCAAAGGCCTTTACAGACAAGTGTTTCAACCTAAAATTCCAAAACGTTAAAAGTTAATCAAAGATATTGATCATATTATATTTAATGCCAAAGAAAAGTCATATAAATGTACAAGCAAAAATGTAAATGAATTTGAATTTAGAGGAAAAGTAATAAATCAGCTTTCACAAGGCCATAAGATTCAATTAAATGAGAGATTTCTTTGTTGTTGTTGTTGTTGATCTCACTTCATTTTCACAGTCATTCTGTCCGTTCTCCGAGTTCCATATTCTGATGACGATGTCCGTGGTGCGGAAGTGAAAGTCTGGGTGATCTGCAATGTCGTACACACTGACGTCCTCCTCCATACCGATGACCTGGATTATAACAAAAATAACCAGGTATCAGTTTCACCTTTTTCCTCTGTCTGACACTCAAACACACAGACACCTGAGGTTTTTTCCACAGTCTTTACAGCACAAAATGGTGTCATCTTGTGCCGCTGACTCACCTCCACGTCGTCACTCGTGGGGTTGAGTTTGATCCATTTAACAACGCACGTTCTGCCCTTGTGATCGCCGGACTGGATCACACCGTACACTCCTGGATCCTGCAGGGCTTGAGCTGAAATAGACCCAGTTAGGGAGTAGAGCAAGGTCACCATGACACTTCATTATATTTAACACTGTATTTGCGGTTTAATTTAAAAACATATTTGGAAATAGCAGCAAAAGGGCCTAGATATTGTTCTGTATTGTGCTCCATGGTCATAGATATGCAAATATAAAAACACATTCACAGTTCACACAGACAAAAACCTGACACACTGAAACTACTTAATGAAATCGATTTCCCCTTACGTCGTTTGTCCACCACAAAGTCTCCGGGACAAAACTCGTGGCTGTCGAGGTGTTGGATCGGGATGAGGTTGTTTGATCGGATCCCCTTTTCCACTCGCCCGTCCTTCCACATCACGTCGGCAGTGGTCTTAGTGGACACAACTTCCACTGCCACCCTGTACAAAACACACATTAGTCTTGTGCGTCACTTCAGCAAAGAGGTTTTTAGTTCTGAACATTTTAAAACTCTGCCTTTGCTTTGATTGTATTGAGAACAAAGTCTCCCTCGTTTATGCATCACAAAAGGAAAACTACAATAGGACATTGCCGTTACTATTTTTCCCCTCTATTTATCCAGTCTTATTATCTTCTCTATTATTTATCTGCTCTCATTTGCTTCAATTATTTCTGTTCTTGGCATGCTGATGCCTCAGTCTTCCTTTTCATTGTTTCATTCCTCTTGACTTCTTCCTTTCACCACTTTCTCCTGCCTCCTGTGTCAACCAGCACTTCTTCCTTTGCCTCAAAACAAAATTCTTGAGAAAATTTCAGCTTGAGTAAGAATAAACTGGGGTAAAAGTAAGCTGCAAAGAAACACATTTGTGTTTATCAATGTGCACTGAATGGGGATAGGGTGCATTCACATTTCCATTTTATGTCAAACACTGAATATGTGTCTGAAATCATCTTTATAAATTGTGATGGATTTAAAAAAAATACAAAAAACAAAGCTATCACTCATGTGACAATGCTGGCTTTTAACAGGTGACATCTTCACTGGTAACAAGCCTTTTACAAGCTAAACTCTAGTGAGCTGCAGCCATATTTGGTGCAACATCATGATGTTGAGGTGTATTGATCAGTGGTCACCAATTCCACAGTAGTATGATGAGTAATAGAGGATTATTGTAAGAAAAGGCCGAGACAAAAAAAAAAGAGCGGAAGAAAAGAAAGAAGAAAGAAGAAAATATATGTGGTCCTGCTGTAAACCCACCGGTCTCCAGGCTTGAACTCCCGTGAGAACTTGGTCCTCTTCTTTTTGTGCTTCCTCTTCAGGTTGCGGATGGAGAGAGGGATGCTCTTCTTTCGGTTCGTTCCCAGACCGCCGCTCTGTGAGGAGGCGGTGGAGCTCGCCGATGACGTCAGAGAACTGCAACCAGGGGTTAAACTCACAGGTTACTAGAGCTGAAACAATTAATCAATTACTAAATTAATCAGCAACTATTTTGATAATCGATTAATTGGTTTGAAGCTTTTTTTCATGATTAAAACAAGACTTCCGATAGTTTAAGCTTCTTAAATGTGAGTATTTTCGTAATTTCTTTGCCCTGGATATCAAAGAAAAAACATTAAAAGTTAATCATTTTGGTTTGTGGACAAAACAAGACATTTGAGAACATCATCATTTCCAGGTTTGATGAACACCGATCAACATTTTTTAAGGTTTTCTGATATTTTATGGACCTAGCGATTAATCGAGAAAATTATCAACAGATTAATCGATTATGAAAATAATCGTTGAAGCTCTACAGGTTACTATTCATCTCATTAGAAAACACAATAGAGGTTAAGGATTGTGACTGAACAAGTCTTATTTATTTTGTCCTTCCTCACCTGCTCATATTCTTTCTCCTTTTCTCTGGATGTAAATAGTTCAGATCTATGTTTTTCATTGTTACTACATTACTAAAATGTAAGGATAATGAAAGCGCTGGATTAACAGGCTGAGAGACTGCTTTTGGAACATGATGTTCTTTATACAAACTTAGAACTCTTGGCATGAGACACACTGTTTTCTGTAATGTCATTGGACTATTTTTCCTTATAAAAGGATTTAAAAAAAACTGTGCTAAGGGACAGAGTTGATTTAGCTCTGGCGTACGAATTTGTTGTGGTAGCAAGTTTTGCTTTTGTTATTTTTGTGCACTAAATCACTTCACTGTGTCTACAGCACCACACTCCAACAAAACACCTGAAATACTAACAGGTGCTAACACAAAGATATGTTCACATTAATGGAATTCTTACAGCTACAAACAAAAACAAACAGCACACCTGGTGTCGTCAGTATCTTCTGCAGCCTCATCATCAGCATCCTGCTCTGTGTGCTCGGCTGAGGTGTCGTTGGTGTTCTGGGGGTCCAGGGAATTCTGGACAGACACCACGGGACCATTGTTGTTGTTGGGCTGGGAAGAGTCTGTCTGCTCTGATTTGTGTTCACCTTGTGCGAGACAATAATAGGAGAATTTGAAAAATGCTACTGTGCACAGAAAAAACAGACTAGAAACAGAAAAGAGAGAATATTTTCATGACCTTGATGTTCAAGAATAAGAATAATTTAACATAGGCTACACTTTCAGATTAACAGGAAACTACTCATATCCAGTATAATTCCAGTTGATGTATTATTATTCTGCCTCAAACAGCAGAGTATTGCTGGGTTAGAGGACAGAGACATTGTCTGGTACCTTGTGTGTCAGTGTTCTCCATCTTCTTTCCCAAATCCTTCTTGAACATCCGTTTCAACTGAGGGAAATAATAAAACACACAGATTGACAGTTCAATCATGATCAGAAATGTCTCTTGCTTACCAACAGCAACATTTTGCATTTGTTTTTTGTATATACTCATTAGAGTGGGGACATTACACAATCAATCAACATGTAAACATGCCAAATCAAAAGGTGAAGATATGAAATTGACATGAATAAAATAACTATTGTTCATCAACTAAAATAGGCAGTTACTCCTAAGGGGATAATTAGTTAATGAGCACAATTAAATGTATACTATGACACATGAAACTAATAAATTTCTTATCCACACCTTTCTGGCCACAGGATCTTCTGGCAGGATGGCTGCTCCCTCAGGTCCTTCACAGGTGATGCGCGTGGCATCTCCCTTGGCCGGGAAGATGTAGAGGGCCCTCTCCCCCAGCTGCCTCTGGGTGTGGTCATAATAACCAAGACGTCGCACCCTAAACCAAACCAAGAGAGTAACATTATACCGTGGGCGACAAAATAAAGTAACCGTGTGACCAAAATCTATGCATAAACTTCAACATAATGTGCATGAGGACATTCAGACCTGCAGAGATTCTCCTGTGTGATGGTGGAGGCAGGTGGATATACACTGTCGGAGCCTTTTGGGGAGTAGCTCTTAGTGATCCATGTCACCTTCAGTTCAACCACCTTTACCTGAGGAAAGCACAATGGCACATAAGTTAACATCAAAATCAGCCCCCAAGTTATTTAAGTTCATGACTCAAACAATGTCACTTAAAAAAGAAAGAAAGAAAAGCTTTGTACGCAGCAGTCCATAAAATAGATCAAGAATTTTGTGAACGGTAACTGCACAAGTTAACTGATTCAATCGTCATATTACTGTAGCTAACACGAAGAGCTGTGCATTATAGGAGCAAGAGCTATATTAGTGCATGAGCACTCACTGAGTGAGTCACCACTATTCATAATTGAAAGTCTTCCACTCCATGTTGAAGTGATGATATGTCAGGAGGATGTGTTATTCTCACACACAAACAAACGACAGGTGGTTAAGTGTGTTTGGTGAAAAACAAAGTCCTCTAACCTCTTCTACCACCACCCTGAACTTGCACTTCCTGCTGAGAACAGGTTTAACCCCCGATAGCCACTGCACATTGGAGAAGACTTTGGCAGGACCGATGAGGACCTGACCTGGGTAGAAACCGTATGCCTCGTCAAAGAAGAGGCCCTGAAAAGCAACAGAATAACAAATGTAAAACATAATGGCAAAACAAATGTCCTTAATCTGAAGTGCAACAACAGGTATTAACTTTTTGATTATAATGCAGCAGATCATTTAGATTAAAGACAACTCAGCATTAGGTCCGAGTACAGTGCATTTAGTCTTTTTTATTTGATTTCTATTACCTTTCTATTACGTGGTCAGGGTCAGTATTAAGAGTACATAGCATACAAATAACAAAAAATTACTTTCTTTAAAATACAAAAAAAATCAAATAAAAAAATTATTTTGCTCGTAGCATTTGTTTATAAAAATAGATAATTCAGTGTCAGTTAGTTAAGCGTCAGTGGAAATAGAGGCTCAAATAATTCGTAACCGATAACTAGAAGTTATAGATATCACTGGGTTATATTTTATAACCCAGGTGGAGGAAATTAAGGAAAATCTACCAAACATAGAAAAATAAATACAATAAAAATAAATTTGGCGATAGCTGCAGAAAATATGATACTGCACAACCTCTAAAAATATCAGGTTGCACCGTTTGAATTGTATCAGACGACTTACTACTACTAACCTAAGAAGTACTTTAACTAACCCTAACAGCTGTTCTTTTCCGCTTGCAAAAGAAGCAGGGAAATAAAAGAAGAAAAAAGACATGAAGTGACAGAAAAGCCAATGGCTACATACCGAGTCACTGACATGTGGACAGACGTCATAAAGCTTGGCGCCGTCCTCCACGCTCATGGAGCACCTGGAGGGAGACAATGAGAGACACACAGCGGAGTGAGGGACATCCACTGAAGAATGTGCACCAGCATGCAGACACTGACAGGCTCCCACATGGTGACAACACATGTTGGATAATCACATACTGCAAACACACACACACACACACTACCTGGCTCCATTGGAGAGCTTGAGGATGATGTGATTAGTCAGGTCGTACACCTTCCCCAGCCAGAAGTCATACGCAATGTAGTCACCGTACATAAAGGACTTGAGGGACAAAATCACAACAGGACAACGGTCAATTATTAACGTTTTTTGTAGTGACATTATTGGACCAATATATTCCGGAAACATGTATAATTCATCTTTTTTTTACAGCTTGTATTTTGACTGTCACAGCATGACTGGCTCAGGTGTTCCTAATTACTTTAATGGTAACTAATCTCATTATTCACACCTGTACTTTTTTACTGTAATATGTCACAATATGCTAATATGATGTATTCCCAGGAAGATCTTTAAAAAGTAAGAAAATATTAGTGAGAAATAGAGACAATTTCTATTGAATTAGATTAGAATTGTAGAACTAAAAAAATGAAAATAAATAAATAACTGCTATACTTGTGACATATTTTAGCTCTAAAAGAAAGGCATAAAAATCTCTCTCTTACCCAGATGTGCTGCAGGTCTTTGCTGTTAACTGGATACAAAACACAGTTTGTTCCCACTAGTTTCACTGCACATTCGATGTCGATGTTGGTAACAATACCACACTGGTTGTCCTGTAATGCAACAAAAACAAGTTCAGCGTGTTGTCAAACTATTTTCCAACAACTTCACTGGTTATTGAATTAGACCAACACAAGAAAAACAATAATTTCAAAAGTTTTATGTTGTATTTATTTTTATGTTGCATTTTGTTGACAGTCTAGCACGAGTCAACCTGCAATAATATATTCCAGTCATGTCTGATGCAGCAAAGTGAAGGGAGCAGTAAAGCGTGACATGAATGACAATGGGAGCGTTGATTGAAAAAGAGCCAAAAGTAACAAGACAAAATGGAAAGAGTGAAGCGAAAAAGGGAGAGAGTTGAGACAATGACAAAGATGCTGACTAAAAACTCTACTTACATTCGAATGGTTTCGTCGCACAATGTCTCTAATGACAATGGATCGGTCTTCAAGTTTCAGCTGCAAGAGAAAGAGAACGCAAGTTTAGAAACATTAAAAGAACACAGCTGCTAGGTTCACCTCACCTTCAAGACATCCAACAACATCATACAACACCTGTGACAGAAGCTGCTGTCACCAAAACTACAATAGAGCATCATCAGTGACCCTGTGATGACCCAGGCACACTGAGGCCACGATCTGTCCCTGCTCTCAGCCATGAAGGCTCCAACATGCACCATCAGCAGAGCAGTCAGAGCTTAAATGCCCTCGGAGATAATGGTTCAGTCATTTAAACAGAGAAATTGCACTGAACTGGTCATGATACTCTAGTCTGAGAATCCAACTGAACATGTCAACAACCAAATTTGAAAAGAGACAGAGAGAGAGACTGAGAGAGACCGAGATGGGGAGGAGGAGAATATTTGCTGTGTCACACGATATCTGACAACTTCCATTCAGACAGAAACCAGACATAAAACCTTTAGTTTTTAAAAATAAAATAAAATTGCACAGAGCTTCATTCCATAGGGATATTCTGTTTCTGGTAGACAATGAAAGATAATCCAGGACAGTTAAGAGTCACATGTCTGTGATTTTGAGGACTTATCAAAGGATTTTAGGTCAATGTTATAGATTCACTCCAGTTTTCCTGCCAGAGCCGGTAGCCACGTGTCATGTACATTTCACTCAGCATTGTACTCCAACTCAGAGGTTTTCAATTTCTTTCTTCTTTCTCAACCAAAAGAAAACATTTGAAAAAAATAAACTAGAATGTTTTGCTTATTGTGTCACACAATGGCTCTTGTAGAAGTTATTAATGTCAAAACTGCAACTCATTTTTATTTTCATTATCGATTCATTGGTTTCCTGAATTAATTAATTAATTAATTACTTAGTTACTTTGTCCAAATGAAATAATGAAATTATTGATCAGTGTTTTGTTTTTTTCTATTCCATTTAATTAAGTGAATTAAACTGAGCACATCTGTGAGATGTGAGTAGGTTTGGAATAGCTGTAGTCCATGTAGGGTGTGTTCCTGTAACCCACTTTTTAAATCAGGTTGCCCTGGTTCCTCAACACCTGGTACAGTATTACAGCATGAAGGACCTTGCCTCAGGACCTAACTGGCTGACCAACCACTCCCTAAGCAGAAATCAAATGGGGACAGTGTATCACATCACAGCAGGGTGTAAGATGCTTACATGGAACAGCACAGCCAAGTGACTGGCATAGTGTATATAAACATCCATGTGGAGTATAGACAGGAGGTACCAGGGTCAAGATGGAAGATGCCTACAAGGGTGGGTGAGATTGACAGCGTTAAGAACTATGGGAATTCCAGATCCAAACAGTCAAACTGGTGGTGGCTAATCAACCAGACATAGTGGTGGTTGATAAAACAGCAGTGTGATTGATGAGGCAATCCCAAGCAACAACAACATCAAGAAGGAGGAACATGAGAAAGTTGAGGGCTGAAAGAGGAGCTAGAGAAGAGGCAACTGTGGTCCCAGTGGTGATAGGAGCAGTAGAGGTCGTAACCCCTCAAACTGTGAGAGTGGCTCCAACAGATTCCAACAACATCATCTCTGTTCAGAAGAGCACAGTCCTAGGAACAGTTAAGAAACTGTGCCGAACCCTCAGGGGTCCCAGAGGACCCAAACTTAGAGGAGACACAAGTGGACGATTGTGTGTGTACAGGGCCTGAAGTTAACTTTTTTGGGCACCAGAAACTGTGGCAGGTAGATTTTTAAATCCATTTTTTTACCAGCCACAATTTTTGTGCCTCCAATAAAGGTGAATAACACAGAAAATGCATAAGCATGTTTCTTGAACTTGTTCAGAATACAAATTAAAGTGCTGTCGAGTTATTAACCAACTTATTCTAATTAATGACTAGGCCTAGTTAATAGAAAATAACAGAAATAGAAACAGGCAATCATCTCACTGATGGTCTCGTTTATTAACACCTAACTGATCACTAAGCAATTCATTAGTCATTAGGGTTTTTGCCCCTGTAGTGGGTTGTTACAATTAAATATAGGTAATTCAACCAAGTTTGACATTTTCTTTGTATCATCCTCGTCATCCTTTTTGTTGGTCCGTTGTTACAACCGGCCTCTTCACCCCAGCAATATGCCGCCACATTTTGGGCTTAAAAAAATGTCGGACTTCGCTGTTGAGTAACAGTTAAACTAAAAAAAAACAAACACATGTAGCGGATATGTCCACAACACAACAGTTGCTCTGTACTCATTAGGCGGGTAGACTGACATTTTCACTCACCAATTGTAAAATGTACCCGTATTTGGCGTGTGGTCGAGTGTTAATTTCATGCCCGGTATGTGTACATGTGCTAGCATCAGAAACAGCACCACCACAGTAGAACAGAAAGAACCACCTGCAGAAAATGTAACAAAAAAAAAATCATACAGATAGAATCCCACTTTAAACTGTCAACTGAAAATCAGTCAAAATGGCACCTCAGAAAATTCCCAGTGTAACATTTGCTATTGACCCAACCCATGTTTTTTTAAAAAAAATGTACTAAAAGTTGTTTACAAAAAGCTACCTGCAGGAGACCAGGCTACTACACTGGAAGCTACAGCACAGGCTGCTTTATTAGCTGGAGGCACAGCACAGTGGCAGCCAGAGCCTCACAGTTTAGAAAGAGACAGATGGAAGTAGAGGAGGAGCACATAATTAGAAGTAAGAGGGGGGTGAAAAAATGAAAGACCTGTTGCACATGAACTACTGACAGGGGGGAGGAGGAAGGGTGTGTTTTCAGCAAACCTGTATCAGTGTGCAGCTCAAAGATAAGAGGAAGGATGAGTGTTCGATTTTGGTTGGTAGAGCGGTTACCATACATTTTAATCGAACTGTCGAGGCGTCACTTCATAGAAAGAAAATACTGATTCAAACCTACTTGTGAGGACAATAAAGTCAGTTCAAACTGTCCTTTAGTTATTTTAATTACTTGATGTTCAGTATTTTTCAATCTGGCCCTGATTGTAATTTTTGTAGCCACTCACTCTGATAGTTGAAGGAACAGTACGCGAAACCCTTTATTGAACAACATTTCCATAATATTCTTTAAAAAATTCTTTACATGTGAGGATGAATGTTGTTGTCTAAAATGGTGGTGTTTTGCTGTAGTTCCAGTGGCAGTGAATGCAATGTTAGCAGTGTGAAGACACCACAACCGCACACTAATGACAACATTTTACACTTTTGCCCATTATAAGAGAAAGAGTTTTGATATTTTTTTGTAATGTCATCAGTGGGCAAATTCTTATCTACATTTAATGTGTTAAATTTACTAGGGTGATCACCCAGGAAGTTGCTGACAGAAGGACAGACAAACTTGCAGATAAAACCACGCCAATGAAAACAAAACTTCCTTAGCGGAGGTAATCAGTACAAGCTCTTCCATGTACACTCTCTCACAAATACAGTGTTTCCAATTTGCCTCAATGTAACCCTACTCCGCTGGATTCTGGGAGCGGAAGAGTGTGTGTGTGAGTGTGTGTACGATCGATGAGTCACCATGTTCCCTTGTAATCAATTAAACAGTGACCTGTCTGCTCTTCATGTCTCTACTTCTGGGGGTAAGAGTGCACGTGCACGCATGCACACACGCACACACGCACACACGCGCACACACGCACACACACACACAGCTCTCTTAATTCTTCTTCTTTCAGTGCATGGTGCTGCAGTGCACTACTGTAGTAGCTGATTTCCTCACAGTTCAAAGACCATTTCAAATCGGTCAGTAGATAACAGCATTAAGAAACCCTGGATTAAACATGGTGACTCACAACTGAAAACCACAACACAACTTGTATTCCTTGACAAAGTACCACTAGCAAATGAATCTGCAGGACAGGACAGCCGTCGTATGGTAGTCCTGATTTGTAACGATAGATGCCGTGCTGCATCATGTAATCTAACCTTCTATTATAAAGCGGCATGTCCCTCCCCGAGTGATTGCTAGAGAAGAGAAAATACAGCAGTCTACAGCAGTGCTACTCGAACATGTGAGAGATGTAGGGGTGATTGAGTACCGAAAACATCCCAGTTTAGTCCCACTACCCTTGTTCAATCCCCTTTAGACCAAGACACCAAAGATCATTAGAAACTTGATCATTCAGATCACATACAGTACTGTGCAAAAGTCTTAGTGGACCATCCAGCGTTGATGTTTTATATCTGACAAAGTTCTGTGATCATTGAAATTTGGACTGGAATGATGTGACTGAAAGTTGGTCTTAAATATAGCAAAGTATGAATGAATTTAAATGATACAACATGTGTATGTGACGCTCAAGCAGGTCTTAAATCTGGCATAATAAACCTTTATCACAGCAGATATCTCTTGACGTGAAACAGTTGGGACACACACAGGTTTTACCAATAACATTAATTAGGATTCCACTCCAGGTTTAAGAGAGCCAGGGCCATGTTATTGTTCAAGTACAAGGCTACTTTTTAACAATATGCAGGTTTCTGGCAGTTGTTATTGTGATTAGTACTAATACAAATGTTACCACCCCACCGTGTTTGTCCCTTGCGGCCTGAAGGAGCAGTCATTTATGTTATCAATGAAGTGTCTGAGTGGTGCAGGTCAGTTCAGCCTATTTACTGGCCCCTGTCAAAAAATTCACATTTCTTGTGACACAATTTCCCTTTGGCATGAAGACCATAGGTAAACTGTTAGTAATGATGGCAGACAACACCTGTACCTGTACATGCCAAGTATTTGAGCTTCTTGACCAGGATAAGAAATGATCTACCTTTGCCTGACCAAAACAATGAATGCAATGAATTCAGCCAATAAAAAGGCTCAATGCAAATCACTCCGAAGAGATGCAAGGGCTTTAACAGAATTGTGATTCATATCTTTCAGGCGTCACTGTGGTGACCTCTTATATGATGTCTGTCTTTTGGCAGAGCAGAGATGCAGCACATGAAACCAAAGCTCTTTCTCTGACATCATAATCAGTTCCTTTGCAAACAACTCAGACTGTAGAGCTGCAGAGATTTGTGCATTTCCAGTAACACGTTTAGACACGTGTACTCTTTTTTTTTGGGGTCAATCTCTTATTAAAACAGGACTGAAACACTTTCTCTCCTTATTTGCTTTTCGTCCCTAATTCCTTTGCCACATGTACCTGCTGCATTATTACAAACACACACACACACACACACACACACACACACACACACACACACACACACACACACACACACACACACACACACACACACACACACACACACACACACACACACACACACACACACACACACACACACACACACACACACACACACACACACACACACACACACACACACACACACACACACACACTGCAAAATGATCTGGGAACTAGACAGCTAGATTACAACAAACCCACCGACTGTTGCCAGGGCTTATACAGTGGTGATGAGGAGGAGGAGAGAAGCAGCAAGGTGTTGGAGTCAGACAACAAAAGAAAAAAAAAAACATTAGCACAAATGTATTTATTTATTTGCATGTAAAGAGAAAACCTCGGCTGATAAGGCTGATACAGAGGGGGACAGACTCATTGATTTCCCGAGCTAATTAACACATGTCATTATTCAGGTACTGTACGAAGAGGAGGAAGAGGGGGAGAAAGAGACACTGCAGAGGACTGCAGCTCTGGGCCACGCCTGTTCTTTACTCTGACGGATAGTTTACTACACCAGGCTTTCTCTTTCTGCACTGACAGTCCATCTGATCGACAAACACAAGATGAAGTCAAATGGAATCAGCAGTAACAGGTGGACGGACTGCATTTTCTCATCTCACACACACATCCCTGTAAGCTACGTACAGTGTATACTATATGTAAAATTCCACCCACAGACATTACCCATCCATCAGCAATAATTAATAACAACAACAAAGTTACTTGATCATTTTTATTGTGATAACATTTTTGCCCATATCCCTAGTTCTACTAGGGTTTGGGGGAAATTAATCAAATCTTTTATGGTTTCCTCAGAGGAGAACAGACCAGAACCTTCTGGATCCAGATCATGAGTAATTCTGTTGTGACCATACATTCTTTGAAAATTAAACCTATTTTTATGGCAGTATCCTGAACTCAAATGGGTGGTTTAAATAGTAGACTTTTTAAAATGCAGCTATGCCAGATATTGCTCCCCTTTCATTTCTAATTAATTAATGTCCATTTCTTTTTATACAGATTTCAGTCTGACTGAACTTTTGGATGCTGAGATGGGAACAACCATCCAGACAGTTCTTTTATAACTATGGTAAAAGAATAAACACAGAGACGTTACACAGCTTTGATAGTTTTTAAGTGCAAGGACAGTGGCTGAGGTGATGACACAAAAACGTCTTTGAAGAAAATGTCCAGAGCCTTTATAGAGCCATCTGATTAAGACACAGGTTACATTAAACACCGACAAACATCTAAAGAAATTGCCTCTCTGTATCCTCTTTGTCCTACAAACACAGAAAACGGCTACATGCTTTGTTATAAAATCAATACTCATTTACAAATCTGTCAAGAGTGTTGGTATTGGTTAAGTCACCACCTCCTGCTATTTAACAGGTCAAGAGGCCATTTTTTTTTTAAAGAAGATGGAGAATGAGGCAACCCCACTCTTTTTTTAATGTGTTTCCTTTACGGTAGGGAAGCAAATCTAAGACAAGTGCTCACGTTTTGGTTTAGCCTTGATAGGGCAAAAAACAACAGAATCATCAATCAATGCACACCTGGATACCTTCTTCTTCTCGCTTGCTGCTGTGGCACAGTACTCGCTCACTGAAGGCTATTGACTGGGACACAGGAAGGGTGCACAGCTTTATTGAAAAAAGAACTGGCATAAGACCTTCTACCCACAGAGACCACAGTGGGATAGCAACAGATCTAAGGGTTAGGTCACCAAATTGATATTTTGACCCCTTTTTTGTGGGGTTAAAAGTTACAGAAGAGGATGTTGGTCAGAAACAAAGATAGTAAGAACAAGAAGGATATATAGGATGTAGGATACTCAACAGTTATCTTCTTAGAAGAAGTTAAAGATAATGAGCAGAGGGTGTAACAGGGGAATAAAGGAACTAAACCATCCTCCTGAGTGAGCAATCACAACACCTACTGCAAAGCGGTGTGTAGAAGTTTTAATGTTAATAAAGTAAGGAACAAATCTGCTGACTCACCAGTTAGCTTAGCTATTAGCCCCACCTGAGTGAAGTGGCAGAGGAAGTGATCGACCCCATGTGACAAGTAGTAACTAAGACTAAGTGTAAATAGGTGTTTTTAAATGCAAGTGTTCGGGCAGGGGAATATCTGAATATCTTCAAAGCAATAGAAATGTCACGTGTGTTCAAACTTGATTTTTGGAAAAAGTGACAGCCCCAGCAGGGTATCAAAGGGAGGAGATGAGGATTAGCAGTGAACAAGGTGCAGAGGAAACAGCAGCCAGGGCAAAGAGGTGGGAGATCGAGACGCATCCCAGGGAGAGAGAGGAAGCAAGGGAAAGCAAGAGCCAGAAATAGACAAGAGCAAAGAAAACACAGTGGAGAGTGAGATAGAAAAGGGAGGGGAAGTTACAATGGGTAGATGGTGAGGGCAGACAGTCTCTCCACTGGGCAGGGCCAACACTGCAGAGGAAAAAGGGAGGATGAAAAGATGATGGGGAAAGAGAGAGAGAGCGAGAGAGAGAGATGCAAGAAAAGATGACTGGTGGGATGGATGTTGGCTCCAGCAGCTAGGCAAGTCACTTCAGAGTCTGTCTATTCCCACGTGTGTGTATGTGAGTGTACGTCTGTGTGTCTGGGTGTGTGCGTGTGCCATCTACAGAGAGAGAGAGGATGAAATGAGATCCATTATCTCAGGGCAGGAACAGGACGAGCATCCATGATCAGGTGGTTTACGGGTTGGGTTCAGAAAAGAGGCAAGAGTGGGGGCAGGGTGACAAAAAAAGAGGAGGCAGAGAAAGAAAGGAATACAACCAGGTTTGAGGTAAAAACTGTGGCGATGGAGACGATGGGATGGTGAAAAATGTGGAGCTGGCAGTGGAGGAAGAAGAGGAAGGAAGTAGTGACGCAGTGGGAGGGGAGGAGGAGCAGGAAGAAAGAGCACGTGGATAAGAAATAGGGAGGACAGAGGTTAAAAGAGCAACACTGAGGGAAAGTGGAAAGATGAGCTGAGCGTGGTCGTGTTGTGTTCCCGTCATTCCAGATTTACAGCAAATACAAGCTGACTGAGGGAGTGCTTGTATGTATACAGCAGCAGCACAGGGGTGGGTAGGGAGTAGATTACCAAATGAATCGCCTACTGTTTTGATAATCAAATAAATATTTTTTTCAATAATTAAAACAATCTTTCCTTATTTTTCAGCTTTTTAAATGTGAACATTTTCTGGTTTCTTTACTCCATGTAACAAAGAAATCATTCAAACTGAATAATTTTGGTATGAGGAATAACAAGACATTAGAGAACATCATCGGTTTCAGGTTTGATACAAACCGATCAACATTTTTCAAAATTTCACTGACATTTCACTCGATTAATCTAGAAAGTAATGGACAGATAAATAAATTATGAAAATAATCATTAGTTGCAGCCCTAATGCAAAGTTGCTTTTACCTCTGAAATCACTTCCTGAGTGCTGTGCAGGAATGTTGCCGTCTGAGAAAGGATCTGAACGCTACTATACAGAGAAACACAGAGAGAGTCGTGTGGAGCTGATGGACTTAAGCAGCATTGTGTGAACACATTTAACAATGGATCAAATCAATGAACATTTGTTTCATTGCGTCAAACAAGGTTTTGAACTACATTTTTTATATGAATTTAAAAAATTATTTCCAAATTAAATTGAAATGTTTCCTCGACCAAAACAAAACTAATGCTTCTCCATTTGACCGGAAAGCAATGAGCAGTGTTATGTGGCTATAACTGATTATGTTCTGCATTTGGATGTGACGAAGCAAGAAAACTATGGATAGATGGAGACATAGAGAGACAATATAGAATATTATGGACAGTAGGAGAGTAGTGATGAAAGACAGTAAGTGTAATGTGATACAGGAGGAAGGATAGAGAAATGGAATCCTGAGAAGGTAAGGAAGAAAATGGACAAAGAGGATCAATGAAGTGACAAGTGCATAGGAAGCATGATGACTTCACAGTTTGTCCTATTCTACACATGGAAAACAAGTTACTTTCACTCAGCAGAGGCGACAAGAATAAAACGTGCATCTCATCCCTGTCGCCTCTTCCTTCACCCGCTGCGTGAGCTCATCACCTCATCACAGTCCGACTCCTCTGCCACATACAATCACCGTCTGATTACAATGACACAATCTCAACTGCAACTGAACTAAGGAATAAGGTGACATTATTTCAACAGGACCAGCATAATACAAGCTGACTGATGATGTGACAAACTGTGGGCAATTAAACTTATGTGCATAACCTAGGTTTGTTACATTAATGAATTGCTAGTTGTGAATTTGAGTTCTGTTAGGTTTGTTTTCCACTTCCACAACAATCAGCAAAGACACGTCTGGTTAATTTGTCTGTAATTTAATCTGCAGTGAGTCAACAACATATAAAGTCACAAGATTTGCATTCTTAGTTCTAATGCAGGCAAAACAACAACACATAGTGCTTGATTGCAGTTTGAATGAATGTGGTATAGTCGATAGGATGCTGTTTTAAAATAGCTAAAAGGAGTTCCAGGTGACAGGAGCTGCAGACCAGAAACTAAAATTAGAGATCGCGTGTGTGTGTGTGTGTGTGTGTGTGTGTGTGTGTGTGTGTGTGTGTGTGTGAGTGAGAGTGTGTGTCAGTCAAAATGAGCATCTAAACAAACATCTTTCGTAACATCTTACGTTTGTACAGCAGCTCATGTCAGTGTTCTGAGGACTGAATGTAGTCAAAATCAAGATGAAGACCTGATGAGAATTAAAACTGGAACGTAGCAGTTATTCTTGTTTAAAGAGACAAGCCTAGTGCTTCCGTATTACAGTGTGTTGATTTGCTAGTTTGAGAGCATTTTGTGTGTGTATTCCTGAACCTGCCTGGTAACTGCTCAAAACCATAACTAAGGCTCTGCATATTAAAGCACAGTTGGGGGGGGCTTCCCTGATTACACCCCTGTCTGTCTACCACCTTGGGCATCTGCAGACGCATCCTATAAGCAAACAAGCTTCAAGATGTGCATCATTAATCCACCTCCTCCAACAGTGGTAATTCTGCAAATTCAGTCTAAATGATCTAATTGAGTGTAAGGCACATCATTTTTAAGCAAATTCGATCTGTAATGAGGCAGGTTTACACAAGCACAGACAAGTACAACTATTTGAAAAAGTGTGCACATTCAGAAGGAATAAGGCTGTTAAGTTAATTAGCAAGTGGAGGCTGCACAAATGAACATAAACGATTGTTATCATCATCATTCAGTATCATCATATACAAGTGTAGGTGCAGCGGGCAGAGGATACAGACTAATGATATACTACACAGAAAGGATGAGATGAGATCCATTATCTCAGGGAAGATAATCTGTGTGGTGAAGTGACTTGAACAATTCAGCAGTCAACCCCTTCAGAACATAAGTATTTTCTTTCAGTAAATCAGTGGGGGTATGACCAGACTTCTGTGGATGGATGGATGAGGCAGAGGGCAGAGGGCAGAGGGCAGGGGCCAGGCTGACAGATGGGAGTCAACATCCCTACAGTGTCCAGCACCTGCAGAGCTCTCCTCCTTCCTATTTTTTTAATATTAAATATTTTTACAGTCTGCCGGATTTAAATAATATGAAATTGAAGAGTCAGAAAAAACAGACTCACTTCTTGTCCATCAGCAGTGCAGACAGGCCATTTCAGCCAGACTGTTTTCACTAGAGTATGGATACAGGATAAATGACAGAACTGACTTCACTGACAACATTTTACTCCTGTGTAAATAAAATCAATTGCAAAAGGACAATGATGGCTGATGTATGACGTCATACCTTCCCATTCCAAGTCTACAGGAAGGGTGGTGGAGTCACAAACCAATACAAAACTCCTCTGCTGATGCAGCTGTTTAGGAATCAACCATTTTTGAAGAAATAAGTTTATTTTATTTGTATTTATTTTGGAACAGTCCATTATCAGCCATTACTTTTGTGCAACACTTCTGGTTTGGCATTTCTGGCCAGTAGCATTACTGCAAACACGATGGGCATGTGGATGCAAAGTGCTGTAATCATCCAGTACCAGAGAAGTAGCTGGACGATGAAACAAGGCTTCCAAGGCGATGTCTAAGGACGACGTCTGAGTATATCAGCAGTCAAGCGTGTTAAGTGTAATTAACACCAGTTTATATAGTCTATTTTAATTAGGCCACTCCACAGATGTGGAACGGACCTGCCCTTTTCGATTCATCATTGATAGTTTAGAGTTTTTCCATGACATTGTTAAGAAAGCAAAATCGCAGATTATCGGAGGAAACAAATACTGGATGTTTCCGCACAAAAACAGGAAGTCAGACCCCTAGTTACTTTTGCCATCAAAAATAAGGTCTATACGCTGTACTGTAGACCATCTGACTCTTCCGTTGAAGGGTAAACAGCTCTCCTGACTGACAGTTGGTTTTAAAATCCAACTGGTTGACCACGTGGTGCCACACCATCAGCACAATGCTAGGCAAATATAAAAGCAGTCAAACCCCAGGAGCACCCTGCTCATTATCACAAAGGAACACACTTTACAAAATTGAGACCATGTGCTATTGAAAAAGGCTACATCTTTTTCTGAAATACGATCTACGGCTGGGAATGTAAAATTAGCAGGAGGTTGGACTGAAAGCCTGCACATATCAGCCATCTGTTACCTAACTGTCTGTCTGTCCCAGTTCCTCTTTTCTGTTTCATATCATCTTACATTTTTCTTATGGTTTAGTCACCCAGGTTACATTTATCATTAGAATTCAATACTTATCTATCTATCCATCTATCCATCTATCTATCTATCTATCTATCTATCTATCTATAATCCTCCCTTCTTTTTCCCCATCTTCCTCCCTCCTACAGGACAACGAGCAGAAGTATACACTCCTATTGCACCGGTGTCCTGAGGAGCTTATACTCTGCAGACGTCAGGAGGTTTTCACAGTAGTGTTTGAGTTACCAAAACACTGATAGAAGCAGAAGACATCTCATATTTTCTAGTGCTGAACATCGGTACATGGTCGGAAAATTGTGTGTTTGACGACACTGAGTGGGGACAGTGGCAGGCCAGTGACACAAGGTCTACTGTCACAAAAAGAATGATTGAGTGAGATTTGTATCTATGTTAAACCCCCAATAAATAAATAAATAAAAATATAATTATATGGAGCCAAAATCAAAATGTTTGAAAATAAATTAAAAACTTAAAACATAGATAATCAAAATCACAAGTTGGGAATAAAATGTAACCGGTGCCATGGCAACCAAACAGGAGGAACAGAAAATCTAGTGAAACACATGCAGCATGTTAAGTGGCAGTTCATCAACACAGGTACATGTATTCTTTCCCTGCATATCTGATGTTTAAAGCTGTACCACCTAACCTCTAAATATATTTAAAAAACATTGTCAAAACAGTTTGTTCAGTGCCGATTAAGCCACTCTTAAATGTTCAGTAACCAAAAATATGAACCTGCGTAAAAGTTATCCGAATATATCCACAGTTTCTAGCAGGAATCAAAGAACTTATTTTGTTTTATGTAAGATTAAAATAATGAAACTAAATAATTTGTCGTCAAAATAGTTATGAGTTGATTGTTACAGCCTTGTGTATTATACTACTACTACTAATAATAATAATAATAATAATACACATACATGATCCATGAAAGTGTTCAGTGCAGCTTCATGTAAGCAAACATTATCTTCACAATGGTGACAAGTCAGTTTAGGTTCTGATGAAACCACTGCTCATTCCATAATCCAGGTTGTTATGAAATACAAGGCCAGATTAAACAAACCTCTGTTAAACATTAATTTAAGGGAGCAAATTAAAAATATATATTATATTTACCTTAAAAAAGCTGACAAATGTGGCAGATATTGAACATCACTTTTTCCTCCATTTATCTTCATAAATTTATTGTCATACATTTTTTTGTGGAATACTCATCCTCAACATTATGCAACATGTAATATTGCAGGAAGTCATCGTGAATAATTGATCAGAATCATCACAATGCTCCCAGGACATACGCAAGCCTACTGCCTGTGGTGCTCATAGAGAAGCAAAAGTGACATGACATCATTGTACACTAACATCACAGCAAAACTTACAACATAACCACAGAGTAAATTCTACACACATGTCCACCAGTATACACAAGCTGAATTAACGAGGGACAACACAGCATGAACAGACCATGTGTCTAAAAACCACAGAGTCATTGTCTAACATTGTGTTGTTGTGACAAAGGTTGAATCATGCTCTGGCCAGAACTTTACCCATTAAGCCAAGAGGACAAAGCAAGACAACAGAGGGCCTACAAACAGGCTTCTTCTGGTTCTATCCCATGCCAGTGAAATGAGCTGATGTAAGCTGGTTCCAGACCAGTCCTCCTTCAAACTCATGTATTATTGGATGTTGGCAAAGATGACAAGATCCCTCATATGACAATTGACTAAAACAGGAGTGGAAAGCAAAACACTGGATTGGTCATAGACAGGCATTTTAGTGCAAGATGCCACCTTTGGTAAACATTGGGTTTCCTCTGTAAAAAACAAAAACAGTATTCAGCGTCTTCAAGGATAACAATTTTATAAGAAGCTCTGAGCTGAAATAGATTTGATGCTCATAACTGCAACAACTTTACAAAAGTACAGCACAACAAAGAGAGTGAAAGAAAGCAGCAGTGTTTGAGAAAGTGATATGTTGAACAGAGTGAGTGAGCACTGACAGCCAACACAGAGCAGAGAATCCAAGAAAGTCTACTTATTATTAGGATTGTTTCACAGCAATTGCCACATAAAGTGACATAAAGTTTACACACATTAACTGAGACAATCTAATTATTTAAAAAAAAAACACACAATTAGTTCATTAGTTGAAAATTAATTGAGTAACTGATTAATCGTTGCAGCACCACAATACACTCTGCTGAATGCTACACAGCATTAGTCCTACATTTTTGTCATTATGCACCTTCCTTTTTTAGTCTAAAAAACACAACCAATTATATGTCATATATCAACATTAAGGAACCCTTTGCAGAATATGTGCTCATCAAAGGTGTACAATATTCTAAATTAATAAGATTTTCTACTTTCTTTTTTAATTAAAGGCTGAGTGTGTGTCTGGGGCTTCCTTTTCCCTCCCACTACTGATCTCAGTGTTACTTTAAGTGAATACAAATATTATATATAGGTGCCTCTCTCCCCCCAGTACCCACAGGAGCTGAGGGGAAAGCTCTAGTCATTTTTTGCACACTGTGCCTGGAGGGTGAAACTGGAGTGCCACGGAATCTGTGGGTGCCCAGTGGTTCTTTTTGGACCTCCGTGACATGTCCGGTAGGTTCACCGCACTGCAGCGTGGGTGTCCAAACGAGGGCCAGATTTGATGTGAAGATTTCCGGGGGCCAATGACTTCTCTGACCTTTATTTTTTTTTTTTACACTGTTTTGTTTCATTTTCATTGTCACAATTATCATTTTTAAATGGCAATGTAACCCAATCTGAGCTACCTGCGCTTTTACACATTTGGTCATACCGTAAATACAGACTGTATCCCTCCCACACATGTACTCACACACCCACAAAATACTGCCTCAGGGCTTGTGTGGAGAGAGGAGGGGAGGGTTTTAGTGCCAGTGCCCTTTATCAGAAAGAGCAGATTTATTCTCCATTTGCTATATAGGGTCAAATTGACATCAACAGGATGGAAATCCCTCAGAGCACACACTTAAAGCCTCAAGCTTCAAATGAAGTGGAGAATTAAGTAGATTCATGTTTTATACTTGTACTTTGAGCAGAATCGAAAATAGTGATTTGAATGGGTTTCAATGAGCACATTTTGATGCGTAGGTGTGAGTATTTTAGTTAATGTTGTTTATAATAGGCTAAGCGTTAATAAAATACATGAAAGAAATTGAGCACTGAAAAATGCATACAGTTTTAACAATATGCATGAAAAAGGGCTAGAATATGCTAGAAATTACAAGCCAAAAACAAAAAAATGTGTGTTTAAGAGTTTTAAATGGGTAGTTTTTTTAATTTCAATAAAAATATCTGTGCCTTCTCAAACAATACAGCTTTGAGCTAAAACTGTACCTTTAGTCCATTATGTATAAAATAGTTACTTATCATCCCTCAGCCTAAAAGTACCAGAATATAGATTTTGCCCAGCCCTAACATGAAGGCATTGTGGTGGTGGTGGTGGTGGGGGTTAACTGTGTTTTATGGGGGAATTTATTTTTAGTTTTGCCAAAAATGTGGGTCGCACATGAATGTTCCAGAATATGTGTGGGTCCAGAGGCTGATTTATTACTGTTTTTAATGAGGTAGAAGTGGCTGACAATGCTGATACTCTGACCAAGTCACACCCAGCTGAACCAAGGATGAGCTAACCAGGAGGTGAGAGGCAGGAAGCAGAAAACTGCACCTGCCAAACTGTCACTGGAGCCGCACCAACAGTTGAGTGAGACAGTATAGCTTAAACTAACTAACCAACTAACTGCCTGACTAGTCTGTCATGTTGGTTTAACTAATGTAACAGCGGCTAACTGGGCGCAGTCCGGGAAAACCAGCCTGATTAGCCAACTCTCTCCAGCCTGTGAGCTAAACTGCTAGTTAGCATGTGTGCTTGGATGCTAGCCAGTTAGCGAGCTGGGTTGTTGGTTTTAAGGCAAATTGATTATATAAACGTTATCCCCGAGAAACTACAACCAGGTGGACGTATCCTCTAAAAAAGAGGCACAACAGGCGGTGAAAACAGTGAATGTCAGTGTAAACAATTCACACACTGGTTATAATGAGTTACCTTTGTCTCCCTGATGTCCTGCTTTCCTCCTTCGGGGTACCACTGGACGCGAACAAATCCCCTGCCGAGGGGCTGACTCGGGGTGTCCACAACACTCTCCGTGTCAGAACCACAAGGGGCTCCTCGTCCTCCTCCGCCTCCACCGCCGCCGCCTCCTCCACCGCCGCCGCGTCTCCCTCCGCCATCGTCGAGGTCCGAATCTGAGTTAAAATCCTCCTCGCCGTGGATCATCCGTACAAGGCCAAACCGAACTGAGCCGCGATACCGCCCGGAGACCAGGTCGTGTGAGAAGAGCAGTCGCTGGGAGCCGTCCGCCGTGGGGGAGAGAGCCACGGATGGAGGCTCGGAGCCCGGGCTGGCTGTGGGAGAGAGGCCCGGACTCGGGGATGCTGTTGCTGCTGCATCCGACGCTACGGGCTCCGCCATCGCTGCTGTTGTCAGGGAGTGATGCTGGAGTGAGAGGATGAGGGCGGAATGAAAAAAAACAGGGGGTAACCTGGAAGCAGCGAGGTGCATGTGCTTACGTCGCGACGTAAAGCTGCGTCAATATGCGTAAGTAGCGCAGTTTGGCAGGAGGCGTCATCACGCAGTCTGTTCCCTCTCTCGCCACAGGGCGGCAGTGTGAGTCATAATCTGATCAGCTGACAAACGGTTCACACAGAGGAAGTATAAAGTTTAAAATAAAGTATATGTTTTTAAATACAAAGGTCTCATTCTGGGGTAATGGAAAAACAGTGCATACTAGCAGGTGATTGTACACATAAAATAAAGTAAGTACTGTTTATTTTTTATCTTCCATTTCTGCCAAGTAAAAATAATTACTCGCTTACACGCTTATACGCTGGACCTTTAACTGAACGTGTACAGTACATATATCCTCTATGAAAATATGTCATTGTTATATATAGTTTATGTTAAGGACTATAATTAAATAAATAAATAAATAAATAAATAAAATAAATAAATAAAACATACATATTTTGCAGAATATCTGAAAGAGATCATTCGAAGTCCTCAGGACATTTTGCAGTGGGGAACATTCCAGTATACTCTTGAATGATGAAGTTTTTTTCCAATTTTCAGAATCATACATTATAACATGTGTAACAAAGGACACGTCATAAACCCTCACATATACGTACATAGAAATAATACAATTGGTGAATAGCCAGCCATGGAGAGGGTCATACAAATGAAGGGATTTTGACGATGGTATAAAAAGAAAGTTCCATATAATTCACAAACACACGCATACACACACACTCCCACATGAAGCGGAGGCCCAATATTGACTGACAGAAAGATAAATATTCAAGTGATCTAAACCAGTATGTACCATGAAATTGACGCTTGGGCTTGTCGTTGTATGGCTGTATTGCGAATAAACACCAACAATCTGATGATGATGAGACCTATCATGATTCCTGGCAGAAAATAATATGGTGTGCGGCATGCAGGAGCTTTGCTCAATTGTAAATCTCATGGACATTAAGTGAGTTCACCTGCAGTTTGTGTTAACGCCTCATTTAAACGCAGTGAATCATTTGAATCGAATCCATGAATGCCAAATGTATGTGTGAAAATTCTTAATATAATATCATTTATCATTTAAAGAGCTGACAAACAAACTCGTACACATCCCGCAGGCCAATCCTCTTACAGAAATGGAAAATCACGCGTGGAAACTACTCGGGGAGTCTACTTAAAGGAATAATGGAAAGTCTCCCTCAGAAAAATCACATGAAGCGGTTAAGTCGAGTCTTAAAGATAGATGGACCAGTTAAGCAACATCAGGTAACAACATAGCAACAATGCAGATGCTCGTGCATGGTTGCTATGTTGTCACGGGAACTCAAACACATGATCAGTATGTAAGATGTAAATCTGCTGCGTGTGTGATGGTGGCATGACGAGGATCATTCGCCTCCACACACACACACAAACATCCCCCAACTAAATATGTGTATTGTTGTTGAAGCTGCTCACGGGGAGTGGTGGTGGTGGTGGTGGCGTTGGTCATCCAGCTCACTTCGGGATTAGAAACAAGCAGCCTAACGTGCCGAGGGTATAAATACTCGTGCGTCCTCCAGTCTCCGCTCAGTCCTTACGCACCGACTTTTACGCACGGATCAGAAGAAGACGGCCACCGAGTTAGAGAGTCAAATATCACCACAGCGACTTCTACTTCACAGCAGAGAGTTTGGGGAGAGAAAGAAAATTAAAAGAGTATGTCGGTGGTGAGCGCAGCTCCGTTCAAGCCGCTCTACATGCGCTCACCGGTGCCGCGAGGCCGCCGCCACACGCTGCCGGCCAGCGAGTTCCGCTCCCTCAGCCCGGAGGACGCAGTCAGCGTGTTTGAGATTGAGAGAGAAGGTAAACTGGGTCAGACTCGCTTCATCACTTGCTGTGGATCTTGGCTATTGTGTTTACTTTCAATTGAAGTGAACTATAGATGTTTTGTTTGTGAAGAACACACTGACTCTTCTCTTCTTCTTCCTCCTCCCCCTCCTCCTCACAGCCTTCATCTCCGTGTCTGGCGAGTGTCCCCTGCACCTGGATGAGGTGCGTCACTTCCTCACGTTGTGTCCAGAGTTGTCTCTTGGCTGGTTCGAAGAGGGACGTCTGGTGGCTTTTATCATTGGCTCTCTGTGGGACCAGGAGAGGCTCACCATGGTGAGACACACCTCTATATTGCACTTTTATTATTATCCTGAGTTTTGTTTTGTAATTTTCACTCAATACTCTTTTTACTTTGCAGATTAACATTTCATTACAAAAAAAAAACTCATATCAGTATATATTCAGTTACATACAAAGGTTTATGATGTAATCAGCTCATCTCAACTGCAAGGCCTTATTATTAATGCTATTATTATTTTTATGATATATAGGCAATATTGCATTTTCTGAATGTAATCACCCATTACTCTTTATTGAGTGCATGACTATAACACATATGATTATTATTTAAGTTTCTATATAATGTTGTATTAGTAATTGACAAAATATTGACAAGTTGTATTTTTTGATGACCCATTTGATGTATTTATCATTTAGTTGGAAGTGCACTGCAGTGCAGACATGTGATACAGTTTGGAGAGACAGACCATAAGTGTGGTTCAATAAATGTTTGTTAAAGTAAAGCAAGTTTGTCACGATTAACTCTTAGTGCTGCACCTGTGGCACCCAATAATACACAACTCCTTATATGGACATCTGAAGTGGGAGTAGTGATAATTGTGCAGATCACAAGATAGACAATTTTTCTTCTATTTTTGTTCATAAAAACAAGCCAAGCGAACATTGAGATGTGACGTATTTCCAAATTTCACAAATTAAATTTTGTTCATTAAATTTAACTTGAGTACTGTTTGCTCAGGTGTGTTTCTATAGTTGTACAAAAATCTTGTCATCATACTGCCTATAGGTGGTGTTGAAAAAAGGATATAAGACACTCTATATTGCACATTCTTAAAGCCTCTAAAGCATCTTAACTAATCTGTCTTCTATCAACCTCCAATTTTTGGCTGCATTGGAATTTTTGGTCATTTGCAACTTTCTGGTGCTGCTCTGAGGTCACTTTACAGTAAAGCATTTACCTGACCTCTCAGCTCTACTCCTCCTCTCTTCCTATATATGTTCCAGGACGCTCTGACTCTCCACAAGCCTCATGGGACCACTGTCCACATCCATGTCCTCGCAGTCCACCGGACTTTCCGCCAGCAGGGCAAAGGCTCCATCCTGATGTGGCGGTACTTGCAATACCTCAGGTGCCTGCCCTACGTCCGGCGTGCAGTGCTCATGTGTGAGGACTTCCTGGTTCCCTTCTATCAGAAGTCAGGTTTCAAGGCACAGGGCCCCAGTGAGATCACAGTGGGGCCTCTCGCCTTCATCGAGATGTTCTACCCAGTGAGGGGCCACGCCTTCATGCGCCGCAACAGTGGTTGTTGAGGACAGAGCGGCGGGGGTGTGTGCGTTCTCTCGGTTTGTCCCCCCTGTGGAAACAGGACTAGGGGATGTGAGCAGCTGTGTGAGCAGCTGTGAGAGCAGCAGCTGTGTTCATGAGCGACCAGCACAGTCATGGTGTTTGTGATCGTCACAGCGAGAGAGAGAATTGCTCAGCAGACGATGGTGACCTGTGAGTCGGCAGAGAACTGAAGTCGAATCGAAAAGCTACCACCAACAGCTGTCTGGAGAAATCTTTACTTGCAGTCAAGACATAAAACTAAATCATTAGTGCAGACTCTGGAAAGAATACAAATCCTTATTTCAAATTTCAGTTTGTTTTAATATGTAATTATTTTCTTTATGACGATAAATGCTGGACATTTATCATTATATTTAACAGAAGACCTTTGTTTTTTATGTATTTAACCAGTCTAAAATGGCACATATACTGTGTAAAGCCAATAGGGTAATGTCTCATCAATAAAACAAGTACATATCCATTATTTATATATCCATTAAAGTTTTGTATGGAGAGTATGCCTCTTTCAGGTCAGCTTCAGAACGTGACTGTTGATCTGATTTGTGCACAGTAACATGCATAAGTGACACAATGACCTCCAACAAGCACACAATCAAACAGTTTGAATGTACTGACTTGAACAGTGTTAGACTTGAAGTCACTCTGTCCATCTCTAAATGCCTGTCAAGCACTTTGTGTACAGTATGTGATTTATGTTAAAGCCTTGGTTCTCAAACTGTTGCATGTGTACCACCAGTGGTACATGAGCTTCCTCTGGTGGTACTTGGAGGAAAATCAGAAATACTGTTCTACTGTGTATGTGATCAGTGTGGAGCCGAGGGATTTTGAGCGGAGTGCGTAGAAAATGAAATAAAATAACAATAAATAAACAAATGAATGAAATACTAAAAATTAGGAAGAGGAGAATGACGAGAGAGCAAATTATCTTATTGGGAATAAATCTGCCTCCTGTGATTATGGTGTTACTTTGAGAGCTCAATATTTTCTCAGGTGGTACTTATTGAGCATAGTCCCGCCATCCCCTCATGTAGACCCTCACCACCTCTGCCTCCCAGTCTTGAATCAAGACCATTTTTTTAAATGTTTTGTTCTGAAAATAAAAAATATTTTATTTTCTATCCATCTGCTCTTCTGTCTTCTCATTTGCAATCTATGCATTACAGTAATTATTGGGAAACCACAACCTCATCACAAAATTCATTTCATTTCACACACCACACATGACCTTCATCAGCATGTCAAGTTAGCACGGTTGTCATAAAAGTATTGATGGCCCAGTTTAGATATTATATAGTTATGGGGCATTTTAAGGACTTTCATGCACGTTGCTGTGCAGCATTCTGTTATATTGCATCACCAGAGAATATAATATTGTTGTTTCACAAAAACACTGAGGCCATTTCTCAACATGCATACTTGCATCTGTACTTGTATGACTGGGTATGACTGGGTATGGAGAAATGGCCTAAGATTCTCTTTTAGGGTCAAAGGTCGCCCTAGTCTGGTCTCAATAGTTTAAAAAACTGAGCTGTGTTGAGCAATGTATTCATTGTCCGACCACAAGGGACTGTCATGAAATTAAACGTCACACAGAGACGCACACACTTCATTATTACTTGGGTGGCTTTTATTTTAACATGACTGCTATATATATGTATATACATATACATATATATATATATGTAGAGAGAGTTTTTTTCACATATAAAACTGAAGCAAAAGAGAAAAGTACCGTCACCATGTCGTGAAATTCATTTAAAATGTCCCTTTTTTTATTCCACTGTATAGAAAAAAAATGGGTGTTTGGTCCCAGTGCAGACACAGAAGTGTGACCGCTGCATACTGATGATGTGAGTTGTTGTGGTTCAGGTCAAACATTAACACCTTCACACGTCAAAAGGCACAGAAAAGGAGGTTCCCTAAAAGGAGAGGTGTCGCAACGTCACTATCGCACTTTGAGCCACCACTAAATGGAAAATGAAGACTTTCACCATAGAAACACAGTTGATTTAAAAAAAGTGGTTCAAAATATTGAATCGGTCCAGATAGAACTTGTTCTGCATGTTTTTCTTACGAGTCGTGTTTTCGGGCAACACCAGATTATCAGCAAAGCAGCCCCTAAAACTAACTCAGAAGTAAAATCCTTCACACTAACAGCAGGCGTCGACACATGACACAAACCTTTAACAACAAACTACATCCAAGACAACGTTCAAAACCAGGAGTCAAGACTCCAGAGATCCTCTTATATTAGTCACAGTATCAGGGACACACAGGAACAGTGGTCATCTATTGTGGGTCAGAGACTAAAAACCAAAAACAAGCAACTGCTAGACTAGAGTAGTAGTGTGCAGTACAGAGACGAGGTGTACACTGTTCAAGTCTATGAGTGTGTGGAAACATTACAATTAAAATAGTTAAGTAAGGAGTGATAGTAAATCATCTGTCATCTGTGCATTGGTTTTGTTTAGTAGAGTGCCAACAAGCCTTTTACAGTAAATTCCACAAATATGTTAAGGCTCTGGTGAAATAAAAGTCTTGTGATTCTTAGTTTGTTTCACACGGTCATAAAAAAACAGTAGAAAAACAAAACAAAAAGATGCCTGTTTAGAGAGAACTACTCTACTCCTACAATAAATATTATTATTATGATGATGTCTCTTTTCAGAATAAATCTGAAAAAAAAAGGTTTAGGCACCACTTTGTGTCAGTGAGACACACACAACATGCATAAAGAAGCAGCATGTGGCGTTGCTTTGGTAGTTCAGGGTCAGAAATGTGTTCATCGTTATTCAGTTAACTGATTACAAACTGTGTACAAAAGAGCAAAACATCTGCATACATGGCACAGTCCCTTTTAAGGCAACTAGTGATTGAAAACCAAAAGATCTGGCCTCAGATGTCCGGTGATATTTCATGTTCATTATTCCGGCTGCACAGCCAATACCTGTGTGTTACACGTAGCATATCAGTTCACCACTATGACACGATTGCATGTGCACAAAAGAAAGATAGGAGACAACTTTTACTCTGAGAAGAGACTCCGTGACTTCAAATTTTTTTTAAAAAAAATGCAGCACTGAATAACATCCTCTGCGGTGTTAAAGCCATAGATATACCAGCCTGACGTTGTGGTCCTCCAGTGTGGGCTGATTCTCGCTGGTCTGCTTCCATGCCGCCACTAAAGGCATAACATGTTGGAAGATTCTGTGACGTCGCGTGTGTCACAGAAGAAGGAGAATCGTCTGATGTGTCTCAATTTAAGCAGCAACATGAAATCCTTATTAGCCGCTATGACATCAATCCGCTTGCAGTCCATAGAATTTAAGGCGAGAAGCTATTGCGGACCTGAGGCTGCCAGGATTTCTTCTTTATACTGATGTGATTGGTTATGAAAGTGAAAGATCAGAACTATTTGTTGGTATGTTAACATTTCCCTTTAGGTCCTTTCAGCAGTTTTTACATCCTGAGTATTTTTTTCTGTCTTCTGGTTCTGATGATCTTCGAGCTCAGAAGCAAATTAAAATGCGAGAGTGACTGAGGATTAAAGGTTTTGTAGAAGTAAGCACTAAGCAAATCAGCAGGCTGAAAAGTCTGATTCAGTTTCCCTTTCATATGGACTTTGACCAGGTCTTGGAGACTAAAGACCATGACGGCCGTTTTTTCAAAAAGGCCAACTGACCTGGACATTGGCTAGAAACTAATGGATCAGTACCACTGACAGTGTTTGTATATTTGACATGGAGACTGGTGACTAGTGAACCACATCGTTAATGTTATGGTCAATATCGTATTTTTCACAGAACTTGCTTGTGAAGGGCAGGCATGTGAGATGCTCCAGCCAGTGCCAGTTAATCGGGTAAATGTAAAACCAAACGATGAGCGATGAGAACAGCCCAATGTAGACCAACAGCGACACAACAATGAGGATACGCTTCCGGTACATGTCGAAAGTCCCAAAGGTGACATAAGGCAGGATCGCGAAGGACAGCAGCAAGCCGCTGAGGAAGCCAAAGATGTGAGCGATGTTGTCGATCCAGGGAAGGAGGCCGCACATGAAGAGGAAGAGGACAATGCCCACCAGCTTGGAGAAGGCTTTCCATGGCTTCTCCAGCATCTGCCATCCTTGTAACAGCTCAACAAACAGACAGGCAAGGAGACCAAACTGAGAGCCTGCAGGACCCACCTGGAGGAGAAGGCAGAAACATAAATGTGGTGAGATTACATCAGGATGTCGAGTTAGCGCGGTTGTCATACATCATTAACATTCAACAATCTCTCGGATTTACAGAGAAGAGTCTGGAAAAAGAGAATATATCCAGTGAGCAACAGTGAAAATGTCTTCTTGATGCCAGAAAAAGGTCAGAGGGGAAATGACATGAGCGTACTGGAAAGGCAACAATACCTCAAATAACCACATATTTTAAGGTTTGTAGAAGACCACACTTCACATACATATGAGGAAGACTTAATACCTTAAGAAGTGGCCAGTGAGTGTACATGTAAGACATTCATCACCTCTAATGTCAACTCAAGATACAATGCGTAGATCCTGCTTACTGGTGACACAGTGCCTGTGGGTCACTCTTACGTTGGTTTGTCTTGCTTTGCAACGTCAGTCCGACTATCACACTAGGAGAGTTGATCCCCGAGTTGTAATTAAGAGTTGCACATTACTGAAGCTTGACCTGATGACTGAATCTTGACCACAGAATAACTTAGACGGACTTACAGTGTCCATCATCAAGAGACCTAGACCTGACCTGAGGCAACTAATGCCATAATGAGTGCACGTTGGGTAATGCGTCACATTGGCCATGGAGTTTGAACGAAGCTTGATAAAGTTGCTGGCTGTGCTTACAGATGAAGACTTAACTGCAGACACTCTTTCCTTTACATCTAGTCATGGGGTGGAACTACAGCAGGAGCCCTGGGTCAGGCAGCAGCGGTGAGTAGATTAGTGACGTCAGGGATGAATTTGGAGTTTTGACCTGAACACAGACAGATGGCTAATCTGTGAAGACACTAAACTCCTGCAAACAGACAAGAGCATGGCACAGCCGTCCACCTACAAGCCCCAGACTCTCACGCTGACACTTTCCTGACGCACTTACTTTCATTCCCTGATGGCTGCAATGACGTGGCAGAGACAGGAAGGACAACGCTGCTAACGTACAGATAGCGATTATAAAATTTTTGGACATTGACGAAATGGAATGATAGTCATATTTACCAAAGCTTTTACTGAAAACTGTAGTGCATTATATTATAAAGAAACAATCTTTAGATTCAAACAATTTTCAGGTGAGTTCTCATAATACTGCACACAGAGCAGATCGGTCAATGTATGGCAAAGTTACAGGCCACTTCCTGTTTCAAAATCCAAAATCTAGATTGCCGTGGCCACACCCTTTTGTATCTGCGAGACCTTTTGATCCCTTTTCATCTTTGTTGTGTCTCGTACAAATTGACACATTTTTTCATGTTGGTATGTTCATCGTGCTCTGATGTGCAAATCACCAAGACGGAACGCCAAATTCAACATGGCTGACTTCCTGTTGAGTTGAGGCCACGGTCCCCATATACTTTTCTGTTCGGCGTGGGCTGTGACATGTTTCCACCAAGTTTCGTGAAATTTGGTACAAATTAGTTTCAGCTTTGTCCTACCGGGTTTCACCTTTGGGGGCACTACTGAACCGTTCTGCACCACTTTTACATATTTACCTTATTTTATAAACTTTTTTACCAGTTCTGATTTGCGTGACAATTTTTCACCAACGTTTAGTACGTTAAAAATGTGATCCAGTGGGGAGAATTTCAATCAAATACAGTATTTTACAACTTATTACACTGCTGCACTTTACCTTCTAAAAGGCAATTTCAAGACACAGCTGTTGTTTGAGTCATTTGTGCTCAGGCCACGGGGTCTCCTTAACTCCACACTTACAGGATAATCCACTTAAACTGCCTCTTTAAGTGGCTTGACTGGCCTGGGTTGTGCATTGCATGCGCTTCCTCTGGTTTGGTTATTCCTGGTGTGTGAAGACCTGTGAGCTGGACAGTGAGATTTCTGGCTCACATGACAAGGTACGTCATTCAGAGAGTCACCACGTGTCATACCACAGAGATGAGAGTGATTGAGGTAGAGGCAAATGAGGAAGATAACAGATGATATAAACATAAATGATGTGCTTAAAAAGCATTATGTTAACATCTGTCAGAAGTGAAATTATATCAATTACAACTGTCCATTACATTGTAAGAAAAAGCAGCTTTTTCCCCTCCTATATTTGGCATTTTTTGGACAGAAATCGTCCAAACCAGAAACCAGAATTCAAACCAGTGGCTCAAAGAAAAGGCACCCATGTGACATGCACTAAAGGCCAATTGATACTTTCTGGTTTGTGTGCTTTAAATTAACGTCGTCCGGCATCTGGGAAGTGGACTTAACTTCCACAATAAAAAGAGTAAACCTGTGGTTACTCCAGACCGTGTTCTTTTCACATGATTTGTACTGTCTTGCAACCAAGACAGAAACAGGGCTTTTTTGCATTACACCACACATCGGAACACTCACTCACACACACAAACTAAACAAAGCATTATCCCTAACCTAACCTTATCATAACAACATTGATGCCTTACCCTTACCTTATCCCAATTAAAATCTTAACCAGTTCCTCAGAAATTAGGTTGTGCCTCATCAGGACCAGGGTTTTGGTCACAGGTCCTGACAAGGTCAGGTATTTGTATTTGTACCAGATGCAAATCTGATGAAAGCAAACTGAGGAACCAATTTCATTATAATGTATTTTATTTGTTTGTGTTTCAACAGTTTGACTTCATAATGCATCTGTTCTTATTTAATTATGTGTCGTACTTTTGTCTAAGTCCATTTGGGCTAAGCTTTGCCTCCGTTGGCCTTCTGATCAATAAATATGTTCTTATTTGTCTCTGTAATACTAAGTAAACATGCAATATGGAGTTACATCATTGAATATTGCCTTGACAAAATAATTATTTATAACAAAAAAACAAAAAACAGATATTTTGATGAGTTTCCCTTTGTATTAATTGAAACCATTGAGTATAGCCTATGTTTGCTGTGCTTAGCTACAGTAAAAGCAGCCTCATTAAGTGTTGTTTCTCTACTTAACACATGAGGTTTTCCCTTAGCCCCTCTATACCTCTCTCAGCACGAGGCTCGTCATGTCTGCTCTAATAATCCCCAGTTGGAGAAACCCCTCCAGTAAGTGAGCAGCGTTAAACTGAGCTAAGCCACACAAAACAGCAGATAAACAAACTGTAGTCACAGTGGGAATATATAAATATTTTGACGTTTTTCCTTCTGTTAACATTATGTTACCTCATCACACTCCTTTGTCATAAGTGGTAAAGGCCATTACTGTCTTGTGGCACCCGCACACTAGATGGAACAGTTAAAAGATCAATCGAATAAATATAATATTTTTACTACAAACCAATACACACTGCGATAGACAACAAACAGCCTAAAAAGTCATGTAAGTCACCTAAAAACACACGATTGCGCTTGTTTTACAAAGCGTGATACAAGTCATGAGTATGTGTAATTAACTCTTACTATGTGCATGTACAACAGCATGACAACTCAGTCGAGGTCCAAAATTAATTCAGAAATACTAATAGATTAGCATCGGTCCATGTTCCACATCTCTTTAACAGCTTCCTCACGCCCTTGACGATTACCCAGCTCACAGATTAGATTACACGTGCGGGTATTCCACAATGTCAAAGTGTGAGAATGTGTGTGACAACTGTGAAAGCTTAAGTAATAAAAATAAATCGGCTTTCCTGGCAGTGCTTACAGAGGTACTGTAACACAACCGTGATGGTGATTAAAACAAGTAAAGATGTTGGGTTTCGTTTACTCAACATCTAATAATTCCTTGAAGATAATACAGAATGTGGGAGTTGAAGCTCATCACTTGTGTTAATTGACTCGTGTACATTCACTTGAGCAGGAAAACACTTCCGCAGGACTCCGTTGTGAAAAAGACAGAAGAAAATATATTTATTCCACAGTTTTGCAGCATGTTCACAACAGGAATATTCAACGTCAACTTCTCCTGAGCAGCAAAGGTACTACAGTCAGAAAACTGTGCGGCTCAACTACACGAAAAACACCACTGTGTGCTCAAAAGACCCACTCTCTTAAAGTGACGGTAACATAAATGATAGTTTTAACCTAAACATGAATGTAATGCAATTCATTTAACTGACTTTCACATATTGATCATTAACTAGATTATTTATTTCCATTCACATGAACTGTGAACAAAATACAGGAACATATATCAGACAAATTGGCTGCCAGACAGTACACACTGAAATAAATAATAATGCTCCACGCGAGGCCTATTCATCTAGCGGATACAGTCTTTTTTATTTGCTAGGGCCCACAAACTCTCTGTAAATGAAGCTGATTTTATGATAAAAATCACTCACTAGCTGCTCTTCATGGGCGAGACAGGTCAGAGACTCTCACGTTACAGGAATCGAACTGTGTAGCGCAATGTCGTTCGCTGAGCTAAAGCGACACGGAGTTCACTAAAATTGTCCGTTCCAGAGCGAATGGACAGAGAAATATTGACTTACTTTACCAGCAAGGTAAAAGGGTGTGTTTAATGTGCAATGACTGCATTTCTGTGCTAAAAGAGTGCATAAACTAAATCACTTCATGCTGATGCTTCATGTTTTCGTTTGTTAGCTGGATTTAATTTCACAGCTGGTGGTTGAGGCTGCCAAAAACCTTTGTTTATACATGGTTAAATTTAGCAGGTGCTTTCCTTTAGAGAGAGTGTATGTGCATATGTGTGTGTGTGCATGCGCAGGAGCTCACCTCAGCTCTGTAGGGCAGGAACAGGGCAGAGGCGAGGTTTCCAGTAATGCCACTGAGGATGTAAATGATGGAGATGCGGACCCAACCTGCCAGTTTCTCCAGGTCCCTCAGTATGGTCATCTGGAACACCACTGACACCGCACAGTGAAAGAGCCTACGCACACGTACACACACGTTTAAAAATTAAAACAGAACATAAATCTATACATTCTCCCTAACAGCTATATGTAAAGTTTTATTTATCAGTGTTATCTGCTTTGAGAGGCTCTATTCTATTCATTTTGGCTCAGCATTTTATTTTATTTTATTACAACACTAGCTCAATGAATAGGCACAACTAAAATTATGTTTTGTGATGATTTTATAATTAATTTATTTAATTTATAATTGCACCTGTACATAGGCCTATTTTAAACAAGTTATTTTAAATATGATTTGTGTACACCTACAGTGGGGTTTTTTGTGTTTTTTTTTTTTTTAATAAAAATTGTTAATACAATACTTTAACATGCAGTAAATTGTAAACAACTCCGATATTGAAAGTTATTCTGGAAAATGGGCAAAAGCACTTACTCACAGCTCTTTTATGGTTAAAATAAGCAAAAAAAAAGTCCAGACAGACATTTTGAGTGCTTGTGCTTTTATTATGCACTGGAGCATTTTAATGTTTAATGTTGTTTTTATGTCTTCTATTTCACTGATTTTTCATTCTGTTCAGCACTTTGGTCAGCCTCGATTGTTTTTAAATGCACTCTATAAATAACATTTGTGTTGAGTAAGCAGTCTGCTAGAATTTCAAGGTAAGAAATTGTTGTATGATACGCATCATTTTTTTATTTCTCCATGGCGCTCCTGATGGCCTGTTTGTTTGCCTATTTCAAAAGCAGAACTGAGGGATTTTCCATGTGCCCCGTATTAACGCTAAGTATTACAGTGCTCATGTGAGTGACCAGCTCACGAGCAATAAGGGGCCTCATTCAGAAATATTTATTCAGGTTTGAATCCTGGAGAATGCTGACACAGCGAAACCTTTGTAATCACAATCATAGTAAATGACTGGAACAGCCCATTGACGCAACATAATGACTTCATTACGGCATATGAAGCAGTGTTATTTAACAGATATAGACAGCTACTACACCAATAGTTGCATCTATACTGTGGACTCGACTCAAACACCCAGTGGCAATAAAACATGGTTTTATTGCACCAGGTCACAAATGCTAAAAAGGAAAATAAAAGATGAAAAATAACGTCATTTAAAACGTGTGTAAACAAATCGACTTATTGTGTACCCAGCATGGAGGAAGAGAGAGAGCCACAGACGGTAGAACTGATCGGGAACATCGGGATTAAGAAAGGGCAGCAACCCGCACACGTCATCCAGACAGTGGACCTGCACAAGAGCAATGAATGAGGTCAGAAATCTATTTACGCACATGTATACAGACACATTTTATACAAAAGCTTAAATCAATTAACCATGATCTGTAAATTATTTGTTTTGTTTATACTGAATATATGTGTGTATTTGTATTGATGTATGTGAAAGCACTTGTAAATTGCTGTTTTTAAAGGTGCTACACAAATAAAGCTCTACTATTACTACAACTGTATTATTTTTAATCCTGTAATCCCAATCTAATTTAGATAACGATCATTTGTGTTTGAAGCACCTTCATGCTGGAATAATTTATCCTGCTATATTTGATCCATTACTTATTTTCATATATTTAAAACTGTGTGTCTTCTTATTTTGAATCAAACTGTAACTGTTTTAATTAATCAATTCACTAATATTTCATTTAATATACAAGGCACAAGACGTGTGTATAGATATTATAGTAGCATATATCTTTATTTATGTATTATGTGTATATATATCTATATATATACATATATACGTAAATACGTGTACGTAAATACACATACATTTACATATATACACAATAAATATATATATATATGTTTATATTAATACATATATCTCAATATATATCTATATATTATTTTAGCTGGCAAAAAGAAACCCTGTTGATTATCATTTACCTAAAGAGTGTGTTTAATAATATAAAGAGATGTCTTATTTGAACATATGTTTTGTAATTGTTGCAATAATGTGTTTTGTATTTTAGGACCCCCTTGAAAAGGACCAGAACACACAGTACCTGTGAACAAAGTGTGGCCTCTTCATGGAAATAACCATGCATGAATTTGCAATAGTCCGGAGTGGTGATCTCACATCTGCAGGAGAACAAATTTAATGTAATTACAGTTTTCTCCAGAGGAATAAGCAATAATATGATCCTTAAGCATGCACACGATACCTGCAGGCTTTAAATCCATTATAGAGCACAGAGCAAATAACAAGTCAGCCCACATGTCTCACCTGCCCTTAGTTCCTATACAGCATGGCCGCCCCTTGATTTTACAGTCCATGTGTCTTAAACCTGTTTGGTTCCCCGTCTTGCGATCTGTGCACACCTGGTAAAGGACAAATAATGAGGAATTCTTTTTTTCCTTTTTGTTTGAAAACAGAAGTCTAGGCTGTTGTAGTGTTCTCTCACCGGCCACTGGGTGATGTCATCTGGCCACGTATGAGGCGGTTGAGAGGCAGGCACCTCACACACTCTGCAAACAACATGCAACACAGGAAGTTGTTGCTTAGATTATATCATTTGTTTCAAGTGTGCTTCAAGTAATGTGCTGCAAATATCCACTTTACCTGGGATCCTGGTGACAGACAGAACCAGAAGACCTGCTGATGTTGAAGTCTACAAGCTCATTGTTCCATTTAATGTATGTGCCCAGTGTCTCCTGAATGCATACAATCATTTTGAGTGTTTTCAAAGCAGTTTTAAGGGAGTCAGGTTTGTGTGGCTGTGCATAGAAGCTTTTAAAAAAAAACACATATGAAGCTATGAGTTAACAAAATTAATTAACCCTTCAGTGACCATCCTGCATACTTCTCATTACTGAATTTGTGATATCTAGAAAATTCAAAAACTAAGGACTGGTGATGTGTCCAGGGCGTGACCTATGTCAGCTGAGATTGGCACAGCACCCCACAAGACCCTTGTATAGAATAAAGCGGTAGGAGACGAATGGAATACCAGAAAGCAGAGAAATATAGCTTTGCGCCCATATACTTGTCATTACTGTAGCCCCTCAGGACGCGGAACGACCGTCCAATCACAGACAAAGATTCACCAGCGTGTCACATGTTTCTGACATCAGCTTCTCAGTACTGTAATTCCTAAACAGTTGAATAACTGCCAGATATCAAAAGTGGAAGTTATCTTAGAAAAGGGAAGCAATGGGTAAGAAGCACTCACCCATTCAAAAATTTTTTGACAATTCTACAGCCATAAAATCAAAATAAATCCATGATGACCATGATGGTCACAAGAGGGTTAATGGTGTTGAGTTAGTATGTAAAGAATGTGTGCTATTAGAGGACTAGATGCAGATTATAACAACTCTATGTGTTTACTTCTCTATAATTGCAATTCAATATTATTCAATAAAATAACTGAAAAGTGCACTATCAAGGACGTACAGAGCAGTCGGATCTGAGGGTCTGCACACATCCGGAGTTGTCGTTCTGAACGCAGCAGCCAGACTCTCTCTCCAAGTTTCTGGCCCTCTGGATCAAACTGACTATCTGCTCATCCTGACGGATGCATGGCGAAAACTTTGCCCCCAGGTGGATCAGGTCCTCCTACAAAAGCAGGAAATCACATTACACATGTGTATTTGTTGTGGATAAATAATCAAGCTTAATTTATTTGGTGCCTACAGTGTATATTCTAATAGCCTTATACAAATTAATTTAAAACCTAACCCACTTATTTTTAGACTTACGTCATTGTACATATCAACACTTTCTCTTTTATATTGTAGGTTAGGTCCCAGTTCACTTTAGAATGCTGATCCTGCTGTTGTATTTACTGTATATACTGTATATTGATACTTTATCTAGTTCCTTCTTAACATATTGTGAGGAAGTCATTTACATAAATTTTCTGTGTTTTAGAGTTTTACACGTGGGCTGATGCAGCTTGATGTTCCAGACACTGCCTTCTTTAAACACCTTCGAAGGCGTTTTGTGGGCCGTCATGAAAGAAACTTGTTTCCTTTCTGAGGAGCTTGAATTAAGGATCTTGTTGGTATGGCCTGTATACTTGCGCACTTTACTTTTATTATCTCTCTCTTTTTTTACTCTCCTTTAACAACTTCCTTTTATATTAGTTTTACATCTGAAATTGTTTTGTCTCTGTAACTATTTGTAATATTTGTGCCGCTATCTTGACCAGGACTCCCTGGAAGGCTAGCTCTTGTATCACAGTGGGACCTTCCTTGCTTAAGAAAGGATAAATAAATAAAAATAGAATAAAAAATAGAGAAAACTCTGAGTTGAAAGAACTTGAAACTTTGCAGAAGACAAAAACTATGTTTGCTTTTCTTAGGAAGAAACCACGGACATGAGATTCACACATAAAGAGGGAGGAGTTGCAACACAGCTAGGGCAACATTATAAGACGATTTAACAGGAAATGCTGTATGTGCTAAAGTGAGAGAAGTCACAAGCAGATGAGGGTGTGACACCACTCCACAAACACAGTAAAAAAACACTGATGTACATTGTGAAACCATAGAAATATTAGTGTTAACTTAATTTAGTTTTCCGTGTGTGTTTTGCACTGGAAGTAAAGTAATACGTCGTGTTATACCACAATTAAACTGAAATAAGCAGGAGACTCACAGATCTAGGACCAATCCAGAAGTTCTCTTGTTGAATAAACTTGACACTTTCATAAATGCCTTTGTTCTTCAACACCTACAGAGGGTGACAGAATAATTAGATGAAAATGATGAATATATATATTTTTAAATTACGAGATTATGACATTCAAAAAGTAATAACACAGATACAATTATTTATAAAAAAGACTATAGCCAGTATATTATAATACAGAGATTTTAATCAGAGCAGACACACATAGTTCTGACCTTAACTCACCAGTTCAGTGGTTGAGTGCTGTGCAAACCCCACAGGGGCAAAACCATAAGTACAGCAGGCCAGCAGGGTGATTACGATATGGACAAATGTGATCCAGTAGGTGAAGTACGGCCTAAAAAAACAAGAACAAACAAAATAAATCGACTGCAAATCAAGTAAAACTGGTAAAAATCCTTTTCAGTCATGGTGTCAAATATAAAAACTGTTTTGATAAAGATTGCCATCTACTCCTTCCAAACCTGTGGCTGTGAAAGTCCTCCAGCTGCTTTTGGACATTGCTGCTCAGGCTGCGTCGGTAGTGCCGGTTCAACCACTTCCCCACAACACCCATTCCATACTGACGCTTATGTTTGTCGAACGCAAAGTGCTTTACTTGGGAGGCGATGCGACGTCCCCGGCGAGGGTGGTAGCCTTTTTCAGGCACTGCTGTTGGTGTCCTGGGCGTCCGAGATATGTCCTTACTGGAGTAAAGAGAAAGAGGGGTGGGTGGAGTGAGAAAAGAGTGATGGACAGTTGTTAGACAGGTATTGGTGTGAAAAATAATGAAAGACTAGGCTGTCTTCTGCACAACAGTTTTATGGTTAAGGTCATGGAACTCGGCAATAAACTGAGGTTCTAACCCAGAAAACAGTGAATATTGAAAGAGATGCACATTTTGGAGATGCTTTAAGTTTGTGTATTTATATGTATATATTTGTGTCTTTATGCCAATAACCATGTTTTAAACAGTAGCATTCAATAAGGAGGATGCAAGGTTTAAAAATGTCTAATCTTACGTTGAATAATCAACTTGATTCTGTCTCTGAATAGCGTCGATTTACTCACAGGCTTGGGAACTTTTGGTCAGGCTGCTCGCAGGGAGCCAAAGATGCTGAAATGGGTGGAGATTCAAAGACATCGTCGGCCATTGAATACAGCTCATCATGGGCATCGACCTAAGCAACAGAGGAAATGCAAGTCACAGAGTAAGAGGACGTACGGAGGAAACAACGTACAATTAAGACCGAGCAGTAAAGATGAGAACAGAGAAAAACGAAGAAAAAAAAATTATGAAAGTGAAAGAAAATGATGGCAATGAGAAGCTGAAAGGCCCAGTGTGGGAAACGAAAAAGCAACCTTCTTGCTGTGAGGCAACAGTGCTAGCCACTGTGTCACCCACTTTTTAAAAAGTTGTAATAAAGAATGTTTTTGACTATTTTTACTGCCATTTTTGAAGATGTTAACCAGCCATTTCTAAGAGATGCTTGATAAACGGACCATAACTTTATTCTATTTCATGTGTATGATATTATTAAGTAAATCACAAAACTAAATTGCCCACCACCAATCTGTGGGTCCTGACCCTGTCTCCAGGAAAGACTGTACCAAAGTATCATCAGACGAAATCATGGCAGAAATCACTCCAATCCCAAGACACAACATACAAACATGTACTGTAAGTCTCTTTGGCAGTTGACTTATAGCGAACTCAAAAAGCTAAACTAAAGAAACTAACAAGCAAATAAAGATATAGCTGACACTGCAGCTCAACTGTTTACAGCTGTAAAAGAAAACAAAGACAGAAAGCGAGAATGGAGGCTGAAAAGGGAAGCAGTGAACTTTTTTTCTGTAAAGATTTGAGGAGTGTGATGGTTAAAATAGGTGAAGAAAGTTAAGAAAACCTGACTGAAGATTAAGAAAGCTGCTGCTGACCTTGCTAAAAAAGAGTGACTGGGACGTGTCTGCAGAGTCCACAGTGTCCTCGTCCATCCAGCTGGGCCTGGCAAAACTCCTCCTGGGGAAACTGCGGCCTGTCAGAGATCCGGCCAAACCACTGCGACCCTGGACACAGACACACGGAGACTGTCACTTCACATACATTATGCTTTTTAGATTAGTTCTCCTTCACTCATGAATAAGGGAACACAGGTAACAATATGCATTGTTTGGCTTTCGCTATACCTTTTACTCAAAGATGACTAGACTTTCAACAACAACACTGGAAACTCCCTACTTTTAAATATCATATTCTGTTATAGGTCACCATTAGATTTGCTGTTTTTGCAACGCTATAATAACCATAAAGTACAATTATTTCTCAATCACCTTATCAGAACACAACCAGAAAATATAGGAAACACAGTTTTAAAATACTTGTTTTCTTTCTACAATTTTAAGAGTCGAGTATTTAGTGTGACCCACCCGTACACTTGAACAACAGCACGACTGTTAAACCTGGAGTGGAACGGTAATTAATGTTATTGGTAAAACCTGTTTGTCCTACAATTTCATGTGGGGAAAAAAACTCTCTGCTGTGAAAAAGGTCATTCATGCCAGGTTTATGCAAGACATGCTTGAGCATTACACACACATGTTGTAGCTTTTTATATCAGACCAACTTTCATCATCATCATCATTCCAATGCAGATGTCAGTGATCACTGAATTTGGCAGTATTATAGTCACTACATCCCTTTTTATCTGAACTCTAGCTTGGGGTGGAAGTCCAGACTCGAACCTTAAAAACCTGTTTGAGTTCAAAATAAACAGCATAGAAGCACATCAGACCAAATGTAGGAATTTCAAATATTTTTTAAGGAATAGCATGTCATGTTATATTTCTTCTAACTTGATTTTTTGGATGTGTCATACTGCAGTGTCCTTGGGTTGTTTCTAAAGTGATTGAACTGTAAACTAGCAGCAATACATAAAGGTCTGAATACTCCTCAGATTGTATTCTATTACTATTAAGGTAATAAAATGTTTCTTTATCTTCATAACACAAAGGAATTTGAATTTAATATGGTATGCAAATGTATAAATACCTCTCACATAAGTATAGGTGCACTGTGATAAAGATTTTTGAAATTTGGTCCCCATCCTAAACTTAAAACAGAACATACTTCAATCGACATGCGTTATTTTTTACAGAATAACACAGAATTAATGGCTGAGAAAAGGTCCACTATAACCCAAGATAATTTCCTTAAGAATTCTCTGAACTTTCCCATCTGTAAACACACACAAACAAACACAGGCGTTCTGGTAACCATACACACCCTCAGCAGGTTGGATGCAGCTCGGATGCTCATCCGGGCGACAGACTCCCTCTTGCGTCTGGGGAAGCGGCTATAACCGGAGCGCTGGCTGGTGAAGGAGCTGAGTGAGGTGACCCCCGGAGTGATGGGAGCCCCCTGAGGAGTGGCGTGGGGTGTCCTAGGAGAGCGACTGTCCACCTCATCAGGACAACGGAAGGCTCTTCCTCGGGCCAGGGGATCCCTAATCTGCCAAACACAGAGAGAGAAACGTTTGCGCTGCGTTCTGACTTTAACGGGAACTTGTCCTGTACATTCATGGTCACGAGTGGAGGGGAGCAAAAGTCAGTCACACACGGATGAGTTTACAGTAATGACACAATTTGCTTTGTGTCAGTGTGTCCAGATTACAAGAGCAACACTGAATAATAAAAAAAAAGTAATACTGGACGCATGAGTGAGGACTTTGAGAAGTCCCATGAGTCATCTGGGACACAGATGGCCATTGTCTGTCACCATAGAGCACTCGGACACATTTCTAATTCCTCTCAGTCCAATCTTCACTTTTCTTTTTGCGCCTTCAACACGGGCAGGAAAATTAATGTGTGGGTAATTTTGTTATATTCATGCAAACATTTTTAACCTCAACTATACTGTGAATTATTGCGTGGGTTCAAATGAGTGATTGTTGTGTATATTTTTATCTGTTGTGTATATTTTTATATGTTGTGTATATTTTTATATTTATATGTTTACATTTTAGTAATTTTAGTATTAGGAAATGTCTGTCCATCTGTTGTGCCTGTGCACTTTAACTGTTTTCACCGTGGGCGAATGAGAAACGTCCTCTCCATTCTTTGTATGTCTGGTACATGTGAAGAATTGACAATAAAGCTGACTTTGACTTTGACTTTGTAACCGTGTGCTTCAGTACCTTTGGCATCTTGTGTGTGGCTGGTGAGTCCAGGCCCTGGTCGAAGCTGGTGGCTGTGTCCGGCTCTCTATACTGGGCCTTCAGTTTGCCATAGCGTTGGCTGCAGTGACGCAGGCTTTTCCTGTGCCATACCTGCTGCTTGGTCTCAGAGTCTTCCCCGACACCAAACCACTGCGCTGTGTTCCTGGAGGGATGGAAATAAGACGGTGACAGTGACAATACAATTTATCTGAACAGCAATTTTTCTAATTACATCTTCCTTTTCGTTTGGCTTCTCTCTTTAGGGAGTCGCCACAGCGATCATCGGCCTCCATCTTGTCTCCTTTCCTTTGTGTCCTAATAATATCTTCATGTGACAGATTATTTTATGTTAAAGAGCAATGAGCTGTACACAGTGATGGTGAACTGCAGTTCTGCTGCATGATATCAGACAACATGTCCACAAACACTTCAATAACATCTGTTCGTGTGCACATAAGCACATGAAGCCACATATAGTAAACAACGAAACAAAATCAATTGAGAACCTTTTACAGTAGCGAATAGAAACTATTTACTGACATCTGGCATATTATTTACTGGGGTTTTTTACTCCATGCTCAATCATGACACTGATGAATGACTTTGTTAAAAGAATTCAAAAGAGGAATTGGTGAATGAACTAAAATATCTGACTCGTTAAGTTGAATGAGCAACAGGGAACTGCAGCAGCACTTCAAAAAATCAAACTCAGCATTTTTTTATGTAGTCCTGTGACTAAAATGTATCTCACTTTAACTCGCTAACAGCAAACTTTCCATTTTACCTGCGGATACTCTGAGACAACGATGTTTGTCGTCCAAGCTTCGATCTTCTGTCTCTGGATAAGAACCCTTGCTCTCCGGCTCCACTCGTGCTCTCCGACATCGAAGCAGTTGCTTGACCACTGTCACTTTTTTTCAGGGATGGCCGCAGTGGCTGACCAGAAGAAAGGAGAAATAATTTTTCAGTTCTTACTATAAAACACATTCTAACAGTGCCTACACAGCAGTGTTAAACAATTGTAGTTACAATTACAATTACAATAATCTAAATTAAGTAGCAGCGACAGAGGCAATAAATTATGGGTTGCTTGGAGACAAGGATAATTATTCTATATATGACTACAGTGCTTCCCTAATTAATGGCTGTAAACTCTACTCTGGATCAGTAACACAAGACTTAATTCTTTAATTAAGTTATAAGGATACACAGTATTCGCTCTAAAGATGCACCCAGAGAATGAGCCTTTTATTAACCTTACTCTTTGGTGAATTAGGTTTAACAGGAAATTAAAGGAATTTTTTCCTTGAGCTGTGTTTCCACAAAAGAGGTGGAGAGAGCAGTTTAGCTCTCTGAGGTTTGGAACAGTGAACCCTCATCTGGCTCGTGTTTCCATTATATGCTGTGTTCTGGTCAAATGGTAATTGCTGTGTCATGTGTCATAAAACATACACAGTGGTGGTGGCTCGTCAATGACTTCAACCAAGAAGATGAAGGCAACACAGTAAATGTTACTGCTCGCTGGCGTTTCTTGTTAAAAAGAAACACAAACAGACTTAAATTTTCTCTGCTTAAAAATGTCATGTTTTGTGCTTTATTCCAAATTTTACTCCCAAAATGTAAGAGTGTGAATCGGTTACTGTGGTACCCTTCATAACTATTGACAATCGAAACTTAAAAAATGACATAATGTAACTTAAACAAATTGTACCACTTAGTAGAAAAGAGGCTTTAGTAAAGTAAAAACCAGAATGAGTGGGACGAGTTTGGGCCCTTTTTTCGGTTTTACAGGCTGCTATCCGTTTCTGTATTCCTCTACTCTTTTCACACATTCGCATTTCACTACATTTGCATGTTTATTACACTCGCTGCTCCTTAGGAAGAGTTTAACTGCGGCAACGGCTCAATTAAACTCTTGACTTCCTACTGCTTGGTGTGGCAGAAATGCGATCATTTGTGCTCTGAGCATGGGGCCACAGGGGCAAAAGCATGGCCTTGTGCCCATTAACTTCAAGACAGCTGTCTTGAAGTTAAGCAAGAACATCCTGCACAAGCACATGGTAAATTCAGAGGAACAGAGAATACCAAACTTGAACTTTAATTTGAAAAAATTAAGTAGTGCCCAAAGTATTTCCCCACTCATCAACCCACATAAACTAACTACATTAACTTTTATGACAATGTTAGACAATGTCAAAAGCTTTAAGTCAGTTTTCAATTAAGCGCAGGTAATCACTGTTAAGCATTTTAATCTGAACTCAATATTCTGATTGTTTTATACAAGCATTAAGTTGGTCTTGAACCTCATTTTGAGCCACATATTACACAAACTGATTTGGCTTTATTAATTTAGACCACTGCTGAAAAGATTATTATTATTGTTCATATTTGTTATGATTTCATTTCGGTAGTTTTGTTGGCACTGCCGGACATGGCTAGGCCAAAATGATCAGCGTACCTGTTTTGCAGGGTCATGGGACATGGTCACTTCAGGAGGGGGAATGGCGATTACTAGGCTGGGTGGCTTCTTACTCTTAAGACGGCTATCTGTTGGACCTCGGTTTGGGGGAGGCTCCTTCTCCTGTGATGCCATCCTGTCAGACTGCTGAAAATTAGACAATCGTAAACATCCTGGTACATTCATGCCACCATAATCATTGTGATAACAATACTGTATAATGTGATACTGAAGTAGGTACTGCTTGTACATTGTACATTTTGAAGTAAAACATTTCAGCTTAGGACTACAATACATGTTCTTTATTCATCAGTGTAAATAATCTAATGTAAAGTAGTTGCACCACTTAGGCAAGTAAAAGGAGATGTGTCAAGCATCGTGTGGGGAATTTTGCAGAGACAAACAAAAAAGGAAACCATCCACTCATACATCCAAACAAACAGTCTCTTCAGCAGGGGCTGGCCCTCCTCCAGTTTAATCTCCTGAAAACAATAGATAGATAGATAAATAAATAAATAAATAAATAAATAATCGCCAGCTTTACTTGCTGTTTGATTAATTGGGCAATTTCCTAAGTGAGCCTTAAAATAGAAGTGGAATAGGAACAGTTCACTGATTGGAGAATGTTGTGGGAAAAATGTGTCTTAAGATGTCTGATGAGGAAATAAAGCTGGAGTATTGAATGGACTGTTGAAGCGTTGTTTATTTCTTTGCAAAGGGATAGCCGAGATGGACAACACCTCAGAGGCAAGTCAAGATGGCTCTGAGGCACAAAGTAAGATACATAGATGTATAGCAGGTTCTCACGTCATGAACTTATCTGTGTAGCGCACAAAAGGCGCCTGTGAAAGGAGAAAAGAGAAATATGGCCTTGGGTGCCAGGAACAGAAAGATTAGCAAATCAGTTCTGTGTGGGCATTACCCAGTGTGGTGTGAATGTTTAGAATAAAAGTGTTTTGAACTAAACTATGCAGGTATTAGGTTAAAGGTGAAGAATTCTAAGGAATAAGTGTGATTTTCAAAGCAAACCTGTCTGCCGACTACTAACTCAACAAAAAATGTATTACACTGCTGTCATCAACACAATCTTCCTAATAAAGTGAGTGAAATGGTAACATTGACACAGATATGGTTATTTCAAAATAAAAGTCTATTTAATTTCAAAGTGTCATGTAAGAGACCAGGAGTGATTAATAATTACTACTTCATCTTTAATTTTGCCTTTTAAATGAAGGAAATTCAGAGAGTGACAAAATAATCAGATGGACACGCAGACTCAACTACTGAATTACAACACGTCTCACTTGTTAACAGATTTTAATGAATTCTCTTCCTTCTGGGTTAAAAAAAGTAAAATCAACCAATGGAGAAGAACCTAACCCTACCACAAATATCACAGTAAAACTTGTGAATTAGAAATATTAAAATGTCAAACATAGTCCTACTTTTTGTTGAATTGCCCACACACTGTGGCTGCGTGATTCTCTTGCTGATTTTCCCTCATGATTTTTTTCCTTCAACATTTATTGCACTAATTTAGCTCATACACCACTATCATCTCATTGTATTTACTTTTTTCAGTGCCAGTTACCGCGTGACACCGCGTTGTCATTTATTGAAGGTGAAAATAGGACCGCATTTTAGGAAATGCAGCTGGCATTTCATAAAATGAGTTGTTGTTATTTTGAAGTGAGATCACATGAATCAAGACTGTAGAGAGATGTTAAAATATCTTGGCATTAGCTGCCCAAAGAAATCTCTAATTCTATTAGTTAGGGATGGGAATCGGTATCACAAAATCACAGGATCAGATATCGGACAGATACAAAAGTAAAATCCGATATAATCCAAAAATCCTATATATCACATCTAAATGTAAATAAAAATCTTTACGTAGTGAATTTTATCTTAACAGTTCATAAATGGTCTCATCGGATTAATATTAGTATTTCTTAAATACTCTAGTATAGCATCATGTAGTTCCACCCAATCAAAATGAGCAGACTTCTAAATAATGATTGGGACCAGCCAACCAAATTCACAAATCGATTCTAAACACCTAATGTAAAGACCTGAAACGCTAATGAAAAAGCAACTGATAGCTGTTAAGTTGTTAGAGGGAAAGCAGATCAATCAGCGTTTCCCTCCGATCATCATGCATCCTCTGCTAGAACTGAAAACAGCCCAGCACTTCTTCTTCTTGTCTGCATGTAATAATCTAGTAGTTGAAGCCATTCATTGGCTTGTTTTAAACACACAGTACACCCACCATACTCAAAACTGGTTGGATAAGTCCAGAAAGGATCACTCTCTTATAGTCAGTGTTTACAAAGAACACTATGTCAATACTGTACATTCTGGAACACACAAATTAAACATTAATAACTCTTAACATGTCTCATTGCCTGTTCAGGGACAGAAAATACTGTAACTTACTCATGTGCCTTCAGGTCTTTACCAATCGCAACAACCAGCCGGTCTATTCCTGGAGTTCAGAATCCCTCATAGCATTAAAGTATTTCCAGAAAATTCACAGGCACTGTAGACATATAACCTATAATGTCACAAGCCTTGGCCAACACATCCATTATGCCATTATAGTCTTGAAAGCCTTGAAGATGTTCTGGAGTTGTGGTTTAAAAACAAAATCAATGTGGGACCCTGGGTGTCTGCAGCAGGAATGGCAGCAGCAGAGAAATCTGACACCATCTCAGTCAATAGCCTAGTTTCTACTACAGAGCCAAGGCACGCTTAGGCAGGTCTCTACACACAGAGTGTGCCACTGCATTTCTGCAACACTTCCATAGTAATGAGAAGGGAACTTTTACTTCTGCTAACCAACTTTTCAATTAAGTGTGATAAATATTTCAGGTTTGGCCAGAAAGCCTGATTCACTCCTCTTGAGACAAACAGGAGGCGACTGTGGTACAGTAGTGTAGTCAGTGGGTATGGGCTGGAGCTCCTCACCCACTTAGATAATGAAGTAGCTTGGAGTTCAGCTAATGGACTGAGAGCTGAAGTGCTGCTGACCACAGTGAGTTAATGCAGACAGACAGTTGCTAGGACCCACAAAAGAAAATTAATGGGGACAGGCTGAGCGTGTATTCTCCAGAGGGAAGACAATAAGAGCGATACACAACGACAAGCTTTTGTGAGACTCTAACAAGGGCCATGTCAAAATACTGCAGCTCAGCTTTTAATTTAAACATAATATAAGATAGGGATGGGAATCAGTATCGGTCAGTACCGTTCCAATACTAGTCAAAATCACTTGACTAGATATCGGACACATAAAAATGTAAAATCTGCATTTGTCACCATGCACAGACTGTATAAATGTAAATAAAAAAAAAATCAGAAAAGGCATTTTAGCTGACTCATGATTGAGATTCTCAGAGAACAATATTTCACACAGTCGGAAAATTATGTCTTGGAAAGTAAAATGAGTGTATCAAACTAATATCGGTATCTATGGAATGGTCCCATCCCATTTAATAACTTAAAACTAAAAACTAAACTAAAATTCAACTTTGTAATTAAGCTTGCAATAACCCCAGTGCGGACCCCTGCAGAGGCTGCACGTTAGGGCTGTCACTTTAAATTTAAAAATAAAATGCAATTGTACCAAAATAACCAGCCCCAACCGTTCCATTTTTCAACATCCTTCCCTTGGGGTACCAAAGTAAAATGGTGCGGTACAGTCAGGGTGGAGCTAGTCCGGCTCCACCAGCCACAAACTGAGCAGGAAAAAAGAAGAGCTGCTGGATGTTGCCCAGTGTACAAAGAATACATAATCGATGTGGTTGAAGCTGAAAAATAATTAGGCAAGTTTATTCTGAGAGAATGTTGACATTTTAAAAATGAGATTAGTTATTTTCATTAAAACCATGACTACAATTTTCTGTCAGAGGAACTCATTAGTATGCCGGCCAGCAGCAGCAGCAGCAGCAGCACCATAAGGGACGTTTGCTGAATAAACATGGACCGTTCCTAATCATTAACCATCTGCGCAATCACTCCCATTGTACTAACTGCATGCAGTAAAACTTTATGTTCAATTTCATTTATAAACACAACAAAAAAGGGCTTTGGAAATAAATTAATGACAAGAAATGAAAAATAAAAGTAAAAATCAAAGTAAAGTGTAGGTCAAGCTTGCATGAAAGCGGAAAAAAGGAACCGAAAAAAACAAATAAATCCTTGGTAGAGAGATTTCATTGATTATCAAACCTCTGACGAGAGGGTCACTACTTTGACTCACTGGTAGCTAAGTCGCATGTCACGACAAGGAAGACGCCTGTCCTCAATGACATCATCCATAACTAATGTGATCACATGACGTGGAACAAGTGCTTCTGAATATCTGAGCTTCTCTGTGGTCCAAGAATTCAGTGATAGATCTTAACAGGTCCTTACTTGACAACAACCAGCTGTGTGTGTGTGTTTGTGTCTATGCCTCTATGTATGTATGTATGTTGTTAGTTGGCCACATCCATCCCCTTTGTGCTTGGGGATACCATGTGTCACCATGGTTCAGTTTCTTCTCTCTGTGGAGAAGCCTGCCCTCTGAATGTGTCAGTATGTGTGTGTGTGTGTGTGTATGAATTCCCCCTAGAAAAGCAGTGTTGTCACCCTTCAAAACCTGACAGGGCTGGTCAGTACACATTCACTAAGAGCTGTATGTTTTGACATACAGTACATGTTGGATGAGGCTTTTCTGTGTGGAGTTTTACGTGTTCTCTGTGAGTTTGTGGGCATTTTCGTAACATACTCTGGCTTCCTTCCTTCCGCAGTCCAAAATTTGTAGTTTAATTTGTTGTGTAAGCCAATAATATGGGAAAGACTTACCACTTCTTCGTAAATCTGTTGAGTTTTTATTATTATCATCATCATCATCATTATCATCATTATTATTATTATTATTATTATTGTTATTAGACATTTAAAGGTCATAATAGTCGTACACCAGGCAGTAGTCATTTCACCATGTCACACTCCGGCCTGCATGTGTGTTGGGCTGACACTTGACCACCAGACATTATTACACAACATCCTTCCTTTTGTCAGTGATTCAAGGCTTTACTTCTTTACTTATTCACAGATTCTTCAGCCACATCAGCCATGAACAGTTCGTCTCAACCTTAAAGACACACTTTACTGCGTCATTTAGAAAATAAAGTAGTGACCTTTCTTTATATTCACAAGCACACATTTTCTGAATCACTTCATCATCACTCTCTTTGTTAATATTTGTAATGACCTGACTTGACCAGTATGTGTTTTTGAGCCCACAAACTCACAGAGAACACGCAAAACTCCTCACAGAAAAGTCCTCATCCAACTGGGTTTCCAAACCAGAATCACAATGTCAAACTATTCACATTGACTGCAGATCATAGTTAATCTCTATCACTACCACAGAGGAGAAAACTGTTTCAGATCATGAGACTTCGAGTGTATGTATATATATATATATATATAATATATATATATATACACACATATATATATATAATATATATATATATATACACACATATATATATATATATATATATATATACATACATATATATATATATATATATAGCACAATAAATGATAGCTATGAAAGTAAACACTTATTTAACACTGAACACTGAGTCATTTTCACATCAACGTTTTGTCATATTTATGTGCAGGAGAAATAGAAGGTTTTTTTTCCAGTCCATGTTGCTGATGAAATCATTCTGGACATTTATGAGGCTAAATGAGGAACTGACCTTCAGAGAAATGCTTCATCACCTCTTCTTATTAATATCCACCAGGTTTGAGGTACACCGTCCTTTGAAGCTCCTGATCTGGAACATGAGGCAAAAAACATGTGCAACTGTTACCATAAGTATTTATGTAATCCTAGGTAGCAAGGACTTTTTTTTTATTTTCTGGACATATCTGCAAAGGCACAGTCATATTAGCTGTAGAATTTGTACTTGTATTACGATCAAACTAAAATACTGCTAGTGATTATTCTTGTTAATAATGTATTCATCTCAACAAATAGAGCCGTTATAACATCCTGCAGATAAACTTCACACGTGTGCTTTCAAAGTGTGGACAACATGTCTGCTTTGGTCTGTCGTCGTTGCTGTTATGTGTGTAGGGTGAAAACTGATCATGACTAAGCAGGCTATTGTTACTCCAGCAGGCGCTTAACAGTTAAATGCTACTAAAGATGTAGGCGAGTGTGAGTTTCATTGGTGTTTGTGTGTTTGTGTGCTGCCTCAGAGCAACGACTGAAGCTGCCCACTCATTCTTCACTTACAACCACAATTCCTCCTCTGATCATGAACGAAATAAAACAAAAAATACACTGTTCTACACATTTTCCAAAACTCTTATTTCATTTCAAAGCCATCAGACGGCGAGAACTTGAGTTTACTCTTGGGGTTTTTAGTTTTAGAAGGCACCTCTTCAACCTAATAACTTCAGTAAAACCCAACACCGTTTTCCACCAGTGAGCATGTCCAAACCTGCAATAAAGTGAAATACGATTACAAATACCTCAGCAACAGACCAATCCAAGAGTAACCTCACAATCAGCTTCACACAGTGTGTGTGGTGTCTCTGTCACTTGTGCAACATGTGCAGAAACACATGTCACTAAAAGCAGCCAACCCCTTAAGAGGTTTGGTTAAGATAAATTCTTGGCAACGGGTCCAGCATGACTGTTAAAACCAAGACAGAGAGATGAGATGTCACAAATTAACAAGGGTACCAGACAGAAATGGAGTTAAAATACAAGTGGAAAAAAAAAAGTATACACAGAAATTATTATATAGTTTGTCTCTCTAGATTTTAAAACATTACCAAGTGGGGTACAATGGTTAATGGATTATTACATTGGCAGTTTTATAGATATATTTATATAGTTTATTGACTTTGTTTTGTATGTTTTATAGGTTCAACATTCAGTTTTTATTGTTTTATACCACTTTTAATTTACTTTGTTTCATATTATGTCTGAATGTTTTATTTGCCAAAGAAATCATTAAAACTGAATCATTTTTGGTTTACTGACAAAACAAGTCATTTAGGAACATCAAAATGCTTTTTTTGAAAAAATGTTTGACACTTTGTGAACCAAACAACTAATCGATTATGAAAATAATTGTTACTTGCAAGTTTCCAGACTCCTCGCGTTTCTGAGATAATAAATCATGCACTGTCAAACAAGGATTGGAATGGGAGTGCAAGGGCAAAAAAATCCAACAGGCTTTCCAGCAACTCGCTGCTCCGGTTACTGTGGGAATGTTATTATGAAAGAAAATAGGCATGGTATTTTCCCAAGCTTGTTATGGCAAAGCAGCTGAAATCATGGAGCATACACCACGGTCTTTGTTAGTGATAATGTTTTGTTAGTGCTTCAGCACAAAAGGCTTAGTAAACAAAACCCTACTTCTTTGGATGTTTACTATGTAATTGTTTACTATGAAATCCCAACACAGTTTTCTTGCAGCAATTAAGGTTTTGGCTAAACAATTTTCTTACAGTAAGTACAGAGTGTAAGCTTTATGACTTCATTAACTTACCAACAAATTACACAGCTGGTGCACACAGAATGCCAGTTAAACCATAAAGACACAGCTGGAGCAAAGCTGCTGGTACAACATTCTCATTCTATTCTTATAGGTTTCCTCTTTAGTGGATCCTCTTCACAGCAACAAAGGCGAAGCACAACGTCCAATATTCACTACAAATATCGATGCACATACAGTCAGTTATAAAGGTTTTTTGCAAGTGCTGCAAGGACACATAACTCAATGATAAAAAAAGAATCCATCCACTTAATTGGATCCACACAAAAATGTAACAGGTTCTCCACTACATTTCATGAGAGGTTTCTGAGTACATATTATCATCATGTTATCATCATGTTATCTGTACATTTAGCACCAGCTAAATGTACAGATGTACTCATGCCGTTACAAAGGAATAGTTTTTGAATAATGTGTATTTTTACACAGAGTATTAATCTGAGCTCCAACAAAAACAGTGCAATATTCTCCCATCACTTGGCTTAAATTATGACCATTAAACATGATAATCATACTTTTATTGGAGGGAAGTGAGGAGGTTATTCTAAAGACCCAACTCAGTACTAGTATTTGAGCAATATTGTGAAAATAATATCTTAGTGTGACTTACATATCTTGAAAATATCTTATCGTGGCATCTCTGGCGATTCGCAGCCCGACTAAATACGTGTGAAAAACACATGCAAGAAGCCAGAATTGTTTTTATCTAAACAAACAAACAAACAAACAAAAAAAAAGGTACTAGGGGTTTTGATCCTTTCGTTAAGCAACCAAAACCTGATGGCTGCTGAGATGACGTGACAGTGGTGCAGAGTCACTGAATTAATTAATTAATTAATTAATTAATTAATTAATTAATTCATTCATTCATTCATTCATTCAACCAAAACAAAAAGACAATTATACAAAGACAATAGATTACAAGTAGCACCGCATGTCCTTCCATTTGCTGTGTCATGCATGTGTGGGGGAAAGAAAAAAAACGTCCTTTGCCTGGGTGCATCCTATCCTTCAAACCCAACAACTGAGGTTGGAAGTTCATCTAAATAATGGAAAGACCAGTTTGATCTACTGCCTTGTAGGTCGATCGATATGGGCAATGCCATATTGTTATACAAATAGTGGCCAAATTAAGTGGCCCAACCAATTAATCAGTCAAAAGATGCTCTGTAAGCACATGCTGCAAGAAAAAAGGAGAGCTTTATTCATCTTGGTGCGGCACAGACATGCTCAGAAAAAGAGGAGCACCACTAATGAATGGCCATCACAACAACACTGCTCTTGTTTGTGCAAGCATCTGCAATCTGTAATAAGTTTCCATTCAAAAATAATGAATTTGTGCACGAAAAGATAATGCACGTGAACGGCCCCTTTGAGGATTAGCAGCAGCAGTCTGCAGGTGCTGAAGGCAAAAACAAAGACAACTGACCAATATCCGGCTACAGCATATTAAAATAGTTCAGACCAGAAGTGATTCACATGGTGAAGAGAGAGAGGGTGAACTTGGAGTTTAGCAATGGTCCTCGACTAAAGGGAGCAACCATTCACCACAGAGTTGAACAGTTAGCAGTGACCTACAAATGAACTGCAACAGCGACACTGATCTGGAATAATGGAATAATACAGCACAGGCTTGTTTTGTTTCCCATGCTTTGGTTATCTCACAAATCCCATTCAGTGGAAAAGTGTGAGCGACACATCCTCTGCCTGCATGAGTGTGCCTGGAGTAACAACAGACGACTGCCCCTCAACTTAACAGCACATACATCAAAAGGTTAAACATGACTTAATGCTTTTGTGGTGTGGTACTGGTGCGATGGTGTCACACTAATGAATTTCATAAGGCAAATACTGCAATAATGTTGCAAGACTTATTGCAATGATTGTGTTATTCACATCATCCACCACTGTGAGGGCCTGCTGTGAATCATTTTGTTATTAATCATATGTTAATCGAACAAGTATTCACAAGTCAGCGGTGTCTGCACACCTTGCACACTATTTCTACTCATCTTCAGTCCATCGGTGAGCACATCAGCAATAACCTGTGACCACTGCAGTAAACGGTACTTTATAACAATGACCTACATTTTAGAAATGAAATGACAATTTAATTAACGACTTAATCTGATCTGTTTTATTCATACCCCGACACACGATTCATCCTCAGACGAAAAGAGAGACATCTGACAAGATTAATATTCAACTGACAGGCAGATCTGCCAGTAAACAAAAACTGGTGCAGTTGCGCCAACATTTTATTTTGTATCTGCACTCATATTTAGGCAGTCATTCACTCGCCTTATTGGTCATGTTGAAATGCCAATACCAATAATCCAACTTCAGACATTATTCTGAATAATGCATTGTCTTAATATTGATGTTTTCATGAGTGGCTGATAAAATAATCCATTCACATTACTATTTACATGTTACAGAACACATTCTGCACCGAAGAACAGAATACTGCACTTATTAGGTTGAGGTAATGAGAAAATACTGATAACATGGCGGTGACTTATTAAGACTCTGTAACGGACTCCGTAACGGACTCCGTAACCGACTCCGTAACCGACTCCGTAACCGACTCCGTAACCGACTCAGACTCTGTAACTCTGCAGCTGGTTTGTCCATTTGGGCTGTTGTAGAAACATGATGATGCAAGACAGCAGCCTCCATAAAGCAACGTCCTTGCTTTAATGTTTTGCTCCATGTACATGAGAACTCAGAACTGGGAGAAAAATCACCTAAAAGTTGACTGCGTTCCAGAGATATGTTGGAAAAACAACACATGGACACAAGAGTTACAGAAGGGGTCTCAAATGGCGCTTTTCCACTATAATGTTCTAGCACGACTCGGCACAGCTCTACTCGATTTATATTGCTTTTCCATTTGGCAGACAGTGTAGTCGGAAAAGTAATGAGCATGACGTCCGACACAGGAATAAAACGAAACAATACCAAACTGTAGATCAGTTAAAAAGACTTAGATATCTTGACAGAATACGTTAATTTCCAACATTTAGCAAGGACATTTCTAAAATCAAGTCTGGTGTATTTAGCAACAGCACTGATGAAAGCTGGCGATTGTGAGCCGAATCACAACCCGTTGAGCAGTATTTTAGTCCAGTGACTGTGTCAGAGGGAGTCTGTGATCCGGTCATGCAGGAAGTACTGAACTACATACCGGCCACATCGAGGCGATACTGTAGTCATGGAAAACCATGTTCTTGGTACCATTACCGTGCTGAGCCGTGCTAGAACTCTGTAGTAGAAAAGCCCCATTTTGACTGTCCTAGTTGAAAATCTGATTTGAAACCAAACTTTTTCATTTTAAAACGACTGTCACACACTTCCCATATACATGTAGTATGTTATATGTAACATACTTATGAGCTGGTAGTTTATTACATTTTTGCCAACATGTACTGTTAAATGTTACACACTGGATCTTTAATTTAACACTAATACAGCTCACTCACTGTATTATCGTATCGTGACATCATCGATATGAGACCTCCCTTTAAATCGGATTACTATCAACAAATTGCTGCTCATGTAAACATAGTCACAGTCTTGATTATGATGACAGTTGCTCCATGTTATGTTGGAGTGAACCAAACACAGAAAGGTTTATTCCAGTTGGTTATGGATATGAATGGAATCATTCCGGTGAAACAGGGCAGTGTGTGAATGAACACAACCAACTAAATGCTTTTAAAAGCCCATGACGGGGCTGTTTACAGTTAATACAGGTGTCGGCGGCGGAACACGGGGACAACGGCCAACTTTAACCAGAGAACGGAGATGAATTTGACGTGAATGACGGTCTCGGCGGCGGGCAGAGCAACAAAGGGCTTGTCGGGACACGCTTCCAGCAGCGCGTAGTCAGATTTAAAATGAAATAACTTTGGAAATGTCACCGTCTACTTTAGAAAAACACCTAAAATGAACTAGGTTAACAGTTACTTTTAAAATTACCTGTACGAGGCGCATTTCGTATTAGAAGTTCGACACTTCGACACAACGTCCAAATACTCAGAGTTAATTTTTAGCCCCATTCACGTTACGAAAATAAATGCACATTGTGAAGAGTCTTCATTCACTCACCTCCAGAAAGAAACAAGTGACTTTTTAATTCATTAGCAGTCGGTATGTGTCCGTAATCCCACACTACAGTGGGATCCTGTCCTCTTGTATGTCACCACTTCCCTCTTTCTGTCTCCCAAGTCCTCTACTGCAGGAAGAGCAAAAGGCGGAGCTACGCCTTATCTTTGCTACACAAGGGCGGTGCTGTGGCCGGTACAAGCCCTCCACCTGCTGGCCTGTGGTAGAGTGGACAGAAAAGTGTGGCCCGCGGCCCTCTGTTGCACAATGGTGGTACTGCAGGTGGGCCTCATAGTGGGCGATAATGATTTCACGTACCAGGGGTTTGCCACCTTTGCCACATTTTGACCCCTCACAACCCAAATACAAAACAAAGACAACACAATGTTTTAAATATTCAGTACTTTTCTTTCTTAGATAAACTTTCTTTGGAATTCTTTCCTCACCACTGTAATGATGCAGCTCCAAATGTAGTACGCTTTAGACTACTGCTGTACTTAAAATAAAGGGCAAACAGAAGGGTTTAAAAAGTGATGGAAGAAATCTAAACTGAAAGAAATGTCTATAGAGTCCCTGCTTTCATAGTCTGTACTTGGTATTTGTTCACATGTTATAATTTCATGCCCACTCAGGATGATTTCCATTAGTTTATACAACTAAAAGAAATATTTAATAGAAGTATTAACGAGTAACTAAATCTGGGATGGAAAACCAGCTGAGAGCCTGCTGTGCTAAAGCTCTGACATTTGTCTTTAAAAATGTATTTCTATTCACCATAATCTTGTCCCTCTGTCTTATAAATAACAAAGTTAATTTACAATGTAAAATGCTTCTGTATTTGACTGTGATATATTGGTCTTAATGCTGTTTTCCCTTGTTATTCTTTGGTGCCCTTGACAAGTTATTCACTCTGGTTAACCACAGGATCAAGAGAGATGAACACAAAAGTAATTAAATATATTTTTTTTATTAATAGAAGTTAATATTATTCACCAAACATTAAAATACCACTGATTAAAGTTTTTATTCAAAAACCCATCCCATTAACTTAATAAACAGCTTAGTCAATATACAGGCTACTGAAAAATTTTGCCCATGCAGCAGAAATCCAGTGATTAAAACGTCTGCAAGTAAAAGATATGAAATGATAGGACTTTTATGACAACTTTCTCAATTGCTTGGATTAGGACAATTCCCCAGACACATATTATACAACAACCTATCTTTATAGTTCATTAAGAGACCCCTCATTTCACAGTGTGCTTCAATTCATCTGTTGTTTGAGTGCTCACAGAGCAAACTAGACTCCTGCAGGTTGATGTAATCCAAGATCACAAATCCATCATTTCTGAAAGAGTAACAACAAAACATGGAACCGGAAATATAACTCAGTGAGTAATATATACATGACGGCATAAAATACAAGCTGTAGAGTTATTGAATGTAATGTAATGTAATGTAATGTAAAATTTGCTGAAGTCTAAAAAGGAATTATTCAGATATTGGCTGTTGGGCTTTACATCAACTGCAAGTTGTTTTTTTTACACATACACTCGGCCAAAACCGTTCTGTTTCCATTTTAGAACATATGACGTAAACATACAGTCCAGAGTGTGTGAGTCTGTGTTTTGTATGCCATTATTTAATATACAGAAACACATGATGGGGCTGAAAACGTTTGAACAAATTGTTGGTGAGGAAATATAAACTGAAATATTCTTCAAGGCAGATTGTTTCATCTTTGTGACTCATGTACACAATCGGGAATTATTTAGTGCAATTTTCTGGCTTGTAAAAATCTGTGTGACCATTGTAGCTGACCGTAGCCACTGTTTTCTACAAAAGATGACAAAATAGCAAACACCACAAATTAAAATTCATACTACACTGAAGCATATTTGAAGTTTATGTGTATCAGATTTCATGTAATGCAAGTTTTAAAACGGTATCCTTTCACTTGACTTATTGTGTGTCAGCACTGATCTACTAGACTGGTTAGGAGAGGGTCATAAGGTTGCCATAGACTTAAGAAGTTCTAAAGTAGTTGAGCCTTTGAAATATGTTGATGATGCATTTCAATGCCTCCAAAACTATATGTGTATTTTCAAATAGCATTTGGTCCATGTAGTCAAGGGAGACAATCAAAATTAATTTTGTAGTTGGTCCACTCTATGGTTATGTAACACTAAAAATAGCAAAAGACAAATCCGTCTTTACTGTAAAGGAGGCAAATTAGGTAAATTAGGCACACTGCGAAAAGAAAAAACAATGAAGCATGAAAACAGAAAACATGATTATTTAGATCCTTGATTTGTTTTTCAGCATAATCAACACTAGTTTCTCAGGCTGAAAATATTAACTTCACAAAAGGTTTTACAGTAGATCTAATATCAAGTCCACCTTCTATTTTATAGTCTATACGATATGACTTCCCTCTTAACCCTCATTAGCCAAGAGTACAAGCCTGACGTCTCCATTAAAGTGAAACCTTTTATCCCCCCACAATGTCGGTTAGTACTGAATATGAACACAGAGTAAAATGATCAGAACCGGATTCAAGGTGCAAAGGTCAGCTCACAGTTTGGCCCGCAGAGGCTTCAGATACTTGTGGAAAGATTCATGGACCTGTGGAAGAAAGAAGTGAATATAATAAGATAAAACAATGCAATAAATGAACATAATCAGCAAATAAACATTCACATCTTAACCACAGATTCAGAAACACCCTTAAATTCGGGACCATTATCGCTCGTTTAAATTTGGGACCTTGCAGTCGGAATTGTTGTTTGTTTATTCAAAGTCTAAAGACTGTCCAAAGTAGGCTAGGCTATTCAAAGTGTCAGTTTATTGCACATCCTGTTTTACATAGTTTTGAATAGCCACTGCATACCTGTTTTTGTTGGCGTGTTGTTGCAAAATCCACTGAGTCATTGTATTGCAAGAAAACCATATTTAGCAAAATCCTGCTAAATAATAGTAGAGTGACGAAGGCGTCACTCTACAGTGTGTGCTTTTTTTACCGATATATGATACATAACTTGGCACTGCACTTACTTGTGCCCATAGCAAGACAGTTTGAAATCAATTGGACCATCGCTTCAAGAGATATGCGAATAACACACAGACAGACGTTCCTGCAATTTATAAATAGATATTATTTCACTGACCTCTGTGGCATTCAGGGGAGAGCTGCGAGCCCATTCAAACAGGTTCTCATACACATTGCCGTCATAACGACCCAGCACTGAATTCAGCTTATTGTCATGGATGTCAAATGAATCCACAAGTGCCACAGCATTGGGTCTCAGCTGAGACAGAAGGTCCTTTATACGGACAGAAATCTGCAGCACCTGGGGCCCTCTCAGCAGTCCAGCCTGAATAAGAGAAAAAAGGTGAGGATGTGGCTGAAAACATGCTGCTGGATCGACTATCTGTAACTGTAATGACAACGACAACGACAACAACAACAACAACAACAACAACAATTTGACGAGTACACTGTTAACTAAAATCAACACTGACCAGGAGGAAATCTCCAGAGTTTTGTTGGATGCCATGCAAGGCGTAGAGCAGAGCCAGAGTTGACAGTACTGAGTGTATAGCTGTGTCATTGATCTCTCCAAGCTTCTCAGTGAAGAGCTTCACTACAACATAGTGACAGTGCGCCTGGAGACAAAATAGGAGGACAAGTAATTGAAACAAATGGGAAGGAAAGGAGGAGAAAAAGAAGAAAACAAGGGGATAACTGAAGCTTAAAAGGACTAGATAATGATTGCAAAATGTTTTACATCTAATATTTAAGACAATATAGTATTAATATTAATGAAGACAATCACATCAGGCTTTAGAATAGTATGAGAAGAGCTTGCACACACAAACACACAAACACACTCGAACAGAACTTACATCAGAGGCTCGGACCAAGTCAGTGGCACTGCTGTTCCAGGCATCCGCCTGGCTCTTCCTGTTCTGTAATTCCTGCTGAATGCTCTTGGCTGCCAGCTGTACTAAGCTACAAACACAAATTCATCTGAATGAACCAAAGCTGGTATTGGCAAAACATTAATTTTTAAAAAAGACAGGTTTTTAGCTCCCAGGTTTGACAATGCAGATTCATATTTACCTTTGTGTTCTGCCAATTTCCCCATTAATGGAAACTAATTGGATATCACTGACCACACCTTTAGTATTTTGGTTTTTAGGAAATTAATGATATTTTAAAAATTATGTTTGATGTTTCAATTAGCAAGTCACCATTTCTAGCCTAACAAGATGCCTCTTTATACAGCTGAGCACTGGCTGCCAAATCAATTTGACTGTGACTAGGCTAATTTCTGTCTCTTACTTGGCTGCTCGTAACTTGTAGACCTCCACAAGACTAGCCAGGTCATTAATGTCAACCACAGTTGGTCTGGCAGCGACAGGCTGGGGCTGCACCCTCCTTTGCTCTGCATCACTCAGGTATGACACAGAGCCACTCAGCTGCTGGCCAGCTTTAGCCTGCTGGTAGCTCTTCACCAGGTATCTGCACAGACAAAAGTTGAGGCCACACAAAGGTCAGGGCTACACAATTAAACATGAGTCCATGAGCTAGTGATCGATTATGCAAATAGCACATAGCCAAATGCAATATTTTTTACACACAAGTCACCTCTTTCTGTTCCGTGATATTACATTCTGTATGATGGATTATCAATGTGCTTTGTGCTTCACAACAAAAGCTGATGTTTTATGCCTGTATCAATTTTAGGTTATTAAGCTACACAAACAGCTTAACCACCCTTTAGGACGTTTTATATTTCAAGCTATTCATTAATTCATGACCTTTGTGTGTGTACTTCATGATCAGGTAGAATCTCACTGTTGAACAGATCAGAACTGTTCCCCCATCCATGACCATGAAACTGTGAACCTGTTCAGACCTGGTATTACTTTAATCTGACATTACAGTGGCAACAACATGTACATATATGGTATCGCAATTGTGGTCTTATGTTTCTGAATGATGAATTACCTTGCAGTCTGCAGCATCATGACAGTGTTCTCACCCTCGTAGGTGCACATAGGGGTGAGCTCCACGTAAATGTCAGGCAAAGCACTGCTGCAAGAGTAGCCATGGCCACCGCACGACATGCGGCACACCTCAACAGCACCATTGGCTGCCCACGTGGTGAAGGCCTTCAAACCCGCAGACAGAGCATGGAGCTGGAAAGACAAAGACACTTGTCTGTCAATATGTCAGTCTCAGCTAATCAGTGACCATTGAGCATAGATCACATCATACATATGAATATCTGGTCACTACCTCAGGCAGTTCACTGAAGTCCCCCTGGCTGATGTCTCCACTGATACGGTGGTAGGTTTCTTTCATATACTGGCCAACAAATGTGAAGGCATAGGTCATAGCCAGCAGAGGGAACAGCTTATACTGCTGAGTCTGGTAGTCAATGATCTGGGGCTCTGGCTCTCTTTGGGATGGAAACACACAGGACAAGGGGATGTAAAGAGAGACTGAATCATGACAAAATCAGTCACATTTACTGTATAAACAAACCATGCAGTTTGTTTTGGTGCTTGACACTGAGGTAAAAGTCTAAAAGAGCAGTTGAATATTTATCAGGGTTCCCACACTGTGGGTTACATCAGATTCAAGTGCTTTTCAAGGACTTTCCAGAAACAACTCCCTCAAACTCAAGGGCCGAATGTGCTGACACATCTTAGGATGGGAGGGCAACTTGTAAGAGCTGCATCACCCATGGCGTCCACTTTTATTGATTTGCAGCACGCTCTGCATCTGGCCAAGTGATTGTGCTTGGGATCTTGGGCTGCCTTTGTAATTTTCATTGGTGAGCCAATTTATAATTTGTAACTAATATTTCCCAGGCATCACATAATTTGTCCCCTCGTGCCTAATGTCGCTGTCTTGCGTCAATGGTGGAGAGAGACAGTGCAGTGTACACTAACCACACCACCACTAGTAATTAAGACTCTACGTTTGTTCTGTGTAGTCCTTGTTTATGTACATCAAGTGCATGAAACAGTAGGTGGTGTTGTAGCAAAGGTCTTCAAATTCACAAACTTTCAAGGACCTGTGGGAACCCTGATTTATTTACAGATTGCCATTTTATAAGTTAAGGTATTTTCTCTCATAAATGCATTTTTCTCTTTTGGCATCATCTTTTTTTGAGGAGAGCTCAAGACTTCCGCAGGCTAGAAAAGTATATAAATATGTTTTTTAATGACTGACCCAGGCCGGATTTCAGACTGGTGGCGTACAGCACTGTAGCGGATGGCAATTGTGCAGGACTTGGCGAGGGCCTGAGCTGCCTCGCCAACAATCAGTGAGCGGATGAATACCATGGTGCCGTAGGTCAGTTTGGCACTTGGTGGCTTCATGTAGGTTCCATCTGGATCCACCTGGTGTTGAGAAAGAGTCATTGTAATTATGGGGGCAGATGTCATGTGCTCATTTTTTTCCAGATACAAATCTGTGGTAATGTGTGCACAAAACCATGGCAAGATATGTGCAAAAAGAGACATGGTGAACGCAGACAGACAAACTGTCCTTTTGTTTGTTGTAAAATTCCATTTGAAAGCAGTAAGTTGCAGGCTTGGTACATCAAATGTAAACTGAAGAGCCACTAGGAGCTGTTTCTGCAAACTGACACAGTGGCTTATACAAAGATTTACAATAGTGCAATAGCATACATGTTATTGTCTAGTAAAATGTGTGCACTGTGCCATATTTATATGAAAATGTGATCAAAAATAATAATTCATTATATCGCATCTCAACTGCCTGTAAATGTGTTGAATCAAACTGTACTTGCACTGCACTAAGTGTGAATCACATCGTATGACACATTTGTATATGTCAATGTACGTATAATATCTCGACCTTGGTATTGGAGAGGCACATACGACAACTTCAACAACACAACCACCAATAAGCCAATAATGACAGAAATGCCTTTCAAAAAAAGACCCAAGTGTTAAACCATCCCAAAAAGATCCTCGATCAAAATTGCCTCAGAAAAAAACCCCTAACGCTGTTAAAGTTCTAGTGTTGTGGCTCACCTTGGCATATTTCATCAGCATGTTGTCCCGTGGGATTCGTACGTTGTCCAGTTTCAAGAAGCCATTGTCAACTTCACTGAAGCCAAACTTGGGGCCTATATCTCCGACCACAATTCCTGACAAAGACAGACAGAAAAATCAGGCAAAACCTTCAAACACTTCACTCGGAGGAATGCTGCATATGCTAATTACCTGGCAGGGGTATGTGTGTGTCCATATTGCGGATGGGTACGATGAAGGCATGCAGACCGTGGCAATTCCCCTGAGTATGAAGCTGGGCTAGGACAATAGCATGGTTTGAGGTCTTTCCAACTAGAAAGAGAGATTCAGGATGAAAACCAAAAAAGTGACTCGTTCTGAATGTCATCAGTTTTTCTTGAGAAAATCAATACATCCAGTAATCCTTTCCATCAATTTCCACACATGTGCTCAGAGAAATTGTGGTGTATCTAAAATAATAAATGACAGGCTGCAAAATAATGTACTCACGTCCTCCAGGCCACCATTTAATTGAGCTGACTGTGGGACTGTTAATGACAAACTCCTGTGTCGCTGGATCATATGTGGCAGTGGTCTCCAGACCTCTAAGGTGTGTGCCTAGAGAGAGGCAATATGTAAAAGCACACACACACACACACACACACACACACACACACACACACACACACAGAATGCATTAATACTTGAACATTAAAAAACATTACTCAAAACAGTAAACAGTAATGTAAAAACTGAGGTAAAACAACAAAAACATGTTTAGCCCTTGAGAGTTTGAAATGTGCATCAATTTTAAAATACTCCGAACATAAAGAAGCAAAACCATGTAATTGACAGATCCAAACACATCTGATGTTTCAGTTAATGCTCTATCGGCATAGTTTCCCACAGACTCAGTAGCCACTGCTCTGTAGTAAAAGACAAATCTCAAGTCATGCAACAACAATTAGAGACAGTTAGTAAAGACAACGTTAATCTCAAAAGGACAACAACAGAGTGTATACCAGATTTCTTTTTTTTTTTCTTTTTATTTCTTTGATTTTCAATAAATATACTTGTACTAGTGGGTCAGCAAACACAAGTGCTCAGGCAGGTTGTCTTAGTAGATACAGCTCATCAAATACTGTACTTTTACCTACTCTCTCCCTCTAAGTGGTGTTTTCAAAGTCAGTGCCATAGATGGAAGTACTAACTTTTGGTTTAAATACACAAATGATATGAATAATAAGGATGTCAAGAATTCTTGTGTTAGAGAAACAACAGACTCTTAGTTAAGTTCGTTAATGGAAGTTTAGTACACATTCATGTTAGAAAAACAAACTGGAGCAAATGTGATCTACATTAGTGATTTGATCTTAAAGATGTAGCGTCAGTCTACATTTAAATGGCAGTGGCAAGCATTTGGGGGTATATTGGCAACTTCAAAGGTAAAGCTACTAAATAATTCCTGTTTATTGATGGATCAGTGTGAAAGTGAAAAAAAAAATCAGCCTTAAGGAAACCAGCTTGATATTTTGGGCTGCTTTGTTAATTTTACCGTGGCCCATCTCAGTTTGAGCGTAGGTGCCGATGATCTCTAGGTTCCAGGCGGGCATGAAGAAATGGTCCATTTGCTCTGAGGTGGCCTGGTTGAGCAGTGTGGGGAGGAACATCCCCAGATGGAGATCCAGGGGCTCTGGCCTGTTGCGGTGCATACATCTAAGCCACGCAGAAGAGGGGCGCACGTAAAAGAAAAGCAGGTGGTAACGTGGTAAAGGCAGAGAGGGCGGTAGATACATCATTTTTGATGGAAGCCATTTTTATGAAAAGATTAAAGCAGTGGGAGTGCAGATGATGGAGAAAGGGGTGACAAAAAATGAAGACAACTTGTGAGCATGCCATACACATTGGAATGGTTGATTTGTTTACATCAATCATTTAGATACAAATCTTCAGAAGTGGCATCATTTCAATTTTCCTTGACACACGCACTTTTTGTTAACCTCAGCAATGCACAGTATGAGTGTTAACTAGTTCTGGGATCAGACTCTGCAGGTGGCGTTTGTGACCCTCTGTTCTTTACATATGAGCACAAAATGTCTGCGTCTGATTTGACTTGCATTTACTTACCCATCTACTTATTGTTTTTCACTTCCTGAAGGCTTAGCTAGCTTTGGTGGACTAAATGAATCAACTAACAGCAACATGGGTTTATTAGTGTGTCAAAACAATCCAGAGACAGACAAAGTTAATGACAGAGGTAACTGTAACAATTAGTTGATTAATTGACGTGTTGGAATATTAACAAAATGAATATGCAACTATTTTGGTTAAGTGATTAAAAGTTAGATATTTTACAAGAAAAAACATGCAAAGAACTGATGGTTCCTGCCCCTCAAATGTGGGAATACACAGTTAAAAAACACTATTGACTTGACTATTTGTATTTGAACTGATCATTATGCCATTGTGTGTGTTGTAAGACACAGGGATGAGTGCCTTAATTATTCATAATTCCAGATAGTTTACGATGAAAACAATTGTTAGATGAAGCCCTAAAAATGTTATGGGAACATTGGGTCACGGAATAAATTAAACGGTTAACGGATTAAAGTTTGAACTTGAACCTGTAAAAACACAGGTAAACTGAATATTGTCTATTGTTTCTAATATTTCAGTGTAGGTTTGCCCAAACTAAACACAAACTTATAATAATATCCACTTGGATTTGTTACAGAAAGGAGGTTTGGTGCACAGATTTCTCAGGCTCTCAAATTACAAAGAGAATCATTCAGAGCCGAGCCTCATTAAGGGCTCACAGAACAGATTCTTCTGCAGCACATAATACATCTTCTCCCTCTTTTGATTCATGATTGAATGAAAAGGACAGGTTTCTTGTTTGACGGTTTAGGCAGTGAATGTGCTCGCATTGCGCAATCAAATGACAGAGAAATAAAGGCAGAAATGCACTGAGAGAGGGCAGTTGCTGTTGTGTTGAGCTCTGCCTGCCCGCTGAGGACAGAAAAACCTCAAATGTTTTGATGGTCCGGTCCACTGATGTTATGAGAAGTGTAAACATTCTGGATCATAATTAAACTGTTAACTAGAGATGAGCCAATACGTTACAATACTAAGAATTAGCATCGGCCAAATACTGGCCAAAATTAGGAATGGCACGATGCCATTTTGTGTCTCCAATAGTAATAACAATATCACAAACTCCAATATCTTCGATACAGATATCAGTCCGAAACAGTCATTTTAGACCTTGTGACATTTCAAGAAATATTTTCTCTTCTCACTGTGTACTGTACTGTACTGCCAGACGTCTTAAAGAAAAGCCAGATGTCATGACACATATTTTTCGATTCCCATAATAACAGAAGAACTCAACATACTGCAAGTTTTTGCACGGATGCGTCATTGTAGAGCATTGACTCCTTGTCCCATTTATTTGAAAGACCAGGAAAATAATTTATTTGCCCATAATTCCATTAAACCTTTGAACACCTGTGTTGTGTCAAAGGAAAATGTTACACTAACACTAACTGTTAGGTTTTCAGTTGTTACTTCAAACGGTTTGATGAAGTAAGCATCTAATGAGGATGCACTGTCGCCACTGAGTTTTATCATCACCTTATGTTCTGTAGAAATTATCCACAGGGTTTTGTTTTGAAAGGCAGCTTTTGAATGGTCAACTACAATCACATCTTGAATAAATCTTGAATGACTAATTGCATGTGAACTGTATGTGTGTTCAAGCTGAACTATATCTCTGGGAAAATATCTATCTAATTGCCTTTTTTCTGACAGATACTGTGATTTTGAATTTGCAAGCTTCAGTTCAATATTCACCGTGTAATAGATGTGTATCAAAAGAAGGAGCATTATCACACAACTGAACCAAAACATTAACTACTCTTTAACATTAACCCAAAGATATTATTTTACCCAACATGCATGATTTACCCTTTTTTTGTAGAGAAGATTAGAAGAATTAATTTGAAGCCTTTGTAATTCATTATTGTGTTGTTCCATATTGTTATATTGATTTGAAGATACACGCTGTGATCTCATGCAAAACCTGTCTTGAATCAAAATGTTTGAAATCTGTCATAAACTAACTTTAATCCCTAAACTATAGTTATATGTGCTTACCAGAGCAGAAATCATAATTTCTGGGTGTTTTGAATGTCAGTTGTCAGAAAACACATGCAGCTATTTATAATTTTCTACAGATTTGGATCTGTCAAAAACATATAACAAATCATCAGAGCGGTACCTGGTACAGTCTGTTTAAAGCTTTTCCTGTTCCATAATGAATTTGGGCTAAACATTCAATAATAAACAATTAACACATGTTTCCTATGTCTTATTACAGACTAGGTCCAGGACTGACCGTGACCCAGCTCAGTTTGGGCATATGTGCCCACGACTTGGAAGGACTCTGCCAGAGGCAACCATTTCCTGGACTGTTGAGGGTCACACTGGTTGTACAGGGACGGGAGGAACATGGCAAAGTGTAGCCCCATGGCTTCATGGTGGTTTCCTATAGCAATACTGGGTGAAGGGAAAGTTTATAATTTTATTTTTACAACTGAGGACAAGACTTCTCATACACCTTGTCACTAATGTATTAAAGGGATAGTTCAGATTTTGGAACATTAAGTTGTATGACACAAACCTCAGAAGTAGGGTGGATGCAACGTTGTTAAATCATTAAACGAAGCTCTGGTTCGGCGATATTGCCCCGGATCGGAGCCGAGAAAAGTAATTGTTGGGACACACAACTAACAGGTTTTAAACCACAAACATGATCCTCTCGCTCTATCTGGTAAAGTTCCTTGTCTGTGTACTCTGGTTCATAAAGATAACCCGTTGGACTTTCTCTACATGGTTCATCCTCATCAGTTTAAGTCAGACTTATTGGTTTGTTTAATTTCCCTCACACTCTTTGACTAAAACAGCAGAAACACCAGAACTTGTGACTTGTGCGGCTCCCTGGGATAGTGATACGGACCAGAAAAGAGTGCCAAACTGATCTGACATACTGTTGGGCAGCAGATTTATTGTTCAAACGTGTTAACATAACATATGCATGAATGTTAGTTGTTAGTTGTGTGTCCCAAACTCTCTCCCTGAACTACTTTTCTTGGCTCCGTACCATGGAGAGATCTCCGAACCAGAGCCTTGTTTAATAATTTAACAACGTTGCATCCACTCTACTCCTGGGGCCTGTGTCATACAACTTAAAGGAATATTTCACCGTTGGAAAGATGAATGTCTATTAAAACTGGGTCATCCATGTAGTAGAAATGTGAAATAATATTTGAAGCAAGCGCCTTCTTGGCTGAGCAAGAGCCGGTTAGTGTAACTGTAAGCAAAGATGGCGGACATAGGCGGACACACTATTCTAGCAATACAAAGCAATATAAAGATACATGCAAATCAGTATGAGGTATTCCTTTAATGTTAAAAAGTCTGAACTATCCCCTTTAATGTAATATTTTTCACTATGTTATAGACGTCTCAAACAAAATTAATGTGATTTAATGGCTGTTAATCTCACAAATACAAATTGTTTACATGTCTGGATGTTGCACTGAATCATGTTTGAGTTTGTAATCCATATTAATCATTTTCATGAGAAGCTGCTAAGACAAGAGTGACTAGGTAAATCCTTCTGAGAATCTACATCAAAATGACATCATGACATCAAAATGCACCTTAAAGGAACCTTAAAGGATTATCTATTTCAACTGGTAAAAAGCTACATACCCTCTGGCACAGTTATAATCTCACAATGAACTTTGCTCTAACTGAATCTCATCAAGGTCTCAAACCCACACACGGTCAAACTGCATTTATCCAACACCCTTTACTCCAGTTTAAGGATGAATTACATACCTTCAAATACTGACGAAACTATATTTCAAAGTGGTCATAACAGTTTGTTTTAAAATAAAAATATGTAGTATTTGAGTATGTATTTAGGTGTAGCATACAGATTACATTACATACACATTCATGTGCATATGTCTGTTACATTTAGTTTTTGGCCATACATGAGGTATATTAGTATAAAAAAATCTATATATATGTCAATTGGATATATATTTTATGCAAACACAATTTAAGACACAACATAACATATATAACATAACATATAATTAAATTACTCAGATTTGTTTGTGTTTAACAAGAATTTTAAAACCTAACTAAACTCACTGTTTTTTTTATCTTTCATTCAGGAACAAAATTCAATCTTTATCTATTGCATATTTCATCATGATATTTATATAGACTAATTTGAAACATTTTTGAATCATGGTAATACTTTTGGCTGTATTGGGCAGCCCAAATGTATAGGTGGAGGTATTTGTTACCAGTGTCATACACCTTGTTTGCCTTTTGAGCACTCCATGTTTACTTATCAAATAAAATTTAGTACATTACTATTAAATGCCTTGCATAAATAAATGAATACAAAAATATTTCTGCGTTGACATTTTACCAAAGTCTGTGGAACGCTGTGTTAATGAGTGATAATGCTTAAAGTTTTTGGGAAACAGATCCATTCTTTTACCACGTACCTCTTATAGTAGTAGATCTCCTCAGGGTCTGTGATGCCATACTCTCGGAGCTTCAGAATCATGTTTACACTTTTTCGAACAGCCTGATCATAGCGTTCACTGCGGGACAGGAAGTTTGGATTCTCCTCCTTAAAGTCTGGATCGTTGAAAATCAGTGATTCTACAGTGGAGATTAGAAAACATATGTACCACTTAGTCTATACATCCAGACATATGGAAATAGTTCAAGATGAGGGGGATCGAAAATAATAATACATTTTTTTTAATGCAAAAAAAATTACGGTCACATTAGAGGGGATGAATTCCGCCAACTCAACATAAACTGAGAAATTAAGCCATAAGTGTGCCCTAAGCAATCTGTAATCCAGTAACATCAATTATTTGCACTTCATGTACCAAAATAACATGATCCTGCAGTATATTCATTGAGTTCCACAAGTCACTCCTGAATACATGAAATATTTCACTGATAGGATATAACAGCCAGACGGTTGCAAGATATGTTCTCCAAACACACAGAACCACCAACAAGGCAAATTTGTGTTTTATTTAGGAGCAGATAAACATGGAAAAGTCGGAGAACCTAACTTTATCCGACATTATCCCACTTTAAACTCCCTCTTCTTTTGGCCAGGTAACTTTTGTTTCCCTCATTTATTTGAGCACCGCTGCCGTGAATAGATATCAATAGATAGATGTAGATATCCTGGTGTATCGTTTATTGTGTTGCACGTGGAAGTACAACGACATATTATCATATAAAAATAAATGTAGAGTTTGCACCCATACACTGTTGTTTTCCATTCTTTATTAATTTTCCGTACCGTTTTTTTTATCACCAACGCCGAATTTACCACAACAACAGACCAAAGCCCACTTCAGAAATAACACCTTATATCGGGCCTCAGCTGAGTTAGGGTTAAAATTTCCGTAAAACTTTGGGGCAATTCAGGAACACTGTTGAGGACAGGTCAGCTAACAGTGTAGCTAACAGTTAATAAAAAACATTGTTTCTTAGCATTTCTTTCCATGTGAATACGTTTCGCTGTAAACAATAATTGCTATTATGATATCAAGTGTCGTCAGTGGCGAGTACAATAAGTCTTAATTAGGAAACTCACCGATTTCTCGTCTTCTTTTCGTCTTTTCTGGGCCTCGGTCCAAAATGTTGATCAATTTTTCAACGTCAAAAGTGGCGTTCTGTCGCTCTTTGATAATATCAGGATTCATGGCTGTGTACTGCACAGAAAAAAATACTAAACGTTAATGAGAGCGGTTCAAATATAAATGTAAACCGACCTTGTTCCACCACTAGCTCACCTGACAAACTCCTCTCACTGACTGACTGAAAGACGAGTTGCTCCTGCGCAGCCGCAGACTTGGTGCGGCGGTGTGCGGAGCCGGAGACTGACTTGTCACGTGACACGTGTCCCGGAAGCACACACTTTTCCCCCAAATCGTAGTTGTTGTCCAACTCTTTCATTGTTTTGTTTTGTTTTGCTTAGTCTTTTTTTGTTTGTTTTAACGCTATGCTTCCTGCCGCTGCAGTATTTCATTTCCCATGGGAAATAATCTCTGGATCCATCCAGGAAGGAGAATCAGTGAGAACATTTGGCCGGTGGGTTTTGTATGTAAATGTTGACACCACAGGTCTTTTAACTGTGTAGTTATTTGTGTGTAAATACTTTTAGATGTTTTTATTTTATTAAGATTTTTTGGTGTCTGATGAAATCTTTCAATGTAAGTATTAGGGTACATGATCTTTGTGCAATGAGTACATAATCAAGTCGAATGTGAATGTATTATTTTTTAGCTTTAATTTAGCCTATGTTCATTGCATTCCTAACTATGTACGTTGTGGTCTTAAGCAACATTTAATCTGTTACGTATGGATTTTGATTGGCTTAATATAACATTTCTGCCACCAAACTGCCTCCACCTGCTGTTTGTCAAGTTTAAGGTTTCAATAGCAAATGTACATTAAAAAGAAAAGTATGAATTGCAAGTACCTGCTAAGTAAATATATTTTACATTTTCCAGACTTGTCAGCTACCAGTCTGAGGAGTCCAGAGCAACACTGTCAGCTCAGCATGCATCAAAAGAGCACAACGTGGTTGTCCACACATTGTTTGTGGAGCCCTTTAACCCAATAATTGGGGCCCAGTACATAGTTCTGGGTGAAACAGAAAATGCTGAGGGTGAGGAAAAACTTTATGATCTCTTATTACTTATCATTGTTGATGGAGGCATGTGGGATTATGTATTACACCATTATGATTAAAATAACAATTCCAGAAATGCATGTTTTTCATCTCACTATGATGGGTTTCAGTGAAATACAGAGTGCAGAGGAGGTGACGTGGTGTGGCATGTCACAAGACCAACCCTTTTGATTAACACAGGCAAATATATAATATATAAGTAAATAAAGGTAGACAAATATGAGACTAGACAAATACTAAAATGCTGTAGGTAGATATAAGATAGAAATATGTAAATATGTATTTTCCGTGTTGGCTCACAGCAGTTAGAATCACATGTGTGTTTTTCCACCTCAAACTTTTTTGAAGTGACAGTTGATTCAGTCAGAAAGTGACTGCAATCTTCATCATCTAGTGTTTAGGAAAAAACATGTTATCAAAACAGATTTATTTAGCTTTAGAAACTGATACTAAAATAACTACTATTCACAATCACAGGGTTTTTTTCACCATTTTTTAACCAAATAGAAAATAAAATTAAAAAAACCCAACAGTGTCTGCGTGCAGTCTAATCTTCAAATTTCAAACTAATTTAGGAGCTTTATGTGGATGATGCAAGGTTCAAAGCTTATTTCAGAGTAGACAAAGGGCAGTTTGACCTACCTATTTGGCTGCATTAGAGAAACATGTAGAGAGAAGAATTCCCATTTAACCCTTAGAACATAGAGTGTTTCAGCTGCTTTTTTGTATCACTATGTTAAAATGTATAGTAAATACAGAGGCTATAGGAAGTGCAATATAGTGTCTTATATCCTTTTTTTCAGCACAATCTACACAATTTGACGACATTTTGTTTTCATTTTCACCAACTATATAAACACACCTGAGCAAAAAAGTACTGAAAATATTTAAAATCGGATTGAAATTTGCAAATACATCACAGTTCAAAGTTCGCTTGGCGAAAATAAAAGAAAAACTTCTGCACAATTATTGCTGCTTTATATCACTACTAAAAATGCGATATAAAATGATTCATAACTTTATGAATCATTTGTCTGCAAATGTCAAAGTAGTTTGAGCTATTCTCTACATTCTTTAATTATTATTCTTATTTTTTTTACCAAACAGGGTATATAATGAACCCAGACATATCATTTAGCATTGTACACAAAAATAATTATTTTACCTGAGGAAACAATAAAAACTTGGAAATGATGCAAAAACCTCTTCACACCTCTTCCTCTCTACCTCGTCACACTCCCGACTCTCTTCAAAATAACATGTAGATACTCGTTTTTCATTCCCTCTATCTAGATTTTAATTTCATTAATGGACTCTCGGTCACTAGGCTCATTGAAATAACTTAAGGACTTTCTGCTCTCTGCCTACTTCCTTTATATCTTCTTATCTTCCAGGCGTCGGTGTAATGATCCGTGCCCGTCTGATGAACTGTGTTGATGGTGTAAACATAGCCCTTTTACAGAAAGCCATCAATGAGCAGAGACGATTCTTCAGAGAGAGGGAGTGTAAGCAGGCTAAAGATGCACAGCCTGCAGATGCAATGTGATCAGAGTGTTCACTCATCATATTTCTCATCAAGCTTTGTCAAGGTGCACTGTTTAGTTCAATGTAAAATGCACTGGATTTCTTTTGCTGGTTTATGTGGTCTATGTCTGACCATAACATGTTTCTGCATTTTACTCAAAATAAATGTTTTGTTGTAGTTATTTTTTTTTTTTTTACAGAATTTTTGGTAAATAAAGAACTGAGAGGTTATTCTGGATCTGTGATTTATTTCATTTTTAGTGTGATCATTGTGTTCAATAGTACTGTATACTAATAGCTTTTCAGTGATCTTTTATAAAGTTTAAACATTTGTGTTGAAAGTGATCTGATGTCATTCCAAAGATACTTTGTAAATCTGTTACAATAGGTATGGCATATAAGAGTCACATTAAACTGATCCAAACTGAACAATGTAGAATTACTTCACTTACATAGATTAAAAATTGTATAGAGATCTACTAATACAAAACTCTCCCACTCAGCACTTTCAACTAATGAGAGTTTAAAATGGTGTCTTTTTGCTGTTTGTACTTTGCATTATAACATGTGTATACTATATAAGATTTGGTATTCCTTCTTCTACCTAACCTAAGTTGCATGAAGGTGCAGAAAGCTGGGGTAAAAGCGTGTCAAATGTGTTTTTTTATTTATAAGACGACACAGTATAGGAAGTGAAGGAATCAAGGCTCTTTAACCATTATAATTTATTTTTTATTGATATTTGTTTCTTAATAAAGTATCAAACAAGACTGAGTATAAAGTGAACAGTCAAGAATAGCCCATGAATAATACAGGATTAAATCAATCTTGGAAAATAGAATTGCACCATGTCCCAGAATCCCTAATACAATAATATCAAAGATAAACTGCATTTATATTTGGTTTTTAAATTAGATCAAAACATTGGCCAAGTCAGATACATTTGGTAAACAAAGGCAACTCCGCAGCAATCACATTAGCTAGATAGAAGCAGGAGAAGACATTTCCTGAGTCAAAATGTTCATTATAATTAATGTAGAGATTCATATGTATTTTCCATATCAAGTATTAATTTTTACCACAAAACAACAGAGACTAGATAATTCCAAGTACGTTGTAAACATATCTAAAATCTTGCATATCTCGTAGAATTGTACACTGGAGTGTAACGAGAATCTTTGGAGGAGGCGGGCAGCATTGGTAAGCCTGATGCTGGGTCTGTCTTACAGCGATCCAGAGCTTGTTTGTAGTTGATCTTCTCCTTGGTGATTGGGTCTACAAGATCTTTAATGTAGGTTGTTTCGGCCTGCAACTCCCTCATCATTGTGCTGTCGATCATTTTTGACCCAATGGCATCCATGATGTTCAATCTGCGGCCAGTGTTGGGATCGACCAGCCCTCCAGTCAGGTGCTGAGCCTCCATGTATCGAATGGCAGTATCTTTCGGCATCCATCCCTTCTGAACAGCCTCCCCAAGGGACAAACACTCTCTGGTAACAGGGTCCTCAATGCCAGCGAAAGCCTTCTGGGCATTGAGTAGCCTCTGGAGTTGGCTGTCCTCAATTAGGCCTCTGGTTGCTGCCTTGTGAACTGTGTATTTCTCTTTGCTGTTGATGTCAATGATTCCACCAGTTGCGGCTTGAGCCTCCAGGAGCCTCTGGGCAGTGGTTGGATCAATCAGTTTACGCAGGGTGGCACTGCGAATTGTAAAGCAGGTGTCAGTATTTGTATCCATGACTCCAGCAACTGGGTAGATTTCTTTCGCAGAGGAGAGCTCTAGAGGGGCTGACTTCACTGTTGTGATGGACTTTGGGATGACTGAATTAAAATCAAGCTGCTTTTTATTGTCACCTGCAACTAGCAAGGCAAACTCCGAGATAGGAATTTTTCCTTGTTTGTATTGTTGTAAATCGTATTCTGTCAGCCTCCCTTCCTTCATGGCCCTGTCAATGGAATACTGCTTGCCACTCTTGCGATCCTGCAGTACTGATGTCTCCCCATCAGGTCCTTGGGAAGTGGTCTCCTCCCAGTCACACTCCAGCTCCTGCAGATGGATGTACTGTTTGCGGTCAATTAGACCCTGCAGGTAAGCATCGTAAGGAGACATATCTTTGCCTGTCTCTGGATCCAAAATGGTGATTTTGGTGGACACATTGGTCTCTTTGGTCCTTGTCTCTGTGTGCTCGTCATTCTGCAGTGTCAGCAAAAGCTCTCGAATGGTGCTGTCTCGAAGATGAATCTTGTCTTTTTCATCCAGGATCTCCCTCTCCAGACGCTGTACATCAGACTCCATCTTAATGCTCTTCTTTCTGCTCATCTGTGATCTCTCACTCATCAAGCGGCTCTGCTGCTGGAATGACAGGTTGATGTCATGTTTCTTGGTCTCAAGTGTCCTGAGCTCCCTGGTGAGGTTGTCCCTCTCCCGGTCTAGGGCATCTCTGTTCATAATCAGGGTACTCTCTTCTCTTGAAGTGCTCGACTTGGTGCTCGATAGAAAGTTAATTTTATCCTTAATACGTCTGATTTCATCCTCCACGTCTTGTCTGGCAAATCTATTCTGAGACACCTGTTCCCTCAAGCGATCCCTTTCACTTTCAACAGCCTGGTCTTTCTCAACACGGACTATCTCTTTGTATACCGTTTTCTCTCCAGACTTTTCCCTTTGCAGAATCTCAAGCTTTACATTGATGTTCCGGATGTCTCTCTGGAAACGCAGGATGTCTCTGGTTTCATTGTCTATATCTGATCGAACAGTATTTGTCAGCCTGTCCAGTTTTGGGTCTCTCTCAACCTTCAGCACCTCTTCAACAATTATACTTTCCTCTACAGGAGGTGGAGCGTTTTCCAGCTGTGTAATGCGCAGACGAATCTCTCTGAGTTCAGATTCAGCATGAATCCTTTTTTGGCGCTCATCACTCTGTCTGAGGATCCTCTCTTTGTCTTCTACCATTGTTCTTAGTTGCTGCAGCTCTAATTCCAGCTGACGCCGACTCTTTACTTCATCATCCAGACTTCTGCTGAGTCGATCATGATCGATAATCTGCCTTGGGTCCTTCTGTAAACGTAGAACCTCCTTCACTACCACTTTCTCCTCAGGTCTCTGTCTCTCCAGCTGGATGTATCTGTTTTGCAGATCAAACACCATCTCCTCAGTGGTGCGCCTCAGCTGTGCTTCATCCCGTACATCTCTTCTCAAGCGGTCAGCTTCTTTCTCCAACAGTGGATCAGGTTCATACTTGATGAGTTCTCTGGTGACAAGTCTGGTTTCTATCTTGGACTTCTCAGCCTTCCATTCATCCCTCTCTTTCCTGAGAAGTCTCACCCGGTCCTGGAGAGAGTTGTAAGAGGTGTGTAAAAGGCTCACCTGATCATTTAGCCTCCGAATCTCTCTCTCATTTTCAGGGCTCCTCTCCTCCTTAACCACCTCTTGGAGAACCTCCTTAAGCTCCACCTTAGGTTTCTGAGATCGAAGGACATTCACATCAGTCGTGACCTCAATGAGCTCTCTCTCCAGATCAGAGCGCTGCTTACTGGTATCTTGTATATCTTTTCTCAGCCGCATTATCTCCTTTTCCGTGTTTGGATCTATCCTGTAGATTTCATTAACTATTTCCTTGACCTCGACTTTTGGTTTCCAGTCTTGAACTTCTCTGTAGCGGCTGTGGAGTTCCATTAATTCTGTGGACAAAGTGGTGTTGGTAACCCTCTCATCCTCCAGGGCTGTTCTAATCGTCTTTGATTCTGTGATGAGCTCAGGGTCTTGTTCAATCTGTAGCACTTCCTTAGTGATGATCTTAGGCTGAATATTTGGAATAATTTGCTCGAGGGCATTGATCTGACTCCTTGTTTGGAAAATGTCATCATTGAGCGACTTAATCTTGTTATTCTCATTAGAAAGTTCCACCTCAAACACTCGCACTGCTTTTACCATCTCTGGGTCCTGCTCTACTCTCAACACTTCCTTCTTCACCACCCTCTGTTTGATCGGTGGCTGCTTCTGTTGGAGAATAGTAATTTCTGTCTTCATCTGAACCTCTTCCCCATCTCGCACTCGTAGTTCATCTCTCAGCCTTGCTAATTCATCTCTCAGTTTACTGGCCTCGATGTCCAACTGAGGATCTCTCTCAAACTCTGTCACCTCTTTGGTCACCAGTTTGGGAGGAGTGTTTTTGATAGTGTCTTCAAGAGTGGTGATTTTCTTGTTAAACACTTCAACGTCAGTATGGGTGGTGCTACGTCTCAGAGACTCTTCATGCAGTTTTTTCTGCAGGTCAACCAAATCGCTCTCCAGTTTTGGGTCGCGATAGTATTGCAGGACCTCTTTCTCCTCAATGCGCTCTACACCTCTACGACTCTTCAGGGATAACATCCTGTCTTTAAAGGTTCTTAGGTTTGTCTCAGCATGAATTGTTCTGTCCTTCTCTTCCTGTAGCTCTTTCACCAAAGTGTTGACCTCAAAAGCAGTCTTTTGCTGGTTTTCAAGCTGAACTTGCTGATGAGCCACCATTTGAACTTTCTCCTCATTCTGCTATAGAAAAACAGAAAGAAAACAGATTTATTTTGTGACCATTAGTAGAACCACCACTATGTACCATCATGCTGTCCCATCAACATTTAAGCAGTTTAAGCCATGTATGTCTCAGTGCACTGCATGTGCCAGAGGGCTGGATGGACTTTCTTTCTTCACAATCCAGAGATGTTCTAACCCTAGATATCCTCATGTACACATAAAATCTGTTTACAGGTACAGAGTTTTTAAAGCTCCTCTATCTGATGTTTTTCTAAGATTCTAAGATGTTTTGGTTCTGTTTGTGGTGTTGTTGGTTTTTTATGTTCGTATGTCTCTCTTGCATGAGGCTGCCTGATTAAATGATTTAATGATAATTGATTAAAATGACAGTAACTAAATTACAGAGTTATATTTATCTTACTTGTGAAATGATATTCTTGGCCAGGCCCATCTGTTTTTGGCGTTGGGTGTTTTCAGCTGTTGCTTTGGCATAAAGATTCACCAGATCCTTTTCCTAACAACAGAGACAACCATCAGACACCAACCACACAAAATATATTTAATATATGTAAATTATAGTTTCAATAAACTGTTACAGTTACCTCTCTTTGAACAGCTTCAGAAAGTGTGAGCACTCTTGGTTTCTTTGCAATAGTGGCCCCAGAATCCTCAAGTGTACAGTTGTATTTATCAACATTTGTATCATACTCCTGCAAAGAATGTGAAGAATTAATCACAGCATCTTAGGTCATTCATTCAGTTGTTAATGTATATTTTAAGTACGTCTCCAGATTTTTTTAAAATAGAAAAGCCATGTGTCATTTGATCCTTACATCGAGTAGGTTCTGCAGGTCCAGAGACACGTCAGTGAGTCTGTCCATGTCATCTCCCTTCCTCTTCAGGTCCTCCACTACCCTCTGCAGTGACATTAATGTTTTCACACATGTTAATTGCTGTGATATAACATATTAATATACAGTCATTCTACTGGAACTGCAGATAAAGTGCCATGCACTACATTTTGTATGGTCAGGAGATGGTCTCACCTCCTGGGAGCTCTGCTTTGCCATGACCTGGGATAGATCATCGGTGTAGTTTATCTGGTTTGTCGGCAGGGTGTTCAGGAAGGAGTTGAGAGACTTGGATGTGGCCTGGAACTCCAGGTTCTTGGTTGCAGCTTCTTGTAAGATGTTTTCTCTGATGTAAAATGTTTTTTGAGTTAGCATTGTGACAACACTGCATTATGATACCTTTGTACAAGTCAAATGTCTAATGGTTAGCGCACATTTTTAAATAATTCATTTATTGTTAGTTAGTTAGTTAGTTACTTAGGTAGTTTATTGTTCTCTTAGGGAAATTGGTTTTCACTGTTTCCGTACATTTGCATGTCTCACTTTGTGAAAAATCACAGCAGAAATACATACAACAGACATTGCATATATGGCTTTGTTTTGTTTAAAGTGGAGATTGGTGAAGGTATTAGGCTTCTGCTAGGAGTTGGAAATGATGACTGAGTGTGTGTGTGTGGTGTCCTGTGATGTTGCATGTGCAATGTGTGTGATGGCCTTGCTGTTCTCTTCTTGTATGTTTGGAGTTTGTAGACCAATTATGTTTGTGGCAGTGTTGTTATATCCAAATGACTGTTGTGGTTTATTTTACGCTGAGCATGTGAAGGAAACAGGTGGAGCAGTATAGAAAGATGGTGTACAATGCTTGTATATAGTAATAGAAGTAAGTGGAGGTCAACATGAAGTCTTCTAGGTTTTAAAGACAAAATAATCATACTTAAAGTATACTTACTGTTTTGTAAGTGTACAATTGCCTACAATCGATGTGATATGAATTGTTGTTGTAGCCTTTAATATTTATATCGACAGCTGAGCCAGCTCTACTAAGGGATTTTTTAAGGGATTTTGGATCACCATGTTTTTACAACAGCCCACAATGGGCAAACATGTTTTGACTTTTGATACTAACTGAAGGTTACATAGTTTCTCCAACACACTTGGAAGGGAAAGGTGAAGTGAGGGATATTCAGCTGCAACGTACAACAACACAACAATTTAACACACTCTACCTCTTACATTTTGTTTGCAAAAATAACTTCCTTTGAAACAAACATTAAAAATATTTCAAATGAATGCAATATATTCGAGACTAGCATTGTGGTACCTGCTGATGACAAACCTATCCTGACTTTACCAAAACAAAACAACAATCAGATTAAAAAGAACCTTTAAAACAAGATTTTCCCTTTCTTTTACCAATCAGTGTGAAAATAATCCTCACTGTATTCTGAGTTTTTGTAGAAACGGAAGTAATTGGACTCACCTCTCCTTCAGCTGGTTGGCAACGTTTGTGTAGCGGGTCTGCAGCTGCTTGGCTTGTGTTCTCTGGCGCTGGATGTCTGGGCAGTATTCTTGGTAGCCCTGCTGCAGAGAGCTGCACAGCTGCTCTGTGGTCTCCAGATCCTGACTCAGCTTCTTCATGTCATCCTGAGCTGCTGTCACAGACTTGCGCTGGTACTGAACACAATAAAGGAGACACAGATGCAGAGCATACGTCAACTCTAAACTGACGCTGTCGATAAGCCAACTGCTTTTTATTTGGTAGGGGTGAGAAAAGTGGGAATGACGATGACCTCACCTGAATGTCCTTGATACTGTTTTGAATTGCGTTCGGCTGATCAGGGATTGGGCCATCTTCACTTAGGTTCTTCTCAAATCCAGAAACAAGACCATCCACCTTCTGAAGCTGTCTCTCCAAATTGAGAGAAGCTTGTGCTCTGAGTGTGACAAAAAATAAATGATAAGATTGAGATTGTGTAGAGCTCTACACCTCCAAGAAAATGAGAAGTGTTATGTTTTTGTTTTGTAATATATGCAACTCCCCAAACAAAATATAGACTGTTTACTTCTTGGTGTACAGGTCAGCAAGTGCAGCAATGCTATCGTGCTTGTTGTTGGCAGCGTTGAATTGGAGAGGCAGTGCAGAGGAAGTACCATCTTTGGACAGCAGTGGCTGCAGCTCGGCCTGCGCTGCCTGCTTCTGTTGTGCCAGAGTCTTCAGGGCATTGGCAGCTTGCTGTAATTTAATTAATATATAGGGTTTTCATCCAATCATCTCACGTCGAGCAAACTCTAAAGAGGCACATATGGGTCTATTTTCTTCTCAGAAGCATTTTTTTCCACATCAGTAATTTCAGAAATAGCACATATGCATAGATAATCTGCAACCAGGTACCTATTGGACAATACGTGCTGTCAATCACACTCTATCATACTTTACCATCACTTTTCCTCTAAATTGGAACATCATTTACAAAATCAACATAATGTTCTATGGGATTCTATATTCATTCTATTAGTTTAGTTACAAATCAAGTGAGAACTAGGCTCATTTTTGCAGAGACTTCCATTCAAATGGGGTTCTGCCCTCTAGTGGCGGCTTCCAACATACCTCCTGGTTTTAAATGTTTGTGTTGTGTTGCTGGTTACAGCTACAGTACTTAACATGAAGCACATTTGTAGTAAAGAGCTGACACGTCTAGTGTCTACAGAACAACATCTAATGATCATTAACATTAACAGCCTCAGCTCAAATACATGATGTGTTCAAACAGTCAGTGGTAGGTTTATTCCTCTCACCTCCTGCTCCCTCAGTCTTTTGGCCAGGTCTCCAGCTGGGTCACTGTGGCTCAGTGGAGTTCGCAGGCGGCTCAGCATGTTCTGCTCAGTGCTGGTCAGGTCATTGTCCAGCTTGTCCAGCTGTTGGGACAGGGCTCTGGCTGCAGGGTCCACTGTTGCAGAGGACACTGGAGCTAAATAAAAGAACAGGGAAGTTGAATTGACCGGAATGTGGCGATACAATCTTCATGGTGTGCGAAGGAAAGGGACGCAGGGGGCAGCAATGCTGTAGCTGCTGGAAAACACCAAAGAAGGAGAGGTGAATATGTAATCTATAGAAAATGACCTGATTGTAGGGACCTGGAAACATCTGCTTTGTTATTCTTCAGGGACGCCGACAGAGCAGCTCTTCTTTTCTTGATGTCTCCCAGTTCACCACCCAAACTGATGCGTTAACAGCACAGAGGGACAGAGGAAGAAACACAAACTGTATAAATGGCATGTTTTGTTTTTTAAGTGTTTGCCTCATTTGCCTAAAATTAGAGCTTTGCATCACTTACAGATCCACCTTGTCGATGGCCTCGGGGTCAGGCGGTGGGATCTGGAAACAAACTCCTGGAAAGGTTTTAGTTGCTCCATTAGTGGAGATGAAGTTCCAGTTTTCATCCGAGTTTGATTTCAGGGTTAACTTCTCGCCTCGTGACAGAGAATCCTGAAAATATAATTATGATAACACATAAAACATACGTAAGAGCCAAACATAAGAGCCATCACTGACTGATACTGTATGTGTGTCTTTCTTTCTTTGTTCAATGAATATCTGACAGAACTCTACCCTGTCTGTCTCCCAGTCGCACAGGGACTCCACGGTGACGGGCCTGCTGGGGGTGATGCGTCGTTGTTTCAGAGGGGGAATGGTGGTGCTGCGTCTCCTCAGGTCAGCCAGTAGCTGTTCAGAGTTCTGCACAGCCTTCTCCTCTCCCTGAGGAGGTTGGAAATGGACAAATGGATCCTCAGAAATGCACATCTTAAGATTGGCAGATGTTATCTTCATCAAGGTTTGCTCCACAATACTGTAGGTCAAACTTTCAACTCTGGTGATTCTATATAAATGTATTTGTCTCTGACTGTTTTTCAACTTTAAGATATGAATGTTTAAAATATTTATAAAAGGTCAATTATTGTCTGTTATTTTCTGTTTCCCTTTTCTCCTCTTTCTCACATGACCCGCTCGATCTTAAAACAAGGGTGACTCGCAGTTTTCCTGTACCTCCAGCTGTAACAGTGTCTCCGAGGTGGTCTTCTTGCTGACGATCTTGGGGTCCAGGCTGTTGTTGAGTTTGGTCAGTGTCTCTGACAGTTGGTCTGTGTCCATTTGGTACTAGAAAACAGAAAAAAACGACAACATTTGTATTAAACCTGAACATGTCAATCTACACAGAGATGTATTCAGTGCACAGTAAATGTTATGGAGATTTTTGATCATCAGGTGAGATGACCAATGATGGAACCTCTGGGGTCAGTGGTGAGTTAAGTTGAAAGATTTTATTGAAGACAGCTCAGTTCCGAGGAGAACTGAGACAATGTCTGACATCGCAGATTCTGGTGAGCAGCGTGCCAGGTCTGATACAGATAGTAAGTCGTACGTTATGGCTGTTAATACTGTACAGCAGCTCTGCTTATAAGAATATGTGAGTAATTAAAATCTAAAGTTGGCAGAGGATTAGAATGTGAAGACTTGGAACATTCTTGTGTCCCCAATAATGTGTCACAAGCTGTGAATTATTATGTATATTCTGTACTTACCTTTTTATATTCCTCCACATTATCCAGATGTGTCTCTTGACAAATGCAGAGGTTCAGGAATTTCTGCCACTCACTTCGCACGGCATCTCTTTGAGTCTGTATCGGTTAAAGAGGTACAGTCATCAGTGGGTTGGAGCAACATTTAAAGCACGACTCGAAACACTGATAAAAGTTTGAAAGATTTGGCTTCACGGTGGTGACACATACCTGTATTGTGGCACTGGCAGGATGCTTCAGCTCAATGAGTCTGTCTCCTTCATCCTGGAGTTTGTTCACCTCGGTCTCGTGGGACAGGAGACTGTTGTTCTTGAAGTTCTGATTGACATCAAATCATTTTTGTTTTTCAGTATAAGTCTCACCATTTTATTGTTTAGGCTTATATTATACTACATGTTATCTTTCAGGACGTTTTATCTCTCACTGCTCCGACAACCCACGAGTCCTGACCTCATATTGCCTTCGGACATCAGGTGGATCCACCATGCGGTCACTCCAGTCCTGTTTCTTGATCTTATCCTGCTCTTCTTTCAGGAAACCCAGTTCTTTGTTGCAGCCGTGCATGTATTCACGGAGGCTGTTCAGGTAGTGGCGGCGCCACTTGGATTTGTCCTGGGGAAAGATGAAAAAACAACAAGTAAGACTTGACAAGTTCTGGAAGTTCAGTCATTTCCAGATGGAATTAAATTATATTTGCCTTTTTGAGTGGTTCGGATACAGGATCTTGTTGGTATAGCCTGTATGCTTCTACACTTTACTTTATTATTTCTCTCTTTTATTTACTCTCCTTTAACTTAGGCCTTTTAGCTTGTTTAAATCTGAAATCGTTATGTCTCTGTAACTACTTGAGATATTTTGGCTGTGATTCATTTGTGATGGAAGTAATTCCTGTCTTTGATTTGTGTACAATCACAAGAGTGGAAAGTGATATCAAACAAAGGATGTGCACACATTCCATGAGGGTAATGGAGTGAGGAAGACACTTGTTGGGTAAAAGAGGGAGATTATGGAAAGCTGTCGAAAGACAAACAGAGAGTACAGCTGCGTGTTCAAGGACAAGCAATTATTAATAAATAAAAAAAACACGAGAACATCCTTCGTTTATGCCAAACAGAGTCATATAAAGGCATAGTTGTAAATTGCAATAACCTGGGCTACTGTACAATGTGCACTATTTCAACCAAGTGAACTTCAGGTGGAGACAATGACAAAAAAAATGCTTTAAACTAGTTTTATTTACATATTATGGTAATTCCATATTATTTCTTATTTATTAGTAATTGCCAAGTTGTAGCTAGTAATAAATGTTTGTGGGACATATATATATGTATATATATATATACACATATATATATATATATATATACACACACATATATAAATATATATATGTATATATAAATATATATATATATATATATATATATATATATATATATATATGATATAGTATTTTTCAATTTAGATTCACAAACATTCTGATGTGAAGGTGTGACAGATGATATTATTTTGGAACAACATGGTATTACTGTAGTATTATCTCCTTGCATTAGAAATAAGATGCATTATCACAACATTACCATCATATTACAAGCTTATTACCATACTATTACCATGCTGTTAGTATATTATAATGTAAAGTGTCACATAGTTGTTCATTACTTAGGGATGTTACTGGGATAATGAAATCATCATAAAACTGATAAAGTGAGTATGTGTGAACAGCTCAACTCACCAGTAAACTGTTGTATTCTTTCTTTAGGGCCAGGTAGTTGTCCTGAAATAGTAATGGAATAAAAACACAGTTAGGGGCTGCTGCAAACTGCAAAGTCAGTGCACACGGAAGACACGCGTGACGTTGATGTGTTTTTCATGTAAACACTGGTGTTGGTTCACCTTGCTGCCGGCAGAGCTGGTGTTGAGCTGTGCGTTGTAAGCCTCGATCTGTTTGTGCAAGATGTTGTGAGTCGCAATCTGCTTCTCCAGCTCCTCCATCGAGGGCCCGAACTCCTCCACGTTCAGCTGTTTCTGCAAGACGCCACAGGAACATGACAACATCAGAGTCAGTTCACCTGAGCTCACACCGTTTAAGGAAGTATGTTGCTTTTTTTCTATTGTGTTTTCATCTTATTTGTACCTGAATCTCTAGAAATACAGCATATATACTTGAGTCAATTTGAAAATGAGAGTGTAGACTGGATCACATGGGTATGAATACACTGATGGCAAACACTACTCTTGTTTTACTTTCATTTTTGTTATATAGTTATTGCTTTGAATCATGTACATGGGTATATCTGATGGTGAGACTGAAGAAAATGTTCGAATGACATTAAAACAGGAGTATAGTGAGTTTGTTGGAGGCTGTTTTCTGGAAAACTACGTCTGTCCATACATTCTTAATAGACCATGGACGACGGTGGAGCTTTGTGTCACAAAGGAAACTGATTTTGGATATTTACTGTACTTCATATGACGCTTATCACTGTTATTGCCAGGGCGGCAATAACAGAGAATGTTGATGTGGTCTTCATGGTAAGACCAAAAAAGAAAAAACATTCAAACTGCTCACGTACTTGTTTCTGGCTGAAAACAGGTCCCCAATCGATTCTGGGCATCAGTGACACGTCGTCAATCTGTTCAAAGATGTCTCGGTAGAAGGCACAGTCCTTCAGCCAGCGTTCATGGAGGTGGATGACACTGGAGTCGGCAGAGAAACGAGGATCAAAGAGCTTTTGGTTAAACTTTTACTTCTTTATATAGTCTTACGCTGCTTTTGGGATCACAAACACCTTTAATTTTGAAAAGAAATTATAATATTATAATTTTTATTATTATATATATTATTATAATTTTGCTGTTAAAATTAGGGATTGGGATTGGTCAGTTTAAGTCTGATACTGCTCAAAATCACTAGATAAATAAAAATCAACTCAATCCAAAAATCCTATATTATAAATGTAAAATGTAAATACAAATCAGCAAAAGCATTTTATTTCTTCTTTTGGGAAGAACAATATTTGTTACACAGTTGGAGAATTATGACTTTGAAATGTCTCCGCACAAATGTGTTGTGAACAGCTCAAAGTTCATAAACGGTCTAAAATGACTTTATCAGAATAATATTAGTATTGGTGGATGCTCGAGTTTGTGTAGACACAAAAAAAGTGGTATGGTCCCATCCCTTGCTTTCCAAATAAATCTGCTTTACCTTGAAATTCTATCCTGATTTTCTTTAAACAATAGTAGAGATTGTATTCAAATGTCAAAAACTCATAATCCCTTGTCATGTACAGTATTTGCATTCAGTCACACACCTGCTGCTGCTCTGTTTGTTCAGATTAGACAGAAATCTTCAAGTGAAAAGCAGCATTACATATATGTATACATATATATATATATATATATATATAAATAATGTGTGTGTATATATGTAAAAAAGCAACAACTTTGAGCTGCAACATTAGCTTGAGGTGGAGACTTTGATTTGTGAAGATGAATGAATTATACTGACTCGTCCTCTATCTCTTTGACTTGCGGGTGTTTGAGCTTCTTGGCTCTGTCAACATCCAAGAACAGATCCCTCAGCAGACCCTCGGCCTCGCCCAGTTTGTCTGAGATCTCAGTCTGATGCTGATACGGCATCTCCTTCTTGTCATTTTCTGCGTCCTGGTGTAAGAAGAAAACAGATGAGAATAGAATTTTAAGTCGAGGCTGCAGTCGGTGTCAGTTATGGCATCATTTGCACAATAGTGTGTGTGTGTTTGTTATTCTGGGTTATTCTGCTTGCTCTCACCACAGCCAGCAGCTCTTCTGCCCGGAGGATGTCTTTCTCCACCCGGTCGGCATTTTCTTGCATCTGAGCTATCAGAAGAGCCAGGTTACTCGTCTGGCTCCTGAAAGTGTGAGAAAAAGGCGAAATATCAGACATAATGTAACACAGCTACTGCTCATTTTCAACACCCATTAAGTGAAGGATCTATAAATGTGACAGATCAGTTATACGACATTAGAAATTATGGATTCAGTTTTCTGCTTCATTCTCAGACCCTCCACACCTGAGCACCGACACTTGACCGTGGAAGTGGCTGTGATTTCCCAACAATGACGTATGTTTATCCCATCAGTCTTTAAAAGACCGAAATACTAAAGATGATTTAGATCACGAGCACAACAAATAGCTTCTTTAAAGCTCCCATGTGCAACTTCTGCCAATGTTAAATTTGTTTTTACTTTTGAAGACAGAATTTTGTGTTGGCAAAAAAAAAGAGGGAACCTTTGTCTTATTAAACCGGGATTTCTAAGAGCAGAAAGACATCAAATGTGTGTGTTTTAATACACACTTTGTACATGAACCCAGGAGTGCAGACATGCTGTCAAACCAGTTTCGGCATCACATTTCTTTGGACAATTTTCACACCGTAAAAAAAAAAAAATGCGTTCTTCTCACTCCTGTATTATCAGACTGATTTTTATCAAGATCCGGAAACTTGACAAACTGTATCACTGTGGCGGCTGGTGTGTGTGGCGTGAGGGTCAGCGTGAGGATGTGTTGTTTCACTGAGCCCCACCCACAGCGTTTCTGAAATGTTAAAAATTCCAGCATGCCTGTCACTCCCTCTGTGCTGCTCTCTGTCGATATCACTCTGTGTTTAACCTGAGAAAAGTCAAACTGGCACCACGAGACGAAACTACGCCCCATGAACTTAAACAAGAGGTCTCTTTGTGACGATGGAGTTGAATGACATTAATGTGAATAACCCTAACAGCATGAAGTAGTCATTCATTGTATTCTTTCATTCTTTTTTTTGCAAACGCATGAGAAAGTATGAGACTTTTAAAGGTTTGTGGCACATCGGCAGCTCCTCTTTTACACATAAATACAATATTCAGCAGCTTTTCCTTTCTTATGGAAGCTCTCTCTGACAAAGGTGTATTATATTAATACCCACATTAACTCAACTGCATGTTGCTTTTTCATCTCCAGCAGTGACAAATTACTCAATGTAAATTATTTCAAGTAGCATCTTGCCCACATGCAGCAATTATCTTCTAAAATCAGTTTCACACCAGCTGGGAAAGCTAGAAATATGAGAGTTTTTTTCCATTTTTTCCCCTTTCGAAAACACATATTTCACATAGACTTCGTATTATACACATTTAAAACACGACAAGGCCCTTCCAAATCCTCTCCTCCCTCTGATAGTTTACACAGTTGATCGATTGCACAACCGCTTCATTCATTCATATACACTTAAAGCCTCGGGAATAATGCGGCTGTCACTGGTTAATTAGCCCACATACCAAAGTTTCCTCAGAGAACAAAGGCATCTCTCACTGAGGAGAAGACAAGCAGGTGTTGTGTATAATGTAGATTTACAACAACCCTCAAAACCATTTCACGCCATGGTGACGGAGTGACAGGGGAATGTGGAAATGTGTTTTTCGCTCCTCCTGCACAGACTCAAGGAGGTATGAGCTGATCTGGTTTTGCCACTGCTCTGACAATGGCTTTCCTCTGCCTGCTCACTCAGCAGGAGAGACAGGTATGTGCACACGCACACGCGCGCACACGCACACACACACACATACACAAACACACATAGTACAAACAAGAACTTCCTCTTCACCATTGTCAGTTGTGAAGAGAAACATTATCATTTTCGTTGCTCTGTGCTGGGGATGAACTGAGTGAAACTATATCATATGAAAGTATGTAACTTTTATGAGTTTTATAAAATGTCTGTATACATAATTGATTTGATTACATTGTAACATTTTCTAACATGTCCTCATGTCATATACATTACGTATTATGTTTGTCTTGATTAAAAAAAGGATTGTAATCGAGGAGTTTGTGTTTCGCTTTTAAAGGTGGTTGCATTACATCTTTATGCTGCAGGACAGGAATGGGAGATGTGACTGAAGAGGTCTCCATCAAATCAGTGCAATCTGTTTTGCCTCAGGAAGTTGAATGACAGGCCACACCAACAGATCACCGATTGTGTGGTTTCTGCATCAGGCATGTGCTGTGTCGAGGTTGTAGAGTGAGAGTTGTTGGATGTGCAGTTAATTTAACTGTCATGGTTCATTCAATAACCACCTTTGTGTAACAGTGCAAGAGCTGCTATTTCTTTGTGTAGTTTCACCACCAACATATATATATATATATATTATAATGGTATCTTGGCATCAAAGTTCAACACTGATGGCTGAGCCGATAACTGGATAACCTACATAATTGAGAAGGGCTTGTCGTCCAATTTTTTTTTTTTCCTTTTTATTGAAGTTGCAAGATCGCAGAACGTTTAACCAAGAACACTCCTTCCTTGATACGGTCTCACATTTCCTCCCAGCTCACTGCTTGCATTGTGAAATTTACTCCCATTGAATTATGAGACGACCACAAAATAAAGCTGAAAACTCTCATCTGCTCCACAACTGATGAGTTTTACGTGTGCACTAGTGATCATGAGCATTTTGCTGACATGGAACATGAGAGTTCTTGTAATTCATATCCTTGACAGACAATATAATAAAGGTGTGTGGTCATGTGACTGCAGGTGTGTCTCCAGATCTCCACCACCGTGACTAACAAGAGGAAAGAACTTGACCTTCAATCAGAATCTTACACACACACACACACACACACACACACTGTCATTTACCTGGGTGTCGATCATAGGTCTGTGTTTTTCAGTCAAACAATCAGAACAAAGTCAAAATAAATTCACTTGCAACCTTAATCTTAATGTAAAGGAACATTAGTTGGTGGCGGTTTTCATAATCCATTAATCCCTTAAGTCATCCTACCATTTACAGTTTTAATCACATTTAAGTGGAAAATCATTGTGTTTTTGACTGAAATCATCGTCTCTGGATTTTCCCGACTTAAACGAAACGGACCACTAACTTGAAAAACTGACCAAGAGATTAGTTAATAAAGATAATATTCATTGGCTGTTGCCATGTTTTACACGACTGACGTCACAGGCGATGGAAATTTCTGGAAAGCCATATGTAAAGAGGGGCATGTGTCACACCTGTTTGAAACCAACACCCACACAGAAGAGAAAGAAAGCTGCTGCCCAGCCCTCATCACACCTCAGCAGACACCACAGCAAGGGCAGGAGCAAGGTGAAAACACCTTCCTGTGAAACCATGTCACTGAGACCAAGAAAATAAAACTATCAATCAATGAGTTTTGGCAGATCAGGGGAAAGCCATGATTGTCCACATCCCTCAGAGATCAGTTTTTTCCAGCTCTGGAGATTTCTTCTTCTCCTTCACATATTTTGCTGCACGTTGGCTTTATCGCCTTATGTTGAATAAAGACGATATGTAAGACATTGCAGACATGGCACTCGGCAGCGAGGTTGGAAGTGGCCCTTTAATTCTGGCAGAATATGAGAGTGTGGATGAACACCAGCTGTCTGATTATCTCCAGTCACAGACTTCATGGAACAGATATTATCTCTCATATAAGCAAGAATGTCTTGTTAGATGCCTAAAGTCTCAATGTAGGTTTAGTTTTTGGAGCATTTTTATACACATCTTCACTACTACCCTCTGCTGTGCAGAAGCACAATGTCAGACCTCATGTTTACAAGGTAAACCTGACCTCAGGCTGTGTCAACAGGTCTGCAAACATCTCAGTAATCTTACACTTTCCCCGTGTTTTAACCCCGATTAACCTCAGCACCTGAAATCAGTGAAGAATTCCATCTGTAAACTTGTATTTATTTATTTACCCCTGACAAGCTGCTAAATAACAAGAAGGCAGACAAAACACACACACACACACAGAAAGAGGACAAGGCCACACACAAGAAACATGACACAGTTCTGAGCTCTATAAGAACAGAAGGGGGGAGAACATGACCAGGATAGTGTCACCTCACACACACATACATACACTGATAAAATGCTCTGGGATATAAACACTCACTTGCTGAGCTTCGTACTGTCATTGGTCTCCTTTTTCTTAAACATCCTGGAGGTTGTGTGGGGGGGATGGGGGGCCCAAGCAGAGATCCCACAGAAATCTCTCTCTGTCTCTTACTCCTTCTGCGTCTCTGTCCTCTTCTCTTCTCCCTGTGGCTGCTACTCTGCCTCTCGTCTCCCTCTGGTTCCTCAAACTCACTCAAACATACACATGCTCACGTCAGCACAGTGTTGAGCACCAGCAGCTCCTCCCAGACAGGTTAGCCCGTGTGTCACCGCCCAGAAATCCACCACCATGCAGACTGGACCGACCTGTTCCTGGCACTCTCCCTTTCTCCCACCTCTGGTCCTGCCCTTCCTTCTCACCTGAGCCTCCAAACACTCTCTCATCTCTGTGAGGGAGCACAAGAGCAGGGGCTCTTCCATGAACATGGATGCACAGGTCAGGGTTGGAAGGACAATTCAATTCCTGCACAATCATAACACAAAACACAAATTTTAACATATACAAAGAGTAAATACACACAGGGTATTGTTTTAAGACCGTATTTAAGCATCTTGAAGGTTTTGTACAATATAAAAACCAAGAGTATTATCTTATTAAAATCAGAGGTGGAAAGAGTACTGAAATATTCTTCTCAACCACTGTTTTGATAACATTTTACTGAAGTAAAAGTACTAGTCTAAAAATGTACTCAAGTTACAGTAAAAAAGTAGCTTATTTTAAACTCAGATTTCCCAAGTTACTAAGTTACTTTAATAACAAGGTTGGGGTTCTTTCTTGTGTCGTGCAAAAATGACAAAATAGTTTTTAATTAAAAGGCAAACCTTTACAAATGACAGTGCTGACAAAATGAAATATGTAAGCACATAATGTATCAGCCAAATGGGTCAAAGGTCACAAACGCTTTACATTACATGCACCTGTGCTCATTGTTGACCTGTCCTCATCGTTCACCTGTCCTCACCATTCCTCACCATACACCTGTCCTCATCGTTCACCTGTCTTCATCATCATTCACATGTCCTCATCATTCACCTGTCCTCATTATTCACATGTCCTCCTCATTCCCTGCCAAAGTTTCCGGTGTCAGTCAGTCAGTCAGTCATCATCTAACCGCTTTATCCTCCACCAGAGGGTCGCGGGGGGTGCTGTGCCAATCTCAGCTACATCGGGCGATAGGCGGGGTGGACAGTTCGCCAGTCCATCGCAGGGCCACACACAACTAGAGACAAACAACCATTCACACTCACACTCACTCCTACGGTCAATTTAGAGTGTCCAATTTACCTAATCCCCACATTGCATGTTTTTGGACTGTGGGAGGAAGCCGGAGAACTGATTTCAGAAGTGTAATGTCACAAAAATGTAATGTCACAAAAATGACTGCGATGTTAAGTGTTAACACTCGAGTTCACACTTCAGAACATCAACAAGGAAGATACTTTACAAAGGAATTTTAGATTTGTGGCTGCATGTGTGCATTGACAATGAATAAAGCACAATGAAAAGTGATTTTAGGAAAAACCATAATAGGAGGATTAAAATGGTTTCCCTCTGGCCTTGGAAACCTCAGCTCAGTAATGAGGTTTGTCCAGTAAGAACACAATCCATTTGTTCCTTACAACTAATTTATCTTCCTCAATGTAAAGAAAATGTGATTCCCAACCTCGGTTTCCCTTGAGTTGAGAAATATCTTCATTCTTTTCTTTATTACGTGCCCACCAGTGACACTTGGTTCTGTTAGCGTAACTGTTAGCAAAGATGGCGCACACATTCTGGGAATGAGGTCCCGTCCCCATGCGGAATTAGTGTTGCAAATTTCAAGATTTGTATTACTAGAATGGGGTAGTATTTTGTAAAAATAGTCGAGAAATATTTTCATTCTTTCCTTTGTGCCCACCAGTAGCAATTGGTCCGAGGCTTGAAACGGCTGTGGTCACGTGACCACAGCCATGCAAATAGGTACTTTTTAGACCCACTCGTAGGGGGACGGGACCTCATTCCCAGAATGTAAACAGTGTCCGCCATCTTTGCTAACGGTTAAGCTAACAGGACCAAGTGTCACTGGTGAGCATGTAACAAAAAAAAGAATTAGGATATTTCTTGACTCTGGAAACTGAGGTTGAGAAGCACAATTTTTCAAAATACTAGCCTGTTCCAGTAATACAAAGCTAAATGCAAATTGGTGAAGTATTCCTTTAACTAAATTCGAATGAAGAATTCCAAACACTAAACAACACAGTTTAACTTCCTGACAGAGGCAGCAGTTGATTTAAGATCTCCTCTGTGCAGTGATGCAAAATTGCTGATGTTCTTATGGCCTTTGTCATGGGGAGTGAGTGGTTTACACAAGTGACGCAAATACCAGCTCCAAAAACAGTGAGATTAACATATTCTTAAGAGTTCAGCAGGTATTGGTTTTGACAGGTGACAGTGAACCAGTGTGGTTGTATCTCTACGTCATACAACCACACGTCCAAACAAAAAAACCCAAATTAACCCTCAGATAGGGCTCAGGCTGACGCGACAAACCCAGATGCTCTGTGTGTTCAGTCAACAGTGCAGAAGTGCCTAACAGCCTCTGGACCAGTGAGGAATTCAATTACATAATGCCGCCAAAAAAATGTCATAGTGTTCATGATAAAGAAACAATAACCATGGCTCCATACATACTGCAGGTACTTGCATGTGGCATCCACAGGCATGACAATCATTCAGGATCAGGGCGTCTCTGTAGCGTATCAACAATAGGAAATCATGGTGAGGAATGCAGCTGGGCAGCTTTCTCTGGAGCAGAGTGGGGAACAGCACAGAGACCGCACATTTTTCATGGGTCCAGTCATCCTGTCTCTCTTTCTCTCTCTGGGTGCGTCCACCTGTCTGGAAGAACAGATACTCATTATTTGGAGGATGCAAGCATGCATGCGTTTTTAATTTTCAGCTCAAAAGTTCAAAAAGTTCAGCTCAACACTAATCAATAATGTTGTTGTCAAGCTGAATAATACTATACATTGTTTTTTGAGGAAATAGGTTGAGGGGAATTGTGGGAGTGGAAAAGAAAACGATTCAGTGAGTTCCAAAAATTAAACACACTCTTAAAATATCAACTTTTAAATCAACTACTACTAGATTAAAAACAAACACAATTTTGTTGAAATGTCTATATTTACAATTACTTTTAACCTTATCATGTTTTTGAGCTGTGAAGAGTCAGTCGCTCCATTAAAAATGGCTTAGCTTTGACCACATGGTGATGCGAGTGTTTGTCGCTACTAAACCAGGGGTCAGCTCTAAAGGTCAGCATAGAAATGATTCAATACCATGTGGTTCAAATGTGTAGAACTTAAGGCAAAGCAGAAATGAAAGGTGATTCAAAGGTATGTGAAAGGAAGCCCGTCATCAGTCAGGGCAAATACTCACATTTCACTTAAGCTCTTTATTTCTTTATTGGCTCACTTTAAAACCAGGAAGCACAAAGAATTCATCAGAGCGTTTGAAGTGATGAAGTGATGAAGTTGATCCAAATGTGTAACTATATCAAAAAAAGAAATGAAAGGCAGATTAATATGTTTGAGAGCAACTAAACAGAGCAGTAGAGGACAGGATTGATTCAGAATCAGTGTCATGCTGGTCACTATGTGAGGCTGTATACTCACACTCACATACACTCACATACACACACATACACACACAGGTGTTTCCAATGACTCTGACGCATTAGACCTGCTCAGGTTAGAAACATGTGGACACACAAAACTCTTCATGACCAGTCACAATCACAATCGGTCGACAAGTTACCCTGTTGTAACGGGTGTGACAAAACTAACAGGAGAAGGAAGCTGTCAGTCAACAGTTTGACCACACCCACGTAATCCTAACAAGAGTTTTGATCAAACAGCACATGTGTCTGTGTGGCTACCATGATGAGGCCTCTAAACCCTTTGAGCTAAGCAGTAATGCTAGGACCTGGCAGTCTTGTATAAAGTACCTTTAAAGGGATACTTGAGTAAAAGTATATTACTAGAAAATGACTCACTTTTTTTTATCATTTTACTGTACTTAAAGGAATACTTCAATGATTTGCATTTAGCTTTATAATACTAGAATAGGGGTAGTAGTAACAATGATGCTTCCCAACCTCAGTTTAAGTAAAATATCTTCATCCTATTTTTTGTTACATGCTCACAAGTGACACTTGGTCCGAGGCTTGAAACTGCAACGCTAATTTGGTAATTTTTCGACTCACTCGTAGGGGGACGGGACCTAATTTCCAGAATGTAAACAGTGTCCGCCATCTTTGCTAACAGTTACGCTAACAGGACCAAGTGTCACTGGAGGGCACGTAACAAAGAAAAGAACGAAGATATTTCTCAACTCAGGGGAAATTTTTTTCAAAAAGACTACCCTTATTCTAGTAATACAAAGCTACATGCATATTCCTTTAACTATCAAAAGTAATTTTTTAAAATAAAATGTACTTAAGTTTTAGTGGTCTCTATTTGTCCCTGTGATGGACTGGCCCACTATGTGTGTTCATCACAGGTGTCTCACTTTTTTAACCACATTTTGCTTCATGGCTATATTTCCATGTGTAAATATAAACAGAGTCACTGAAATGCTGTCAAACTTTAAGATTTTGTCTACAGCTAGATTCAAAAAGTCACTTCTTAACTACAGTGAAGTTAAAGTGCATCAGAAATAGGCACATCAGCTATAATCTCCATCATGATGTGATCTATGATCGGAACATTTCACAACAATGTCTACAGTACCAGAGAGTGTCTCCAGTGATGATGTGTCTACAGTAACACACGGTAAAACAGTGTGACAGAGTCTTAATGTGCACACAGTCACAGTGTTGGTGTGAACTACAGGGGAGCCAGCACTCTCACCCCCCCTTAATGAGACATGAGCTCCCCTGGAAACATGATTTGTGAGATTTTGGGGGCGTCTCTAAAACATTGGCAAAATATTGTTTTTTGATTGATTTGATTAAGAATTGATGCGTGTGTGGAGGTTGGATTTGATATGTGCTGACTGAAGACAAGTAAACGTACAGGCTTGTAATCATAGATGTGTTGAGTTGAGTATGTACCTAAACCGCGTCGTGCCGTGCCGAGGCGAGTAGAGCCGGTGGAAATACGCCACAGGTCCTCGCTCTGAGGCACGCGCAAACGTCCATCCCGCAACACCCCCCCGCACCCCCACAGCTGCTTCAGGCTCAGCAGGAGGAGGAGACAGAGAGAAACTCAGGGTTTGTTGAAGAAAACCTGCCAACGAGCAGGTTAGGTTCACGGGGTATGTTGCCGTGTTAACTAACTCAGAATTTTCACTAAACCTGCTTTCTGAAATGGGCCCCAGGTCTGAACAGGGTCAAACGCAGCCTCGGTCATTTCTGACAGTTTTACTTGACAGAGCCTGTTTTAAGATGAAGGATGCAGCATACAAATAATATTACATCATTTCTGTTCACAAAAAAACAAACAGAGGCAGAGTAACATCAACAATCAGCAAAACTTTTTGACACTGCAGCTTTAAGTTAGGAATTATGTAAAAGCAATAGAATTTTCTGAAATTGCTTTTACATTTTCAGTGACAAACAGTACAAAAGAAACAGTGGATGCACCTGTGCTCTGGGCCACTGAGGTTAAAATATCTGATTAAAAGGTCAAGTTACTTTTCCATAGTTTGCAGGGCAGTGTAAGAAAATAAATTGTATGCTACAAGAAAACAGCTGAGCAGCAGGGAAGCAACACAGTGAGGGTGTGTCAGCCTTCTTCATACAGTCAACAAACACAGAATGGCTGACTGGTTCACCAAGTAAATATGAAGTCTGACAAACATGTGTAACATGGAACTTCTCCCTTTATCTTTATCTAAGTAATTTTTTGGATATATGTTTTTAGTGAAGCACATTGACAAAAATAAAGTCAAGAATCCTGTTTCATTAGTACATGTGTTATCATAGGGTATGTGAGTTAATTCATTTACTAATATGGTGTATGGTAATGAGTAGGCAAAAACCATATTGTCATGTTGGGTTGTGTTTATTTAACAAACACATACATAAAAATGTATACGTGAAATACACCTAAACAACATTCACACCCTGCTGAGGAATCCTACGTACTCCTACCACACCCACACCTGAGAGAGATGCTCAGGCGCAGTCACATACTCACACACACCTCTTCCTCTACACAGATTCTTCGTTCAGACATTCTCTTTTTACTCACTAAACCACAAGGGTTGAATTTACATTTCATAGCTTTGTTTCATGGTCCTGGGTCCATGAATCTCTGGGTGACAGACACAGACAAAAATATATGTCTCAATACGTTTCCACAAAAGACTCAAATGAATCATAAAAGACGAGTGTTTGTTGCAAATATATTTAATGAATAACCTAGAAACTAAATCAAATCAGATCATACATAATTATTCTCATTACTGGTCATATTCAATGGTTTTCCAGTATGTTTAGAGGTGAAACGTTGGAATTTATCCAGCACCTCCATCTTAATTCACGAACATACAACAGAAGAGAGAGAGAATAATTAATTATAATAATTGATAAAATTAGAAAGCAAGACATGAATGGATGGGTGAGTTTCTGGCAGATGTCACAGGCAAACCAGGTCCCTAAAGGATCAGAGGAATGACGCGCCTTTGGTGTACAAAGATAACATGGATACATGTTACGGCTGACAAACAACTGATGACAAAATCTATTCTGATGTTACAGAGGAGAGATGTGCAGATAGTGATGAAATGTCTTCATCCTGATGATGGACACAGATGTGGTGCTTTAACACATGTGGTGCAAAGGCTGATAAAAAAAAAACTCCCCCCCACGTACTGAACTACTACAGTCCAAAGACTATGATTAGCTAAAATGTAAATACAAACGTCAAAATAAAAACATTACATAATTACAGTTATTTGAGCGTCACTTGCACCGGGGCACAAATGAGGTTATCAGAAAGGAAGCCTGTGGTGATAAAATAAATTCTACACTGAGCTGATGCAGTTGGACCCTTTGTCTGACATGACGGGGTGTTCAGTACCAAACATGTCACAGTATGTCAGAAACAGTTTATGTCACTGCTGATATTAATAAATGAATAATTCAGGGATTTGTTCCTCCTGATGCAGCCACGTTTTATTCCAGTTCTTCACACAACTCAGGCTTCCTCTGAATGAGGAGGTTTTACAGCCACACGCATAATTACTACACATCATAAACCTGAGCTCCTTATTGTCCAGTTGAAAGTTGCATTACTGGCCTGCAGTGTTCCATCTCTTTTTTTCCTTTGTCAGCTAAGAGTTGTGGAAACAATTAGTCAATGAGGAGGGAGACTGGATGTTCAGACTGAAAGAGGCTTTGAATCACACCATGTCAAAAACACGAGAGTCCACGGCAAAGGTGATAGAATGTGATGGAATGCAACTGCACCATGTTTGATAAATGCATTGGCTGCAGCTTACTATTTCTGGTATTTAATAAGCTGAGCCAAGTCTGCACTTTGTGGTTTGGATTGAACAAACGATGTTGAAACAGACAAGATGTAAATAAATGAAGGCGTTTAAAAACAACACGGGGGGGGTGCAATGCCAAAGAAGGAGTTTACTCGGACAAGATTTTAGATTGACCACTTGGCTGTAGGCAACAAGACCATGACATGGTAACCTGTAAAACCTGAAAGTCTGCGACATCTCTACAGCGCTGATAAATGAGGGAGTTGGTATGCTAGGAACCCACACAGCATGATGTTACTACTAAAGGTGGCAGGAGAACTTGGATCATATTGCTTATTAAGACATTGATTCCAATTCCAATGTGTTTCTATAATCTTTCTTGCAAGATTAGACCCTCTGCAAACCCAGTTCATCTCGCACCACAAATCAAAAACTAAAAAGTAAATTAAATTATTGTAATCACTGATTGAACCAAGTCTGCATGTTTGTGGTAAATGCAGGCAGGGCCTTGTGGTTCTCTTGTGGAGGCCAAAGGCCTGGGTTTGATTTAACTGCCAAAGCCAAAGATGCCCTTGATGTAGCCAGTCAGACCACCCTTGCCCTTCTGCTCTACCTTGTCATCCAGCGGTGGGAAGGCCACATGGTTAAGAGCAAGGTCGAAGAACAAAGGCTTACAGGGGATTGGCTGGAAGTCAGGAGGGAACTGGACCAGATGTGGCTGCTTGCCCACAAGGGTGGGGTCAAGTCGAAATGTGTCCAGGTGGTCACAGAGGGGCTGTGGAGCATGGTGGAGAAAGTCATTAAAACATGAATCAACTATAAAATTACACGAGCAAAATATGACATATTAATGAACTCATGTTTCCCCTGACTTACCGTGTTGTCCTTAACCTGCTGCTGAGAAGGAACTTCAGCAGTCTCATCAGTGTCTAAAACACAAACATGTTTCCTCAGGACTGTACACTTAATGTAGCAGAACAACACAACTTCACAGTTTCTCATACAGTAAAAGAAATAAACAGGCAAACAGTTTGAAAGACTCCCTCACCTAAAATTGCTGCAGCCTGAAGTGAGTATTTTTCAGCATTGACATCAGCAATCAGCTCCTGAACATCAGGGAGATCCTACAGGATTTTACAATGGATGTTAATGATCATTGTACACTTTTTATTAGTGCATGTTTTACTGTCCAAACCGACCTTGAGGCTGTTGTTCAGGCTTTTGGCTTTAGACTGGACCTCTTTGGCATATTTCAGCACTCTTTCATACAGCACCAGAGCCTCACTCCACTTCTTCACCAGCACATAAGACTGGGCTATGAAGAAACACCTGCCACAGGAGGTGGAAAAAGGGTCAATGCAACTTTAACAACATGTCATTTATCAGAAATAAGACACTGTAAAATTAGAAGACGTCAAAAAGGTGGACCTGCAAAAATTGGTGTCATGTGGTCAACAGTGAAAGTAAGACAGGATCACAAGAGGACACCAACTGACGGAAACATCAATTTTATTGTACTAGCTGATGCTGTTTGTGTCTGAACCATTTGACTGTATACAGCTGAAGCTTTAAAAAACTAAATGTCACACCTGTAAGCCTTGTAGACCAGTGTCTTCAGGGACACCTCCTTCTGGAAGGTGTGGTCATTCTCCAGACCCTGCAGGGTGGAGAGCTCAGCCAGACTCTGTACAGAGGAGGGTTAAGGAAGTGTTATGGACAGTTTGTCTTTTTGAACAACCCTAAATGCAGCCGAAAAGATCAATAACTTAATGTCCTGACAGTTACCTGCAAGATGATGTCATAGAGGCGGATCAGGTCCTGTGGACGGGGACCCCTCTTGTTCTCATCGGTCATAGGCTCCTTCAGTTTGGCCTGAAGAGTATGAGCCATACTCTCATTCCTCTTCACCAGAGTACACAGCTTGATGTAGGTCAGGTAACTAAGAAGAGAAAGCAGCACATTTTTACCACTTCTTCACAGACAAAGGCCTGGCTACATGCTATCATTACCTGTAATTAGTCGTTATCTCTGTTCTGCAGCTATAGTGATAATTTAGTCAATTTAAATCTTTAGTCAATTTAGTCAGCTGATTGGGCAACAGAAAAGTCCAATGCCCACAGTCTATTCTCATACAAAGCTTGACATCTTGTTGAGAATAACAGCCACAAACCGAGCGTTTAATGTCGTTGTTGGTGCACTGGTACGTAACGCTACGCAAGTCAGTGACGTGGCCATCGAGCACAGCACACTCCCAGCCAACCAAGTAAAGGTACTGCTCCCATTCCAAACCGAACTGTACCATGATGGAAACACCAGATTAACACAGTTTTTTTTCTCTTACCTGTGCAGGAACTGCAGGTTGGACACTTTGCCACTGTCAGCATCAGAGCTTCTCTCTCGCTGTTTCTACAAGGACAGCCAGTCGTAAAAAAAAGAGAAATGTTAGCCGCCCGTAAACGAAACTTACAATTTTGACTTGTTCACAGATATTAAGGTCACTGCGAACAAAACCAAATATGATGTCCTACCGCCTCACTCTTCAGTTCCTCCCTCACAGCCTGGATGGTGTCTCTGCACTCAGCCAGCAGCGTCTCGTACAGATGCTCTTTGGTCTCCTCGTTGGCAGCCTGTGTGACAGAAACACCACTTGAGATCTACAGCGTACTTCAATGAACATTTCTAACAGCTATATTTAAAAATCATTCAAATCAATTATATGTTGTGTGAAGTTTATTAAGATTTTGGGTAGTAAGGAGATACATTCACACATAAGCCTTGTTTTGTTTATATTTGGATTATTTTATGTCTGTATGTAAAGACAGGCTGGGCTGTTCAAAAAATGGGGTGAACAGTTCTTTGTATTTTTAATTCAATTTCAACATTTTAGACAGCGTTATAAAATGGTTTCACCAATGAATACACATGAAGTAGTAGTAGTACAAAGAGCAACAGTTGCAGCTGGAATGCTACTGTGGTGTACAGGGGGAAAGACTAAGGTATGTGGCTCGGCAGGCTGCTGATGCATTCCTGCACACAACTCTTCTGTAATCAGACACACTGCAGTTTCAGGGTTCAGATCTTTGTGAAAGACAGGACCGTCCCTTCATTGACACACTCCCATATTGCTCTTCTATGATTTTATGCTGTAAATGCTAGGTTTGTGTTGAAAAGATGCTATGTGCTATTAGCAGAATCTGTGATTCTAGTCAATAAAAAAAATCTGATTCTTATTTTTTTTGGGGGTCTTTAAAAAAATGGGGACACTTCATCTGAATGACATTATTGACACATTTGTAGCTTTAAAGAGCAAGTTAATCCTTCGGATGCATCAGAGGGCAAGAATGTTACGCTGAAATTCCTCGTAGAAATTATTGGTGAAAGATCAAGCTGCTCACATCCACCCAGACAGCTGATGTTATGTGCTGCTACACACTCATGCTAACAACCTGACAACGCCTTGCACGACCAGCTCAACCTGTTCAGTGTCTTCTGTTGTTCAGATAGAGGGTTTAACAGCAGATAAACTGACTAGAGTTAGGAGGGTGTTGATGGAGCTCTTCAACCATGATTGATGTATGACCCAACCCAGGGTTTCCTGTCCCCATCAGACAAGAGCAGAGGGTTAGGTGCAACACCTGGGAAAGCCTCACATATAAGTTTGACATGAATTCTCCTGAGTTTATAAGGTAGCACCTGAGGTTGTCTCTGTATATAAAATGGGGACGTAGTAGTAACAAAACAAAGTCCCATTTTGAAGCCTCCATTTTCACAATTTTAATGATGCCCCATCAGTTTTAGCAAGTGGAAGTTTGTCGCCTGCACCTATGGGATGATACTTGCTGTCAAACTGGCAGCCTATATTTGAATTGAATGTTTTCCTCTAAATTTAAAAAACAAATTACAAAACTAACATCATGCACTATTAAAGAAGTGAAACAAGTGAAAGAGCCCATTAATTCTCCCAGAAAATGTTAACTAATGTTATAAATCAAAATTATGTTCAGATTTCCTGAAGCTATTTTATGGTGTCTATACTCAGATCAGATTTTTTTTCCCCAGAGCTGTGTAGACACAGTAATCTGATCGTTAATTACGATTGTCAAATCAGATTTGTGTCACTTCAGTATGTGGTTCTAGATCAGATATATTTCCAGTGTATCGACACAAGGGCCACATCAAACGCATTTGCTGAGCGTTGTCGTCATTGACCTGCACCAGCATTGTGGCAAATTCAAACAATGAAGAGTGGTGTCAACTAGAGCTCAATTTAACCACCAAATTCTGTGTACGTTTCACTTACTGAACTACCTCCCACAACCATTTTCTGTAACGAGATGCCATGTGAGAGGGTAAATGCATGCAATTTGCAAGACCCTTCAAATCTGATGTGTTGTGAATTACAATTGGATCACATTCAAACAATGTGCCTGGTAATTGGATTGTATCCATAGAGTCTTAACTATTTACAGTTTCTGTTTTGGTGTCAATACAATTCAATTATAACATTATTAGTTTAATAATGACCAGTAACCGAACAGTGGAGCATGAAAGGTGTTTCAAGAAGACAATACTGGTCTGTCCACAGAGACCTGCTGGGTGTAGCCCTATATTCATGTGTGGGATGAAATGCACAGAATGCAGTTGTGCGATGAGAGGCTGCATGCCAGAGACCTGAGTGACTGTGGGTGTGACAGGTGTGTCTGCAGGGTGTGTTGAGCGTTTCGGCACAGAAACAGCAGGAGGAATGAGCTGTGGTGTCACTAAGGGGACATGTGAGACAGTAAAGAGGAGAGTGCCACCTACTGAAAGTGTAAAGAACCTGACTGGTACAAGGCTATTGTGTAATATGTTGAGATCTTAGGCCATAAGTCTAATCCTGATCTCTCATTTCACTCTTACAGAAAACAACCAGTACATCGATACTAGAAGGGTGAACTGTATGAGTCTAAGTGTTTCCCATTAATTATCTAGATTGTAGTGACCTACCATGGTGTAATTTGCCCGATTAGTCTCATAATGAACTAAAAAGATTTTTTTCAGATCCAATAACAAAGGAGATCACAGCTTAGTGTTTGCTCTATTCTTGTCTGTGACAGTTCTCAGTCATTCAGGTCACTGCATCTTTGGAGTACAGAGACAGACAAATCTTGCTTGAGTTTTGTAGAAGTTCATCCAGGAGGCATCTTCAGTTCGGATCATGGTATTTAGCTTTTAAATGCTGGTTACCCTGTGTTGCTGCATTGCAGATCCCATTTGCAAAGCGATTTGCCTCTGACTTATGTGTGAGCTATTTTGCTACTCTGTTGCACATGTTTACACATTCATTAAGTGTTAGTGTATAAGGATTTTGGAGCATATTGTGACAAAGGTGGACTAAGTTTTTACATTTTCTTGAGCTGGAAAGTCTTGACCCTTTCCAGCTTTTTGTTGCTACTGTTGTTTTCAACTGCTGGTCATACATCCCTGTCCCAGTGTCAGTGCTGCTCAAGTTTGATTTCATTTTATAACTAATAATAATAAATGTTGATCCTTAATGAATAACATAGGCTTTCCATTTGTTATTTCATGGGTTTTTTTGTTGGTAATGCTTACATAATAACAACAACAATCACACTGGCCCTGCACCAAGCTGATGCTCAAAGTACAGTATAATTTGATAATTTGATTACTTGACAATGGAGTCAGTTCATCTGAAGATCTACAGAGCAGCAGCTACTTGCCTGAGCTATTGCGGCCTCATTGTCTGCCAGACCCAAGAGGAAGATTCGGGCCTTGTCAATCTTGACGGGCACTGTACGCCCTCGCCACACCACTTCACTCATGGTAGCTGCCTGTTTGGTTCTTGCCTGTGTGATCAGGGACTGAAAAGAAAAAAAACCAAAACATAATTAATTAATTTATACAAATTTATACAAATTTTTCCCAATCTGCATACTGATGACAAGTTTGGATTTTGTCAATGAAAATTCTGTGTCACAAACCGAACATGATATCTCCAATATATTACTCTAATGAAACAAAGACCATTTTCACCTCCAGTTTCTCAGCCATCATGCCTCCTCCTCCTCCTGTCAGTCTCATTTGCATCAAGTCATTAATAGCATTTTGGTCACCTGCAGTCAGGGGGAACAACAAGTTCACTGCATGTAGGAGGATATGAGATCCTGGACAATGTCTCAGGATGACTTCATAACTATGATGACAGTCGGTAAAAGAGTATTAGTTTTGTACCCAAGTGCTCGTTACTCACCAATGTTGTAAGCACAATAGCGGATGTTTGGCGAGATCTCGTCCACGCGCTGACGGTAAAGAACAGCTAGATCCTCGGTGAATGCACTAGCTAGTTTCTCATAGATGGTCCTGAAAAGACAAGAATTAGGTTGCTTTATAGTTTCCAAATCCAAAGATGACAAACCAACTTATTCTGCCAGACAATGTTGAAAAGGTAATTATGATAAAACTCACTTGCACTTGTTGAAAGCTTCCATGGCAAGTTTCCACTCCTGCAGTTCGAAATCCACCATGCCACTGAGGTATGCAGTGTAGGCCTGGAATCAGATACATTAGTCATTACTATTAGCTGTTGTAAGCATTAGTTTCACATGTTAATGCTTCTTTAAATAGTTCATTCTGCATATCAACATTGTCTGTAGTAATAAGCATGAAAAGGTTGAAAAGAAGTTGACATTTAAAAAAGAAAAAATGAAGGCTAAGGTATTTAAGGCTACAATTTCAAAGATAACAAAGTGTAATCTATACACCTTCAAAGTAAACCCATATGTGCTTTAGATCAAAATATCAATAGCTGTTCTATAATTTGTATTTCTCTTTTCTTTAAAGGACTTGCTATATAATAGCAAGTGCTAAACTTATAATAGGGCTATATTAGAGCTGAAATGATTAATCGATTATTTATCTATTACTAAATTAATCGACAACTATTTTGATAATCGATTAATCGGTTTGAAGCTTTTTTCATGATTAAAACAAGATTTACGATTGTTTAAGCTTCTTAAATGTGAATATTTTCTTAAATTCTTTGCTCTGGATAACAAAGAAATCATTCAAAGTTAATATTTTTGGTTTGTGGACAAAACAAGACATTTGAGAACATCATCATTTCCAGGTTTGACGAACACCGATCAACATTTGGACACATAAGGTTTTCTGATATTTATGGACCACACGATTAATCGAGAAAATAATTGATTATGAAAATAATCGTTAGCTGCAGCTCTAGGCTATATAAATAAATCATTTCTGCATTTCCTTCATGATGCATCTTTGCATCCAGACGAATGATGAATGTCTTTCATACCTGTGCCTCAAGTTTGGTTTTGGCATCGACTCGAGGGCTTTCACAGAGCTTCTCCAGCTTCTCACTGTGTTTGGCCGCCTTTCGTAGACGCGACATCAGGTGGAAGCGTTTACGTGGCTCTGTATTGGCCTCCTGCTTCAGCTGCATGGCATAGCTCCATGCACGCTCTGCCTCCATCAAAACTAGCAATAAATACCTGATAGCGGAGATGGAGTTAAATCACTTGTTAGCTTACAAAACAATTTTCATATTTAATAATCTCCCAAAGTACAATTTTCAGTCAAGTATTTAAAAGGCAGCAGTTAACAGTTGAAGGAACACACGCTTGAATATGTACATGTTATATCCATTTAAGGCTAAAGTTGGGTATCCCTATAGTTTATTTTTACAGATTATATTCAAAATATGTACACCATCATTTCTCACCTGCTGTCAGAAAGCATCTCAACTGTTATTTTCTTCCCAACAAACTTGTGTCTGTTTCCCATCTTGAAGCCAAGAGTCTTGCGCAGGCGCCGGAGCCTCCGGGAACAGTAGCCCCTGGAAATACAAAAACAGTCACATATTAACCTCTGTTTTTCAGAATGAACAAGGCAGGCATTGCCAGTGTTGCAATGACAATAAAGATCTATTCTATTCTTTAGTTGACAGAGCTTCCGTGGTGGCAATGATAGTGTATAAATATTTAATTATGTTCCCTTCATTGTTAGGTAATAAAATTCAGACCAGTAAGTAAAGACTGAGAAGTTAAAGTGACAGCGAATGAAAGGATGTTTATTCAGGCTGTACCACAAGTGTATTGTACTGGGGCCTCAGAGTAGACTAGAATTGGACTGAAATATTTACACATTACCTCCACCAATGAGGTTTTGGCCACTTTCATTTTGAGCAACAAAACATAATAAGGTAAATAACAGATATGGATTTTCAGTGATAGTAGGTTTTTAGGTTTAAAGGTGACATAGAATGCTTGTATCACACATATATGTTAGTTATGGAGGTCTACTTACATATATTGTTTTCATGATTAAAAACCTCCTAATCAGAATGTGGACTGTGTTGTGATTGGCCAGCCAACGAGAGCTTTCCCACTGTCCTGTGATTGGTCAGGTACCTGGAAGTGACGTAATAGATACGCCAGCTCTCAGATACACAGCTCCCCCTCTGGCACGGTGGATGCTCTGCATCTCAGCAGCTACAATGAGAGTCGTTCTTCTTCTGCGGTTGAATGTACGCAACCGGATGTGCCCGGACTAGTGCCTGCACCAGGAGGCGCTACAGTGGTGAGAGGAGTGGTGCGGATTTCTGATGACGACATCAAATTAAGGAAGTGCCGATCCGCTTCGCAGAGCCCAGGAAAACAATACAACACTATTTTCTCAGCAGTGGCTGAACTGTTTGTTCTGAAACTTTAGGGTTTCATAAACGAGGTAATGACGCAGATACACACACAAACGCAGCGTTAATTGGAGCTTCCGGTCTATGTGGGCTTTAAGTTATTCAGAGATATAAGAGATTTGGACACACTTACAGATTCAGGATTTTTGAAAAACAATAGTTAACCTTGAGGAAGGGGAGGGCATTGACAGTGTGGTAAACCCACTAGTTATTCAATAAGCTCTTAGTACTAGGAATGAAATTGGCCCTATTTCCTACCAATTTCACTACCAATTTGTTTATTGCAAATCAAAATAAAACTGTGATATCTTAGAAAACAAATTGCAATAAGATATTTTCCCCAAGTCGTTCAGCACTAAACCATGCCCATCCCTGATTTATACACCAACTGTCTGATGGGAACCATATGGCAGCATAGATTTCCATGCGTACAGCTCCCTGTCAACTTACAAAATAAGAATTTAGTCCAAAGACACAAACGCAATATATAAAGAGCATAACGTTATTACTATTTAGTGGGAAACGTATAGATATGGTATTTGGACGTCTCTGCATGAACAACCATAGAGTAAGCAGGGAACTACGCAGAAATGTGCGGTCAAATATAGGGTAATCTGTGACTGGACTCGGCTCGGCTCACCTGTATCTCTGGTAGTCTCCGTGTCTGAGGCCATGCTGCTGCTGAGATTCCTTGATGATTTGCAAGACTGTGGTTCACTGTTAAGGAGAAACCGACGTTCTACTATCACTGGCTGTAGAATGTCAGTGGTGTTAGCACTGGTCTGACTCTACCAATGCTGCTAAAATTCAAGAGGTTACAACAATGGAAAGCAAACAAATCGGCTAAACAAAACTATTCATTGTTTACTCGATGTACAAAAGTTGACATGACATATTGAGCAAATTTGACTTTCTTCTCTGCTTCAATATGACACGTCGCCTAAAACGTTATCCCCCTAACCGTGCTAGCTTAACGTTAGCTTTGGAAACGCACACATATTCGCTGTGGCAAATTAAAAATAAAAAACAATAAAAACAAATGTCACTTCTGGTGCCAAAAAGGATACTCTCCAATCCAGTCCCTCCGTCTTGCAAATTTTCCTTGTTTTCATCCATGGGGGAAAGTTTAGCTTCGTTTTGCTTGTCTGCGGCCATGTCTGGATGCTAAAGGCTAAGCGGCAGCCACATACAAATGCACAGTCAGGAGTTGAGCCAGCAGGGACGGGCTGGCCTTGCTCTCGAAACTACATTAAAAACTCGCGAGATTTGCAAACTTGATCGGCCCTCCCAACTGTGGTCTGGCGTGATCACAAATTAAAGTCGTATTCAACACAATTTAGAGGTGGGTACGCGCTAGATCTACATTTGATCTGCACTCTCTTCTTTTCCTATGAGAAAAAAAAAACAAAAACGCTGTTGCCTTTGATTGATGCTCTTATATAAGGACGCGCGTTTCCGCCACTTGAAAAATAAAAATGTATATAGTGGTGAGCACTCTCGCCTTGCAGCGAGAAGACCCGGGTTCGAGCCCCGGTTGGAACAAGGGCCTTTCTGTATGGAGTTTGCATGTTCTCCCCGTGTGTGCGTGGGTTCTCTCCGGGTTCTCCGGCTTCCTCCCACAGTCCAAAAACATGCAATGTGGGGATTAGGTAAATTGGACACTCTAAATTGACCATAGGAGTGAGTGTGAGAGTGAATGGTTGTCTCTAGCTGTGTGTGGCCCTGCGATGGACTGGCGAACTGTCCAGGGTGTACCCCGCCTATCGCCCGATGTAGCTGAGATTGGCACAGCACCCCCCGCGACCCTCTGGTGGAGGATAAAGCGGTTAGATGATGACTGACTGACTGATCACTAAGTTATAATAATGGGATACTAAGTCAAAATTTCAAAATAGCAACTCGTAATTGTGAATTAATCTCTCAAAATCGTGACTTTGGTGTGCAATCCCCCCATTATTATTCTGCAGGTTTTTATTAATCCCCTTAGGGGTATTCCTCTGCATTTTGACCCATCCTAGAATTAGGAGCAGTGGGCTGCCACACTGAGTGGCGCCCGGGGAGCATTGGGGATTGGGTACCTTGCTCAGGGGTACCCCAGCCCTTTTTGGCCGGGTGGGGATTTGAACTGGCAACCCTCTGGTTACAAGTCAAGTTCCCTTTCCACTTGGCCACGGGCTGCCAAGGTGAACACATAACCAACACCCCCCTCCCCCAAAAAACCCCGACAACATCTCAGGCAGAGCAATACAACATGAGAAGACAACCTATTCAATGCAAGAATGAAAACTTTTTTCATTTATTTATGTAGTATACAATGAAAATAAATTGCAACCTTTGTGATTTGCAAATCGCATTGTTTCAAATTGTGATTATGATTTGAAAATTATAAATTGTCCTGCCTTGTCATAAATGATCCACCCTTTGGCTTGAATGTACTGAAACTGGGCTGAGGGATATCATCATCAGAATCAGCGTCATCTGGCAAGTACATGCTCAATGGTTTTGTGCACATGAACATAAACTGTCCATGTCTCATACTGCCATTTTGACCAGTAATGATAGGAGTCTCTCAGTTTATCAGATATGGTACAGAATGGCCAGCCAGCCAAACACATCCACAGTTCCTGGCTGGATCACACTGAACCATCTATTATTCAATAAAACATTACAGATAGAGGAAATATTTATCACAAGGATGTCTCTGTAGGACACTGAGGCAGCACAATATCCTGGGTGCCATCACAGTATGTCTCTTCAGATTTTGTCTGCAGCAGAAACATATCTAGAGATAAAGTTCTTAATCTCAGAGATGTGCATGGTTTCCTTGATTGTGGTGTCTCTGCTGCGAACCTGGAGGAGGCCACTCTCCATGGTGTTCTCACTGACCACCACAGTGAAGAGCACTCCCATCTCATCGTATCTACAAAACAATGAGACATAGACCAGAAACAGACATGAGTCCACAACAAGAGAATCATCACTAAATTGCTCCCGATGATACCCAACTTCTACATTCATCACAACACTTAATAGCACTTTACTTGGCATGAAGCTGCTCCATTGATGTTGGCATAGTTTCAAGGTACCCAGGCCACACAGTGATTTTAGACTCCATAAACTCTTGAAGAAGGCCTTCACAGACCTACAAAAGCAGATACATATTCATCAGTTCACTGACTGACGGGAAAACAATGAATAAATAAGTTCTGTGGTGATTATATCCCTTGAATATCAAATTCACCCAGCACAAAAGAAGAAACTGTCAATCACTGATGTCTACAGTGGTGTTTTTCTGACCTGTCTTAACTCCATCGTAGCTCCTCTGCCAATGTCTAAAGCCACTTTTATTGGAGCCAACACTGGATTCAACTTCAGAACCTGAAACAAGCAGAGAAATTAAACTCAGTGACAGAATCACACAGCAATAGACAAATTATACTATTATAAGTAAACAATTCGTGCTAGAAACCATCAATACTTTTCTCTGGTGCAGCCTCTGTTTGCTGTCTCTTTTCTTCTGCAGCTGCAGTGAGTTGGACAAAAAGGCCATCATGCCACGATCCATGTTCCCGGTGAGAGAAACAACATGAGGCACTGACTTGCGTTCATTTCGACACTGAAACATATTTACACGTGATTATAATAATACAGACTTACAACAACAACGATAAAATAACTAGCTTGTTTTTCCATACACTTAACAAATGTATTTCAACAGCCAGTGTTAAAAATGTGACCTAAGAAATCAGTTTGGTCAAAATATATTACTTGTTTCCATCAACTGTAAATGTGTGATGTTTCATAATTTAGTCTTTGGCTAAAAAATTTATCACTATCCACTGAACCACCACGTTTCTGGGGCCTTAAGGTAATAAAGCTAAACAAGTTGCAGCAATTATTCATTTCATTACTCACACCTGTGCTTTTCTTTGCTTTCAAAAGTGTTGTGAAAAACAAACCACAGAGCTGATTTGATTTCCACATGGGAGAAGTGATTATTAGATCCTAATAATCAATCAAATATTATTTATGAGACTCCATGGTGCCATTAAATCTAGGTGCTGCATTGAATGTTGCAATGACACTGCAAATATTCAACAAAAGCAGCAAGTGTAATGAACGCACACATGTGACTCATACTAAAAAAGGGTGTGTCAAAAAAATCACAGCAGACAAACCTGAAGTTTTGATCGAACACCTTTGTGTGTCTGCAGCAGCTCAGTGTCTCCTCGGCTCCACAGCATCTCCAGTGGCTCTTGTCCCCACGGGAAATTATAGACGATTCTCACACCGCGGGACGCTGCCACCACAAGTTCTCCCTCCGGCACGTCACTGCTGCTGAAGTCGGAGGGAGACAGTGAAAACTGGACAAAGGTGGATTGAAAGAAACAAAGGAACGAAGGGAAAATGTGAGTCAACATGATTTTGAGATGTTGGTGTTGCAGAGGGCCACTCACTTCGTCCCATCACCTGTGACAGTTTAGCTCCAAAAATAAAATACTCACTTTTCTCCACCACTTCAGCCTCTGTCGAGCCCAGTGATCGAGCCACTGTGGAGATGTGCGAGGAGAGCAGAACCACACCAGAGACGTCTGGGTGACTTCAGCAGGACTGCCAAAAAAGGCCAACACATTAAAGTGACAACTGTGGTTGAATTGTGCTAGTGTATTGCCTAGACTCCAGGTATCACCTCAAACCATTGATGACACTTTGCCCTCTAGTGGTAAAACACATTATGTGAAACTGGAATTATTTTTCCCTTTAAAATACAGTTTCATACAACATACAGTATAGCAGAGATGGATCAAGCTGCTAACAGACTGTGATAATGATTTAGGTTTGTCAAATATAATGTTAAATATAATGTTTTACTGATGAAAACATAGTACACTGTGATTATTTCCATGTATTTGTCATCACTAATCACTCAGGTGCTTAAACAAAGACTCATCAAGGAGCCAATCACACACTGTGCATCCTCGTCTCACCTGGAGAATAATGTAGTCTGAGAATAACATATTCATCATGCATTTCACAAGCTTGCTTCTACACCAATAAAGAGGCAGAAAAAGAGACAGCGAATGAAACCTCACCAACCAGAACCATCCGAAGGCTGAAAGCACAGATTGGTCTCAGCCAGGCCAAAGGGCAACTTCCTGTTCACCAGCTCCAACAACGGCACAAACTGCTCCAAGGCACCTGAGAGAGAAGAGTTAATGAAATAATGTGCAAAAAACAATCTTGCAGTGTGTTATTTTAGTGCAGCAATAGTGAAGCCATCATAATCGAGTGACAAGGTGTAATGGTTATATAAAACAATATGCAGCAGTTCACCTTGAAGTAAGTTAGTTCTCACAGATGGGGACCTGTGAAGGAGCGTTTGCACCTCCTGGATGATCTGCTCCTTACTCAGCTCTTCCTGTCCAATTATTTGTTTAAGTCTTTCAGCTTCAACCATCCTCAGTTCTCCTCCTCCTCCTCCTCCTCCTCCTCCTCCTCCTCCCTCCTCCTCCCTCCTCCTCCCTCCTCCTCCTCCTCCTCCTCCTCCATCAGTGTCTGTGTCCCTGCTGCTGCTCACAGTGTTTATCCCAAACACCTGAGCTCTGGAGGTGGTCACAGAGCGCCACCACTGTTCCAGCAGGTTCCTCCTCAGCTCCATGCCCAGAGGCCCAAAGCTACAGCTCATACCACGGCGGAACAACTCCAAGTTTGTGTGACCGGGTGAGACGTAGTATCTGTCCACACAGAGCTGCAGCAGAGTCCTGACCTGAGATGGAAATTCACGTTAAAATATTGAACGTTATTTATCCAGCTGCTAAAACTCTAAGATAAAGGTAAAAAAAAAAAATTCATAGTAGATTCTTGTTTCGGTCTGATTTTCTGTTTGATACAATGCAATTTTGGAAATATATTCTATACAGGTATGGTTAACTCTTGGGATAAATAATTATTTTTTTATATGAATGGTCTTTTTATGTTTCTTTAATGGTCCAGTGGTATAAAGTACTGTGTACATATATATATATATATATATATATATATATATATATATATATAAATATACATATACACACACATATATATATATATATATACACACATATATATACATATACAAAAAATGGACTATACACAACAATAAACCCTTCAGTCAGTTTTTAAAATGTAAGCGAGTCTATGACTAAGTGTCCTGCTCCCCAAGTAACAATCCCTGTTGATGAACATGCTTATAGTATTATTTTTTTAGTATTAGTCCCTATACCTTTTCCTTTATCTGTTCTTGTATCTTGTTATTATTGTTGTTACGTTTAGTTGTTCTGGTATGTAAACTGATGTTCATAAATGGAGTTTTGTGAAAAAAAAAAAAAAGAACTGATTATTATAAATAAAAAAGAAAAGGTCCTGACCTGATCAGCATCCACGCTCCCTGACAAACTGCAGCGCCCCCTAACGTGCCACAGTGTTCGTGTCGACAGGACATGTTTGACAGGTAACATCAGGAGCACAGGTGGGTCCACATGTCCAAAAATCTATTAAAGAAATGAATCCTCACGATTTAAAAAGCTGACCCGCTCATCAGGCTCCTTCCATTCAAGTGATGTTGCATAATGTATTTAAATAGAATAAAACGAGCTCGGATCGCTTTTTCGAGTTAATTTTTCTTCTTTTATAAAACTAAACAAAAAACGAACACAGACAATAAACTGTTTACGTTTACACACCGCGAATATGACTCATTACTAGCCTGCAGCGGTCTGACTGGTACTCACGCTCGATGAGAAAACTTTAAATTTCACAGGAAGAACTTGACCCGGAAGTTATGATTTTACATCCGGGTTATCACGTGCGTCACAGCCTGGTACTAACGTGTCAAAATCGTCATAACTGGACTTCAGCCCTCATAAATAAAATAATAAGATATTATTTTAAGAAACTGAATGAATTTACTTGAATTGAATGATTTTTTTACTTGAACTGGATGAATTCATGTCAAAATATCATATTCTCCTTATTCGCTCAATTAAAAACAATCTAAAGAGCGTAGCAACACTTTATACCCTGGTAAAACAAAAATAACTTTTAATCTCCAAATTTCAGCCATTAGAAAAAAAATTGTAAATGTCCAATTCCCCCCAAATATAAAGAAATACATTTTAAACAATATACAACATATACCCCTCGAATAGATTTTGAAGAAACACGACAATATAGATTCTGTTTTAACAGCCTTGTCTGTTGATGTAATTTTAAATTGTGTACTGTTCTGCCTTTGTCAATGCTGGAGGACCGTACTGATATCACAAACTGGAGTATCTCAAATATCAGCCCGATGCAGCCATTTTACAAAACAGAGCATTCGATAACATCATAATGACAAACACTGATCAACAGTTAATGTTAACGTTTTAACATTTTATGGACCAAACGATTAATCGATTAATCAAGAAAATAATGGTTGGTTGCATGCTCTACTTTGGATTGCAATGGATTTTAGCAGTCCAATATCCGACCGATACGGCGTATCATATCGACTCAGCCCTAGTGGAACAGCACATCAGCGATCAACAATATAGAGATAGAAAACAGAACGGAAAAATTAAATGTAGGTAAATTATATACTAATATAGAACCTCATATTTGTTTGCTGCAAAGCCACCACAGAGATAAAATAGCTGTACCAACATAATAATAATAATAATAATGAGAATTATGATAATAATAATACTGCTACTACTACTAAATTAAAGCAGTGGCATTAGTTTGAAACAAAGTCAGTACAAGCACAAATGTGTAGTTGAAGAATTAAAGGGCTGCAGACTTTAGATCAAAATCAAATCAATGTGCAAATGCAAAGTGTGGTTTGTATCATTCTCTGTATTTGCCTCCAAACCTCCTCACTCAATAACTATTGTGATGTAAAAAGCTGATCAGGACTGAGGACTTGGCAGAAGCTGAGTTAAGGTTTGGACCCTCGATAGTGCTTAAAAAAAAAACCAAACATTCCACACACACAATATTTCCATTTTTTTCATGGGCCACACACACCCTTTTTAATGTTCTTCATTAACATCACTTTAAACATAACAAAACTGAATACACTGCATTACCTAGTAAAAATAAATTACTGAGGAATGTAACAAAAACAGTCAAGGAAAAGTGCAGCAATCATAGGTGCACAATAGGAGAAGACTTTATGACTCCTTTTAATGCTCTGGGTTTACTGAATAATTCCAACCCTGCTGTAAGCAAAACCAAGTTAAACAATTTAAAGTATATTAATAACAATAATAATAATAATAATAATAATAATCATCATCATCATCATACCGTAAGATTCAAGACTGAACAAAAATCACATTGGTTCCCATATACTGTGAGTACGTTATTTCTACTGTGGGAAAGGTGGTGGCATGGGGTAGGGCCCCATTGGTGGAGGGGGTGGAGGCTGTTGAGCCTGTGGTGGTGGTTGCTGAGAGTTGAACGCGAACGGCGGGTGGTTCATGCCATTCTGAGCGGCCCTCTGCATGGCCCCGAACTGAGGGGGGCCCTGAAAGCTTTGGTTACCAAAGGCACCCACCTGATTTGCTGGAGCACCGAAATTACCCTGTCCGTTGCTGTTGCTATAATTGCTATTGCCATAGCTGCCACCAGAGTTACCACTGTTGCCTCCATAGCTGCCACCATTTTGGGCCTTACTGCCACCAAAGGCAGGTTTTGGCCCATTGCCGAACCCCCTATCACTGTCCCTATCCCTGTAGCTACTACCACCAAAGTTACTCCTCCCACCCCCAGAATACCTATCGCGGCGGTCATCCTTGTAGCCACCTCTTCCCCCCCTTCCGCGACCTGGAGGAGATTAAGAAAAAGGAAAAAAAGAAGAGAGCAGGAAGTCAGTTTATTAGTCGTATGACACTACACCTATGCAGTACCACTTAAGTTTAGACGTGCTTTATCGTTTGCTCATGTGCTAAAGTACATTTGTGTTTATTTAAAACTAGTATACAATGATTAAATATGCGTATTAATGCCAACATTTATCAGATTTTACCTCCTCTGTCCTCTGCCATCTGGATCAGCTTGGGGTTTATGGCCTGGTTAGCCTCGCGGAGCACAGAGATCAGGTCACTGGCTTGTTTCATGTTGTTGGGGGTGAAGAAGGTGTAGGCTGTGCCCGTTTTTTGACTTCGGGCAGTGCGTCCAATGCGGTGGATATAATCCTCGGAGGAGTTAGGGTAGTCATAATTGATGACAAATTTCACATCCTCCACATCTGTGAAAGTGTTGCAGTGTGGCAAAACAAAACATCGAGGCCACACAGGATTTTGCACACCACAACAGCCAGATCAAAGGGAAAAGTTAGCAACTGTAAAGGATGGGGGAAGAAAATGGTCAGCGCGCTGTGGAGGAAACTAATTAATACAACATAATAATGTGTACACATCTTTTCCATGGGAATACTACTGTGGGAAGAGAGAAACGAAGCACACTCCAATTGCTTAACATAATCAAAAAGATCCAAAAGACATTCACTCTCCCTTCTGTTACCAAGGGAGACAAAACAAAAAAACAAAAAATGATTTTAGTCTTACCATAAAGGAGTATGCATTCACTAGTCCTTTCCCAATGCAGCGAAATCCCCCACAAATTGTCAAGTGACATCCAGGAGCTTCTATGCAGTTGGGCCTCGATATGCACTGGGACGTCCTCATATGCCAATATAGGACCACTGACTGGTACATTTTTGCAGGTCCATTTTTCCCAGTACACTCTCAAAAGAAGCTTGATTAAAGGCCGCACTGCACGTCTTGCCAAGACAAAATAGACTACGTTCTAATTTGAGCAGGGGCCCCTCAAAAAAATTAAAGGCCCAACCACTGGACTTTGTAGGACCCCCTCAACGAGCACAGAACAATGCCCCACACCCTGAACACACCCTTCAGTCTCATCAAGGCAAGATCTTCCAAGAAGCCAATGTTCACTTGAGAAAATGTCTCTCGTTGGCAGGTCTCGACATGACTATAAAACGCAGGCGAGGGAGGAACTTTGGTTTGAGCTGTCTCACTCTCTTTCTCCTCTGACTACCCCCTACACACATGTGCCAGGTCTCATCAATTTTCAGAGACAAAATATTTCAAACTGCTCTCTCCATTTCAAGAAATCCAGCACTTTGACGGGAAAAGAAAACAACTGAAAGATTAGATGGGCTCACAAGCACCCATGCTATGTGGGACCAGCTCCGAAAGGTTAACAATAATTGTTCCAAATCTCAAACAAGTGACTTGCAATACAGCGATCTCTAACACAACAGCATGCAAGGCAAAAGTCACACCATCAAGCATATCTTTTTCTTTTCTTTTTTTTTTCAAAATGTTTAAGTTGAAAACAGCTGGATGGCATTTGTTGGGTGAAATCCATGGACAGAGAACAGATGCGTGTGTATTTCAAAAACATATCAGAGACAAAGGCTTAGCCACACAGCCTTTTGAAGATCACTGGCACACAAGAGCTTTCACCTCTCTAGGCCCACTGGGTGGCAAGCCAGTTGAGCACTTCCAATATGTCATCCTTCTCCCTCTCGAGGCCTGGGACTGTCATGCCTAGCGCCTGCCACAAAGACTCCACCTTCAGGTGAGAAAAACTCAGAAAATGCATAGAAAAGTTAAAGAAAGCACAACCACTTTCTTTAAAATAAGTGTGACACTGATCAGTCAGTGGTGCTACTCAATAGCATACTGACCTAAACCACGGGAGGCCACATCTGTAGCAATGAGGATTGGAGCTTTGCCATATCTGAACTCTGAGGAGATGGACAGCATTTCATTTAATTTCAGAGCAGCTTCAGACAGTGATTCACATACCTTTTATATGACTGAAGAATCAATGTAACTTAATTCTCACCATTAAGGACCCAGTCCCTCTCCTGCTGGCTCTTGTCTCCATGAATTCCCATTGCTGGCCACCTGTGACAGATTAAGCTTGGTTCAATTTAAACAGTAAATGGGCTTGCGTCTAATAACAATTCTTTCAAACTTAAAAGATGAAAAGAAAAAAAACACCCTTTAAATGGATGGAAATTCCTTACCCATCTCTTCTCATCCTCCTAGTGAGTTCATCACAACGCCTTTTCGTCTCCACGAAAATAATGGTCTTGTTCTCCTTTTCACTCATTATCTCCTCCAGCAAACGGATCAGTCTGATACAGAATACAAAACATGGTCAAAACCATTTTCTCATCTTCTCAGCTTAATCAACCAATACAAATAACGACTACTGACTTGTCCTCCTTCTCCATGTCATTGCAAACATCAACTATCTGCAGGATGTTGTGATTGGCACTGAGCTGCAGTGCTCCAATGTTGATCTGGACATAGTCCTTCAGGAAGTCCTCAGCCAGCTGCCGAACTTCCTTAGGCCAGGTGGCGCTCCACATCAGAGTCTGGCGGTCTGGCTGGTAAGGACAAGAGAAAAAACTCAAAATTCAGCTTCAAACTATCTTGTAAACTTAGATGTAACTTTTATCCAGTTGTAATGCCAGCAACAGTTAATTTGATAGCCATACCTGTAGCATGAATATTGCTTACCAATAATGTGTTTCATTTTCAAACTCTGGTGCATTTACAAATCGTTCATTAACAAACACAGATGTAGTGGTAATAATGACCATGTTATCCTACATTAAGCCAAACATGTAAAAGGACTGCCATACCACAGATGATAACATAACTTACCCTGATTTGTTCAACTATCTTGCGGATTTGAGGTTCAAATCCCATGTCCAGCATGCGGTCAGCTTCATCCAACACCAGATAGGTACAACGACGCAAATTAGTCTTACCACACTCCAGGAAGTCAATGAGACGACCAGGAGTAGCAATGCAAATCTCAACACCTTGAACATAAAGAAAAAACAACATAATCAGTAATTACACTGAACACAAAAATGACACTGATTCAGGTACCAAGTAAAGGTAAAGTAGTTTGTAAAAGTAAAAAAAACAAACAAAAAACACAGACTTTAAGAATAAAAAAGAAAGAAAGATGTATACCCCTCTCAAGGTCCCTGATCTGTGGTCCTTTGGGTGCACCACCATAGATGCAGGTGCTCTTAAGACGGGAGGCCCTGCCATACTCAGCTGCCACTTGCTGCACCTGCTGAGCCAGCTCACGGGTTGGTGCCAGCACTAAGCACTGAAGAAAGATGTAGAATATGCTTTTTAAACAAATAAAACAAATCAGGTATATAAAACACATGCATGTTTTTTGCACATTTACTGCAACTTTTGTATCTCAGTGTCAACTCGTGTACACACAGTGCCGAGAAATATCTTATCTTAGAATTATTCCGTCAAGACCTAGACCACAAACGTACATTTCAATCAGCACATTTCAGTATCTCTTGCTTTAGCTGCATCATGATATGCCATGCTGTAAACATATGCAAAAACAGCTCTATACCAGAAGAGAGCACAACCTGCCAGCAAATACCAGACTATTATGTTACTGCAATGAAAACTCAAAATAGTTCTTACAACCAGGTGACATACAATAGAAAAAAACCCCAATTGTACTGGTTTCTAATTTGTTGTTTGCACAATATCAAAAGGGTAGTTATTTAATGTGTCCATATTATTCAGTCTTATTAAAGACAACACGGTATCACAAAGTCCAAATGCAGATGTTGTAACTGTAGTACTTACAATTGGTCCATCTCCATGCTCCAAGAACGGCTGATGTTGGATGTGTACAATTGCAGGCAGAAGGTACTAAAAAACAGAAAACAGACAATTCTGAGTGTTTGTTGTCATCCGTGGGTAAAATTGTAAATAAAATGAGAGCCGCGCTTGATCCCGTTCCGGTTTACAGACTTGTGTTTCTAGCAAAAAATATAAGACTGTTTGCCTTGACCATACAACATAATTATATTATAGCTGTTGGACCTTCCTGGTCTTCTTTCTGTCCCATTCAGGGAGTGATTCTTCCATCCTACTCTACTCAGTGCTGTTATGAACACCTGGGATTCATGATATTATCACGACGATATTAGTATCAGCTGATATTGGCTTTAAAATGTATTATTAATATCAGTAAACAAGCCAAGATCCCCCAGTATAACTAATGACTTAAGCCGTGTTTCCACTGAGTGGGAATCTTAGGCACCCTTCCCCTGGTATGGTACAGTCAGGCTCCACCCCTCACAGTCAGCTGATTGGCAAACAGAAAAGCATCACTCCCTCGCGATCAGTGTAAATATCCCAAGGAAGCCGAGGCAAACGCCTGCAGTCTATTCTAATAAGTGCTGCTGGATGTGTACGCACACTACACGGCCATCGGGCACAGTCGGCCTCCCAATTAAAAGGTACTATTCTCATTTGAGCTGAAAGCCTGACCCAGGGCTTTACCATTCCAAACAGTACTGGACTCTACCAAACCATGATGGAAATACAGCATTTAACAGTAGGCTGAATAGGCTGATACCCACTTGACTTCTACACTTGTGTCCTCTCCAACAATTATTCTATTTATTTTGCACAACGAGGAAAAATATTATATTAACAGAAGAGACTATATGACAGGTGCAAAAAAGAGTAAAAACTAATTGTTTGTTTTTACTGAACGGGTGGAAAGGGGATGAAAAAGTAATGACATAGAAACACTTACTGCAAGAGTTTTCCCAGACCCAGTTTGAGCAATGCCAACCATATCTTTGCCACTGAGGGCAACTGGCCACCCCTGAGACTGAATCGGAGTTGGTTCAGTCCAGTTTTGTTTTCCAATTACATCCATGACATAGCCTAAAAAGGAAGACGAGAAAGTCCAATTTATTGATGTCAATAAGTACAATGGAGTGGTCACATATTTTCCTAAAAATGCATGGATTTCAACTCACTTGGAAATGCCGCTTCATGGAATTTAACCATTGGTTTGGGGCAATCTCTGCCTTTGACTGTAACTTCTTTGCTTCTGCGGTACTGCTCAACTTCTTGCTGGGGTTGGGAGAAGAAATATAAGAACACTATTAAAAATACAAGAGGGCATAATACCAAAGCCTTTGATTTGTGAATTAAATATCTGTCATATTATATGTTTTAATCTCTTCTTAAAATTAACTTACTGTTACTGTTTATCTCTTCAATTGTCTATAGAAAAAAAAGAAAAGACACAATGGGAAGCCATTCTTACAATTGGTCTGTGGGTGACATCTGGGTGTTCCTGGTAGAAATTCTTCTGAAACTTTGGAAGTTCATCAAGGTTCCAATGCTTCTTTCGCAGTCTCTCACCAGGGTTGCCAAACTTTCCTGCAGGAGGTCCACCCCTGCTGCCTCCACCACCACCACCACCAAAACGAGGGGGTCCTCCACCATACCTTGAGTAAAATTAACACATAATATAAAGTATAAACAAAATTGGAATTTTTATTCAAGAGGCCAGAAAACATTCAGTTTATGACCACAGTCCATTGCAGACATCTATACAAACAACTGCCAACACGGTCATGTGATTCAGCAAAGTTATCATCTAAAATAGATTAATCCTTAGGGATGGCACGATACCACTTTTTCGCGTGCGATACCAATATCTCAAACTAAAAACTTTCTGCCGATACTGATATCAGTCTCATTGTCATTTTAGACCTTTCAAACCATGAAGCTGTAAACCATTTCAAGCCATTTCAGACATAATTGTCTTCGAAAGAGTGGAACAAATATTCTTCTAACATAAAGAAGAAATACACAGCCCACAACATGATTCAGCGAAAATGGTATTGCTAATTTTTATTTACATTTATACAGTCGTGAAGCACACGATAATATAGGATTTTAGGATTGAATCGGACATTACATTTGTATCTGTCCAATATCTGATCCAGTGATTTTGACCAATATCGCATTGGCTCATCCCGATTAATTCTGAAGAAAATAAGGAAATTGTATGATGCGTAACCTGGAGCTATACCCACACAATGATGTACATATTAAATTTAAATTATATAATTGTGCCAACTTGTAAATACTGCTGAAACAATTAGTCAATCAATTATTAAATTAATCGTCAACTATTTTGATAATCAGTTGTAATCAGAAATGCTGATAAATATTTTTCCACACTTGACATTTTATGAACCCAACAACTGCTTGATCAATCGTGAAAATAATGGACAGTTTAATCAGTTATGGAAATAATCGTTAGTTGCAGCCCTATTTGTACACTTGCTCTGGAACACCACTGCCCTGGAAGCAAAACTCAGAAAAACTCAGATATGAGGATGCTGAGCTCCACAGAGGGTCGCAAGGCCCTTTAAAAATGATGGGTGTAATAATTCAAAATACAGAATAACTCAGCATTCGACTTTACCCATCATTTCTGCATATAGGTTCTTTTAACAGTTAAATGACCAGTGCTGCATTTAAAACGAGTAAAATGAAAGAATATACATATATTTGAGATGTAGAGTGCGTTCCTCTTTTTGTAAATACATAGGGATCTTTCGATGTGAATAACAAGACAACAAATATGGCTTCCTTAATTACAGAAAGAATTACGAACCACTAGTTGAGAGGATTTAATTAGGGACATTGCTCTTGGAAAAACGAGCCATTGAAAGGGGGACACGACTGCGTCACAAAACCAGACGGCAAACCGCCACAGACACAGACGTTAGCTGCCATTTTACCTCTAATCGGCAGGGGATCAGATAACATAGACAGGGACACCACACAGCATAAAAACAAATCCTCATCTAAAAACACACACTCATATGTACCCGCATGACGAATACAGTCACCAAAAGACGAAAACATCGCAGCGGAACTGCTCTGGCAATACGGACATGACAGCGTCAACACCGCTAGTGCTAAACTGTTCTTCCTGGCTAACACTTAGAGAAAAACCCGCGGCTAACTATTGACTTACCCTCTATCTCTGCCACGATCCCTGTCTGAAAAGCCAGGCATAGTGTAGCAGAACACCGAGGGCAAAACGGGCTTCGTTTGAGTCCTTGCAGCCGACAAACAACACAGGAGATGAGTGCGGGAGATGTGGTCGGAACTGAGAAATTAAAAAGAAAATGCCGGCAGACAAAAGTCTGACTGAGAGACGGATGTGACGTCAGACGAGGCGAATAACTAACTTAGTATCATTGCGCGTCACTTGTCAGCACCAATTGCACTATTTTACTTCCATAGACCAGAGTACATTAACGGTTTCATAGAGCAGCACCTAATCACGTTAGTCTAACTCGAGAATATTACAAAAAGAAGATAATAATTTGCGGTCTTTCAATCGTCGTTATTCAGTTTTCAGAAAAAAAATATGATTACTTAATAGAACATTAAAACGCAACCCAAACAAACAGGAAGAACTGTTAAAAAGACGACATATGTATTTTCAAAATAGGTTTTAATAAAGGAAGATGAGAAATTAAGGTTTCATAAACATTTTTTTAGGAATATTTTTTGGATAGTGAGTCCTTTCAAGTGTTTAAAACTAGTGAATGCATTTTCTTGTCATTTGTTCTTAATTCCACAAAAAGCAACATTCCACATCAACCAAAAATAACTTAACATGTTTACTAATATTCAGAGATAAATGTGTTAAAATTGAATCATTGATTTAAGTCATACATTTTCCTTTGTTGAATTATTAAATAAATGTTTATCCTATCAATCACTTTTCTTTCTTTTTAGGATGCAGTGAAGAAATCATTAAAAAAAATTTAATTTGTTTCCACTCTGATGTTAATGTAGTTCCAGCCACTCATTCCTTGTCTTGATTATCAGGGAAGGTCAGACCAAGTTTCCTACATTTCCTGGGCTTTGGTTCTGTGACAGAAGAAGAGACATTTGAATAAGCCCTTGGTTTTCACAACAGAGATTCTGTTTTCTAAACCTGTAAAGGTGAGAATCACATCATCCTGTCATCATCTTTAAATAGACACACATCTCTGTTGTAACAGAGAAAACTATGATTGAGTAAACATTTCATTAGTGGATAATGGTTGTTAAAATAGAGTATACGCAGGAACACGGTACTCACGACAAAACTTCTTCCACAGTAAATATCTGAGGTCAGTGTAAGTGGAGTTTAGTTGGTCTGTTGTTTTCTGCAGATCAGCGTAAACTGCCAATAACTGGTCTCTATCTGTGTCCCACTTGGTTTTGTCTTTATTCACTGTTCCAAGATGAACAACAACATAACATGAACTGAATACTCCCATGCTGTATGTTGTATTATCAAAGACAAAGTGTTAATCTTACAAATATTGAAAAACTGAATAAAGAAAATTAACCCACTTTGGACTCCGATGCCAATGATTCCAGCCAGGAGGAGAAGACACACTGCCCCCAGAGCCACAGAACAACATCTATCATGGTTCCTTTTTCTTGGGGTTTCACTCATCACAGACACTTAAAACACCAGGGTCAGAATTATGATCCTTGAACCCACCGAAAATATGCTGAATGCATTGCTGATCATACTTGCTTTGTGGCGTATCTCTGCAGGTCCTGGTATAGCTGATGACATGCTCTCCACCCAGGGATTGTCATATATTCTCAGGCTCTCTGCACTGACATAGATATGCAGTTTACTCCCCTTGTCATCCTCATCAAAGTGAACCTTCTCGATGACGTCCGCCTCATTGTACACATGCTGCGACATCATTTTTCTTCTTCTGCAGAAAGAAACGTGAAAAAAACATAGATATATAATTAACAAATATTAAATTGTGATATTAAAGTTGTTTTCTGAAAGAGGTTTGACAGTTAGACTGATGATGATGTGACAAAGAAGAAAAGCAGTGCACGAAATATGGGAAGTCACAGCTTAGTACCGTTTGGGGACCTGCTTGTTCCCTTTAAATCCACCTGACCATCAGTGACAGCTGACATTTGATTTGTTGTCAATAGCTAGAGGTAATAGTCAAGTTGCAGTGCTTAGTTATTAACTGAAACGCAGACGCACAGTGAAATGAACAAAAGCATGGATGAGGAACAGTGACGGAGCTCACAGAGCAGCACACACAGCTCTTCATTGTGGTCTGAGGACAAATATCAGGAGACGAGTTACATGTCTCTGATGACTGTACTGTCATATGTGCATGTGTGCATACTTTAGGTGTGTGTGTTTAAGTTTGGAACAGTCTCCATGAAGACCTGAAGGCAGCAGAGAATGTTCATATTTAAAACAACAACAACAACAACAGCTTTTTAACCTGGTGTTTACCTGAGATCTATAATTTATTTGTACTCTTTTATTAAATTTTAGGGTGATTTTATTCCTCCCTTTAGTGTCCTGTGACATTCTCACCTCATTTATTGATATTTAGTTACTTATTTTAGCTCGTGATTCACTTATCGGTTTCATTACATTTTATTTGTTACTACTTTGTTATTTGAATTTCTCTTTTGCCTTCTTTTCCTCCTGTTTAGGTCATTCATTAGTATTTTAGTCTCCAGTGTTTTCCCTCACAGCTGTGACTGACTTTGAGTTGAGTCAAGTTTGATTGATTGATACAAGATCCCAAAATCTGTAATTTGCAGATATCAGAAAGAGAAAGGAACAGAGAGCAAAACTGGCGTGTGGCCCAATTCTAGCCCATGCCTCCCATACCTGACACTTTCACCTGGCTCACACACCCCCTCGAATTAAGGCATTTGGCCAGTCTGCTCCTGTTTGCCAGATTTATGCCACAGGCTTGACACGTGTCAGCCAATGTCACACATGTTTTTTTTAGGTAATAGAATCCGTCCAGCAGTACCACATAGTTGCAAGCTGTGAGTTCACTATGTTTTAAATCACATCTTTTACTGAGTAAAAGAAAAAATGTTGGCCTGAATTAAAAAACAAATATATATATATATATATATATATATATATATATATATATATATATATATATATATATATATATATATATATATATATATATATATATGTATATTAGAAATCCACTTAAATGAAACTGGAAATGAGCAAATTAAGTGGACAATAAACCATTTTATTATTCATATTCATTTGCCAAAAAAGCATTATTTTCTTTTTCAGAATATATAATTTTCAATATAATTGCTTCTACAAACCTGAAAGTGATACAATTCTAATGCAATAACCCTGTCATACAATAGAATCACTCATTCATTTTGACAGGAGAAAGCCGTTAGTTCTGTTTGTTACGCACTCTACACGTGTCGGCGAATAAACAGATGCGGAATCAATCCAACGGTGGATCGTACAAATTTATCCAAGTATTTTCTTGCAGATTACATATCTATCAGTGCAGCTCTTATCTTCAGCAATGGAGTTGAAAGGATTGGGATTCAAGTACAGCGTCTGAAACTTCTGTAAACAGGCGTCATTTTGAGATCCTTCATCTGACTGTCCACTTGACCAGACCAACCTAGAGATTAACAACAATGTTTTTGATTTACATTTAAGGCAACATTAAACACACAAATAAACACGGAGAGGACCTTTAGTTAAATTTGTGAGTCGGGTCTTAAATGCTTGCAAAAAGTCCCACAGTTATGAGATTATACATGCACACCAAGCCTTATTGTCATTTTTTTTTTAATAGAATTAATTAATTATTTATTTTCATAGCTCAGCTTTAATGTAAAGTGTGTTCTGACATTCATTTGAAATGTAACACAGCCATAAATAAGAATGTGGAAAATATCTTACACTTGGCCGATCACCGTTCCCTTGACCAATTTTGTTACCTTCTTCCGTTGCCGTCTTTCTAAAAATGTCCAGATAGACTGAATGTCTGCGTTCAAATCTGTCTACAATGAGAAACATTGAGATAACTGTGAATTATACATAATCACTCACACACGTCAGAAGGAAAAAACAGTCTAAACTTTGGCTATTATATTATTTCTGTTTCAGCTCCTCGTTTCCATCTCATGTGTTTTCACATTCACCTCTGCAGTTTTGCAGAAGTGACTATGGAACTTTCTTCCCCTTTTAAGTCCACAGACTTCATGTCTTAAAATTAAAATATTAAAATACGGAAGGGGAAGCAGGTTTTGTGTTGTCATGCCATGTGTATGTATCAGTGTTCAGTTTGTTTCAAGAGAAATAATGGTTCATTTTCCTCTCACCTGTTCTGTAAGGCTGGATTCAGTCAGCAGCTGCGCATCATGACTCTCACAGAACTTCTTGCTGTCACGGATTGTCTTTAAAGGCGAGATAAAAAAACAGCCACTTCCAACCTTCTTCCAGTCAGCAGGACAGGTTATTCTCTCTGTTCAACAACACAGCATATTCATCTGTCACAAAATGCACATATTACAGCATCGATAACCTCAGCATGCTGACGTTAAAACCAGCAAATCTACAACTGGCTAATAATCATTTTTCAGTATAAAAGTTAGATAAGACAATTAACCATTTTAAGGGAGCCATGTTGTCCGTATTTTCAGGACTTGATACTGATCCATATTTTATCTTTTAAATCTATTTCTTTCCAGTGGGACATGGTTCTTTCAGTAATGCAGTGAAAGTCTTATGTTAGTAACCACTGTGGGTCATGTTGCCATCAAGGATACAAAACTCACAGCATTCACAGATACAAGTTGCTAATTTTTGCCATTACTTCAAACATAAAATCCCTTCCTGAATGCATTTTGCAGGGTTTTCAACAAATATTTGTTTTGTACACTGTACGTTTAAATAAATGAGATAATGAACATAGATAGCTAGATTGATTGATAAATAAAAGCCACACACTCACAGTTTTTCAAAGTTGTTGCTGTACTTGATGTCTCACAATATGTATTTACCAATCAAACATGATCAGAACGGTAATGATCATACAGTATATTATACCCAATACTTGCCATAACAATGAACCGGTAAACGTCCGAAATATGAAATCAATATGACAGTAAATCAATATTCTTATGTCCACTCACCAATCTGCTTTTGTAATTGGTCTCTCTCCGCGGTCAAGTTGGCATTGATACTTTTCATTTCACTGTTATTTGTCTGAAGTTCATCTCTCTCCGCGGTCAAGTTGGCATTGATACTTTTCATTTCACTGTTATTTGTCTGAAGTTCATCTCTCTCCACGGTCAAGTTGGCATTGATACTTTTCATTTCGTTGTAATTTGCCTTCAGGCTTTCATCTTGAATCACTGCCACAGCAAAAGTCCAACAGGTTAACAACCAAAACTCACATACACGTATTTAGGGCGGTAATTTATCATAAATGCTTCAAGTTGATAATTTTTTGGAAAACTTACTAAAGACCACCAGGACAGCGATCGCGGTGACTGCTGCCAGTAGGAGAAAACACAGCAGCACAAGACAGACAGTGGTCAGCCTCAGGTGTCTCCTAATTGAAGGTCCATTGACTGGAATGAAGGAAAGGACAAACAATTAATGGCTTCATATGCAAATAAGCTTACAAGGCAATTTGTCAAATCAGTAAATCAAATTATATTTATGCTTCACAATGGTTGCTTCTGGTTGTATTCCTCAGGACATGGTCAGACTGAAAGAAACACACAGTGTCAACAGAGTAAAAACAAATGCAGGTTGCCAAAATCAACAAGTCAAAAAGGCAAAATGTCCTCCTGAGCAGTCCATCGCAAAACACTACAGGAAATGACATTGGTTTGTAGAAGTATTTCTGGTTCAACAACAGAGAATCCAGGTGAGGGGAGCAGACTGGAAGCATATCATGATAATCACCAACATCTGACATGACTCTGACGCGTTCAGTCACATCATGAAGGATTGTGATGCATCTCCCACAAACACTGTGAATAAAAAGGTCATCTTGTTATCTGACAAACAGACACATACGTACTTTGCTCTTGATCCTTGGTGGGGCTGTCTTGTAATTCTGGCAGCGTGCTTCCCTCTGGCCAGTAGTTGTCATAAATCGTCACATTATCTGTGTTTTTGCAGAAGTCTGCTTTTCCGTCCTCCTTCTCGCCTATCTGAAATCTAACTTTCTTGGTGAGGCTGGGGTTGGCATAGACATCATCAGACATTATTGCATAGCCTCTACCTCTACTCCTATTTTGTCACTAACACTCAACCTTGATCAAATCCTCACTGCTTTGTGTGACATGCAAATTAATGATTGCTGATACAGTGAGCCTTTGTTCAGAGAAATATGGAAGTAAATTCCCCTGAATGAGGAATCTATCTATCTCTCTATCTGTATAACAAAATGCTGCTGTGCCCTAACTTATATAACTTCACCAATCCAGTCCAGTTTTATTTATTTACTTCTATTAGACGTGGAAATACAACCCATAAAACACTCTTTCCCACTAGCCAAAAAGTGATTGCAGCTCCTAACTTGTGACCTAAATGTTTTTTCTGCCTCCAAAACCTTTGATTTCATTCATGGTGGTAATATTTGGCAGATCGTACCCTGTCCTTTTCACTTGTTGGAATAACCTCAAAGGGCCAATGTAACCCATGAAATGCTCAGCTACTACCTATGATTTATTTAAGCCTCATAATATCCTGATTTCATTCAAGATGGCAATATTTGGCAGATCATACCTCACCCAGTCCCTTTACCTGTTATTTACAATTATGTAGAAATAAAACTTGTGACTGATAACACTAAAAGCTTATATAGACCATAAAAAAGTACTGCATATTCAAAAGATGCACTGTGTGAACGTGAATGGCAAAACTGTAGTAAAAGGTGTTTTGAGTGGTCAAGATTAGGAATGTGCTATTTAAATTCTATTTACTTATATACTTAAGGAGTTTCACCGTTCTGTGTTGGGCGGCTGGACCATCCACTTATTTGGAAGTTGTTTCATCTCCCTGATGCATTGATTTAGGAGTCTCTCTCTCCCCAATTGCATAAACATAAGTGGAGCACATCCTCAGGACTAAAGCACTGATGTTAGTTGCTTTTGACATCGTGCCTATGAAATCCCAGAAGCTTTAACTTTCAGTGAAAATTTATCACACCAAGGAGCAAAACTGGATCATAGTTACACAGGCAGATGATCATAGCCTTGTTTATTTGTAGTTTATTACTGTACACACACCTTCTCAGGAGTCATATGTACATATATTTCTTTCTCTCCCTCACACAAACAGTCACAAACACACAGAGCACATACGATTTTATAAAAATGACTCAGTGTCTGTGCAGGGTAAAATCAGTCTTTGATCTACGAAGGACATTTGCATCTGCATACTCCATGCACACACTTACACACAGTGCCTTGATTTACACAGAACAGACCTCATTCAAAAAATAGACAAGTGACAAATGAGTGTGTGGCTCAGTGGCAATCAAGTGAATTTGGGTCCTTAAGATGAGAAGCCAATACAATATCTAAGCTTTGTTGGGGTGTGTAGTACACATGCTTCCTTCCCTTTCTAAACAGGAAGCCCACAATTTTCTTGGGGGCCATGTGTTTAGTCCAAAACAAACTCCAAATACACGTTTACAGCTGTAAACGCAAGTAAAGTGTGATTTGTGTCGCATCATACGCACGTCCCTATAGTGCAAATTTAAACACATACCTGACAGGTTTCCCTTTGCTACATATTGGTTATCGAGTAAAAGAACGCCCTGAGTGTGACCCGTATAATTTACCAGAGCTAAGAGCTGACATAAAAACTGAATGCATTTGTTCAGATACAACACAATCTCAGTCTCAGTCAGTATCTGGGTGTTTTTTTTTTTAAACAAAAATGAAATGTTTAATCTATATTCAAAAAGATTTACTTTGTTGTCCCCTTTTTCCTGCTTGATGACGGAGATGTGCTTCATGGTTTGTTCTGTAACATGACAGGGAAAAGGTTTTAGAGCTTAAAGCAGGATTATCGGTTAGCCAGATATCTTAACTAAATTGTGCCTGAAACTAACATTCTTTTCTTCTTAAAAATATTATCCCACTTTATAACGTTGATATAAAACTGGTAGTTAGTCACAGCCGCCTGACTCATATTCAATATTCTCCATCACTAAAACGTAATTTTTACTGATTCCTGAGAAAATATTTGTGTCTTCAGCTGTTACGGCTAATTGCTATTTTTTATTACTTGTATTTGGTGCTGGGTAGGCAACGTATTGTTAGTGTATTAGAGATCACACAGCTGCCTGCTGCAAATAAACCTGTTGAACCAAGACAACACAGCCCCAGAAATATTAAAACAATGAGCTGAAAGATGCAAGACACGAGCCATAACTGAGCTGGGAGTCTCTGGGATCATCATAACAAATAAAACCTTTTTTTTCCATCTTTAAAATAAATGAATACACTTTTAAGACCGAGTTCCTGATCTCAGAACAGTCTGATTTTATTCAGTGCAGTTATGAAGCTAACTGGAGTAATCCTGCATTATAATACAGACCACTGGTGTTGGCAAACACCAAATAAAGAGGATTGAATAATCTTAGTCATCTCAGGCCTCTAAATGTTATAAGTGTATCTCAAAACAGAGGGACCTTCTCATCATATCCACATTCTTAACTTGAACATATACTGTAAGTAAACCAATGTCAGCAGATAAAGAGAAGAGAGGCCATGTGAAGGTGTTAAGAACAAAGCGAGTGTGCTTTAGTGTTGACACATGACCAGAGACAAAAAAAGGAACCACCAGAGCATGTTTGAAGAAGAAAAAACAAAACAAAAAAAAAATCACAATTGAGGCCTAGTTCACACTCACTCACTTATAAATTACTACAAGAAAAAGGTAACAAAGATCATTTATGGCAAAGAAAGAACCCTGCTTGACAGAGTGAGTGTGTCTATTCAATGTCTGATTTGTCGTTTTTGCTTAGGTTTCACTGTCTCAAACGCGCTCTCACACACACACACACACACACAAACATAAACACATACAGACGGCTTCACAAGCACTGACTACCTGCCTTTCACCAAAAAACAGTAAACACAACTTGAGATATTAAAAAAGAAATAAAATAAAAAAATTAAAATAAAAGCAACAATTCCTCTCATCGTCAACAGTGGACCTGCCTCCAAGCTTACTTGTTCCACTGTGGCTCCGAAACTGTTGCCTGGCAGCCAGCTCATCACCTGGACACACACAGAACAGTGAAAACAAACTGTTCCAGGTAAACAGTGTAGCATAAGGACCCCTTCATATTATGGGGGAGTACAGTCAAAGTGTGTGATTGTCACTGGGTTAGGCTGACACACCGAGTGTGCAGAGAAATGCCAGGGATGAGAGGAAAACAATGTCTGGTAATGGCCCAACATGTCTCTTTGACAGTAGTCAGTCCACTACTGAGTTTGTGTGGAAGATGTTTCCACTGGAGTTCCGTGTCATGTCGCCTCCACAGCCTCTAGTAAGGATCTAGAGCACCAAAACCAACTGTTTCAAAAGCACTGGGGTGTATTTTTTTTGCAGGTGAAGTTGGTGGAGCATGAAAGTCGGCAACATATTAAAAATGTTTGTTTCTCCATGTTCAGACAATGCCATGTGCTTGGATTAGGGAACAAACAAGCGAAAAAAAGTTCCAGTTGTAGCCCAGAACTCAGTTCAAGAGTACAGTCTCCAGGTCTGGCTCCAAAAGGAATAACACTGCCCATTGCTGGGTCTCCTTCGACTTTCCACAGGCTGCCACTGGGTTGCATGGCTTAACGGTGCGCCATCTTGTCCAAAAGAACGTGGTTCAGTGGTGACGCCAATGCTGGATTTGTAAACAAGGGTGTTTAAGTGTGGATATGGTATGTGTGGGAGAACTAGTTAAAGATGAAAGCGAAATATTTGATGCTACTCTGTAAACAAAAATTGTAATATTTGGGAGGTGTGTTGACAGCCACTGTGGTTCTGTGACAGAGCTGGGCAGCGGTGGTGGTTTAAGATCAGCTTGAGTCAAGCTAATCCGGTCTGAAGATTGGGATCTTAGGTAGAAACTCTATTAGGATGACCTACAGACAATAAGAGACAAAGCAACTATTCACTAGAACAGTCCAAACTGTGACACAATGACAGTACTACTGCCAGACAATGTTGCTAGGCTCCTTCATGATATAATCAGATTCACAGAAATTGAAAACCATGTCAAAAAATTACAATAAAGAATCTGTCACACTATTTGCACTGTAAAAACAAACAAAAAAATACAGCCTCTCTGTTTTTACATGCATGTTAAAAGTACGAGTTTAGTCGGACTAAGACAATAATAACAGTAAACATGTTAGTCTGACTAAAATCAAGCTGCTTTTACTAGAGCTAGATTACTATGTAATAACTAACTGTTATAACTGAGAATAAAATGAAAGCCACTGACATCCAGGTGTAAAAAGAAATAACTTGTCAAATGGTTATCCATTATCCAGTAAAAATCATTCTCTATCCTGCAGACTCTCCAATTGTATTAAAAATGAACAGATGCCTCAAAAAAACAAACAAACAAACATACTCACATATTCCATCATATTGTTGGTTTCACACTTCCTTTTGCTTAGTCTCCAATGCAAACACAACTAAAAACAGAATGCAAAAGAGGAACAGGGAGTTTGCATTTCATGATACACAGCTAATACATAGATAGCTGCTCTTTCTCTCTACTCACCTTGTGGTAAAGTCTGCTGTTCTCCCAATCCAGCAGTTTCTCGAGAGATCGTCTTGTCTGTCAAGCAAATCCACAGTAGTATTTAAAAAAGGATGTTTGTTTTTAACCAAATGTTTAGCTCAAGAATCCCAGTGTGACACAGATGTGAAGATAAAGAAATCTCACCCTCTTGCTGAGGCAGATGACGGGCCACAAACTGAAGCCCAGCGTGCAACAGCAGCAGAGGCAGCCACACAGGAGCCACCGCACATTCACTGGCAGCGTCTTCCTCAGGCAGCCGTTGACACGGTTGATACTGGCTTTAAATTCCTCTGGGGCAACCTAAAGTAACCACATTCACATTCACAATGTTTGTGCCAAAGAGAGGACATTTAGCTGGAATATAATATAAATCTTAAAATGAATCAAACATAAGAATGGGACTGTACCATAGTTAATGTCAGGAGAAAAATATAAACTTCTTAAAAAATACTCACCTTTCCTGTAAGTGCTGAAGGAACTTCGGACTCAAATTTGTTACTAAGCCCAAACCTGTGGAGGATTTAAAAAGGTTAACTTCAATATGTGCCAGGTGTCATCATGAGCAGTGGGCTCACAAAAGAAACAGCACAAAGAAAACATTAGTCAACAATTACCAGTTCCCTTACTGATAAAAACAAATAACAAATGTTAGAAAAGTAGTGAAAATCTGAAATATGAACGTTTGCCTATTTTCCAGGATCAAGATTTCACTGGAAATCACGACAGTGTTTTCAAAAATCATGTGCACAGGCACAGTGAGGTGAGTTTCATGCTTAGTTTCTGTTAACGTAGCCACAATTTGCAACAGCCTCTACTGGTATTTCTAACTATGAAGATAATTATAGAGGGATAGATTTTAAATTACAGATACATTATTGTGGAGCAACACACTAGGACTAAACAGAGTTACTATGTTTTGCTTTCCTTTTTATATGTACTTAACACATTGTTTAATGGCGCCTGCCATCATCGCCATGTTTTCACGTTTTGAAGTGGAACATATTTGAAGGGATAACTACTGGAACGCAAATGTCACCATATTTGTAGTTCTCTGATGTACTGGGGTTAAGGAGGGATGAGCGGATGAGTTGTCTGTTTGTTGCTATATGTGCAGTCTCACCATTAAATATCACCAACTCCTACAAACTGGACCTTTAAATCTTTCTGTTATGTAGATCTATAACGATTTATTAAGAGTATTTACTTATTATCACTCTACTTCAATATAAATATTAGCAAAACATTGTTTAATTACTATTACATTTATGTAATGTGTTGTGTGTGCAGTGACAATGTTTTAAACCTTTTTTATTTTCTATCTGAACCTGAATTGTAAGTGAACATCCCTGTTCCACAGTTTGGGCAATTACTTTTCTCACATTATTTGTCGTTTACGTGGTTGTTCACTTTGTTAAACAGATTTTAACGTCAATAATACTTGCTAGTTGAATTAATGTTATACAGATGCCATCAATTGGTTACGGTGCATAAACAAAAACGAAAGCTAAATCTAATCAGCCACTCCTCGCTTACTCCGTGGCTTAGCTCAGTGCTAACTGTAGCTAGCGGGGCTACGGTAGGTCACCGGCAGCGGCTAACTCAGCTAGCAGTCTGCTAACCGCGGAACTCCGCCGCTGTTGATCCCGTCACGGTAACGGCGAGGTCGTCTCTCTCTGACAGTGAGCCACAGCGGTTGCTTACACAGTGACGTGGCCAGATCCTCGCACCACCACCGGGTCTGGAGCGTACTTAAGGAGCTGCTCCTCCGCGGCCCTGTCCTCGTCCTCCTCTTCCTCCTCCTCTTCGTAGATCTCGTCAAAGTCCTCCATCATTGCACGACTCGGCTGCGCGCTTCCCGGGAGAGACACCGGGAGAGACACGATGCCGACGGACGACGAGACCTCACCGAGGAAAAGACACCGGAGTGAACCGTGAAGACAAGTACAATAAAAAACAGTCCGTCCCTGAAACGATTTACTTCACATCGTTCAGACTCCGAAACAAAACATCAACATCCGCCGCAGTAACAGTACGACACCGGAAAGGGGATGTACACACTTACGTCTTATTTTATTTTATTAGAGCTATCTATGACTGCAAGTTACAGATTTATAATTTTACACACCGACAGACATACACTGCCCAGCCAAATTAACTTATTTTGGGGAAAATCTATTGTTTCGTTTCTTTCACATAAGCAGGTATATTATCACTCATTCAGTGGATGTGTTCACGTATATGTATATGTATATATATACATAGCCCACATATATATAGCCCGCAGTAAGAGGATGTGTAGACAAACACATGACTAACAAATTGTATTATACAGTAAATAAATATCATATTTGTAAAAATTCTAAACTTTTTTCTACAGACTGTGGCCTACATACATTTTTGCTTTTACTGACAGAGAAATCTTTATCGTCCCCATATGTAAACTGTGCAAATGTGTTTTTTTTCCTTTATCAATTACAAACCTAAGGTCCTGCATTTTACAAACATGTTGACGTATCATCAATAAAACAGACATTATTTGTTGCAGTGTTATTACATATTCACTGGATTAAAATAACTTACGACTGTCAACGTGGGGCTACAGTAGTGTGTTACTACTTTAAGACCAATTGAATTTACAGTGTACATCTGTAAAAGTTGTATTGTCAGTATGTAAAAGCTTCAAAATTTAAATACATACATACAAATTAAATTACAAATACATCAATTGCTTTCAACTTCAGTCCTTAAGTAAATGTTCTAAGCAATTTCCAATCATTGCTGCTATGAATGCAACCCTGATGGAGTTACAGCCTGTGAATTGCCATCCAGTTATAATACTACAGTAGTATTATATCACTATATTATTCTTGTTTTTTTTTTTTTTTAAATATCTAATAGTACGTAATAGTATGAGAAGTAGTAGTAGTACTACAACTATTACGTACTAATACCTTTTTTTTTTTTTTAAACAAGAATAATATAGTCTTGGAAATACTGAAACGGAAGTTGTGCAAAAGTACCTTCAAAATAAGACGTGAACGCCGGCAAGTAGTGACAGTTGTTCGTCTTCTTAACCCCAAATGTCACAGGTTTTGCCGTTTTGTCTCAAGTATAACCTATATATATGGCTATTTTGATTGTTCTACACATTAGCAGAACATTTTTAATCAAAAGGCTGCCACTGCGAGTCATTGTTTTATTTTTGTAAGGTTAGACCGGAAAAACACAAAAGTCAGCCTGTATAACTATAGCCCGTCATGTTTAAACATCTACCTTCTACCGTAAGAAACCACATAACGGGTGTTTACATGTTGTCGAATAAAAATAAGTAAAAAAATATGGTTTACATTTTATCAGTCTACCAAGATAAGTGTAACGTAGCCTGGCGAATCTGGTGAGACAGTACTTCCTGTTTCGGGGGCGTGGAGACGAGTGAAGCGCCGTTGGTGTGTCTTAAATCTCCTCAACACTTGTGTTAAGTGATACTATTTGGTAAAATGATAAAAACACATTACTTAAAGATAATGTTCCAGGTCGTTAAAGACTTAGTTCCGGTCGTCACCTGCGGAGTTTTAACAGTGATCCTGTCGTCGTGTGTTTTGTTTGGTATTCAAACGTACTTCAACTTAACCCAGGGGCTGTTCAGCGTCGGTGCCTCTGTCTTTCAACACGGGCACATCCACAAGCTTTTTATTCATCCTTTCTATCATAAAACCTTGGACCAGCTTCTCCTGCACGCCACAGCCCTGGTGTTCCTCAGTGGCAGTTTGGAGAAAGGTTTTGGCACGGTCCGGTTCCTTTTCGTCTTCTTCCTGCTCTCCACCACCACTGGCTTGTTGTACAGTTTCCTGGGTCTCATGCTGCCTGGCAGCAGCCACGCTGAAGGCTTGGTCCCTGTGGCTCTGGCCTGTGTGGCTCTGACTACAATGCACACCAAGATGGTTAAAGGATTCCTGTGTGGAGTCAGTTTCCCCACCATGGTTCTCCCCTGGTTGCTTCTCCTAATCATCACTGCCCTAGTTCCCCATTGTGTCCTTCCTTGTAACATCGTTGCTGTCCTGGTTGGGTGGACATTTGGGAAAGGATGGTTCTCTCTCCTGAACATGCCCGAGGCCAGGGCTGGAGCTCTGGAGAAGAGGATGCCTTTCAGGTTGTTGAAGAGCATCGGTGGTGGCATGTTTGTTCCTGCTTCCGCAGAGGAAAGAAGGAAAAGTCTGCTTCCACGCATCACTCCAACACCTGGGTCCTACCCGGTCCAGGCTTATGCTCCATTATCCAGCATTAAAGCTACTGATACCATAACATATGAAGGCTGGCATAACTCAGCCAGTGCTCTGTCTGGTCCCACACCACCTCTCCATCTCCATGGACATGGCTGCAACCACAGCCACCATGCACATAGTCATGGTCAGCTTTAGTTATGTTCTCTCATATGGATGCTTTACGACACTACACTAATATACAGATGAGCCCTATTTTAGTACTACTGCTGTATTTGCCACTCCTGAAAAACAACAGTAACGGTTCACCAGCTGCATCTCCAGTTTTGGGAGTCAAATAAACTGTCAACTGTAACCTTCGTACACAAGTTTAAACTTGTTTTTTTCAATACATTGTCTTTTGCATTTTTTTTTTTATTTTAAAAATGTAAAATGTATATATAAACTTTAACATGGCATTATATCCTAGATAGAAACACTGCCATGTTAAATAAAGGACAAGGAATAATGAGATACTGGTGCAAAACAGATGGTATCCTGCTGATACCATAGTCAATTTTTTTTTTTATTGTTTGCTATTTTTGTTTCTGTGACATAAAAAACAAAACAAGCTCATTTGTTTATATAAGTAGTGTGCTTTGAGAATGCAATTTGCACTGGAAAAGCAGTAAAATTAAGCACCAAAAATACATTTTGGTTGTGTTAATTCACATTCAATGCTCCTGAATTATTATTTTTTTAATATTGCAATCAATAACAAAGCACAGTGTTGGAGAGTTTAATTCAGCAAACAGTTTGGTTTAATTGAATCGTACTGATACCGGACACAGAGCTTGGCATGGCACCTGAGGCCAAGTCACACTTGAACAAAAGGGAGAGTGAGCTGCACAGGTATCATCACATCAGTTCGGTAAAGGGCTCATTCCTCCCAGGTGTCTCCATAGATGTTCTTCTTCTCTGTAAGAAAAAGAAAAAAAATGTTTTCACAGACTACTGGGAGCCGGTGTGCTCACATCAATTCCTCAACTTTTTCTAATCACAGCATGTGTTTTACACATTTTTGCAGTCATACCCTACCATTTTTCTTGGGTCTTTCTCGTTCCTTCTCAGGTGTTGATTTGAGCAGTGTCTCAGCCTTCTGGGTGAGTGTGACTTCATAGTTTTCTCTGTTTTTGAGCCTCAGGTCCTCATAGAAGATATTAGGCTTCTTCTGAGACTCTTCCTCTTCCATGTATGACTGGGCTGAGGCTGATGGGAACACAGACAAAGGTGATGGGATTCAAAGGGTGAACAAAAAATCTTCATACTCGCTATGTTTACATGTGCAAAATGTCTTCATTCTGAAACGATTTGTTCTGATTTTTGACATGCGTAGTGTTGTCTAATTCTGCCGAAGTGGAAGCAGAAAAGGCTTCACTTCTGCTTCTGTATTAAACAAATCCTGCATGTGTCTGCTCGTTACCTCACTGTCCACTATCCATCTAATTTCTTGGTGATTTTTTTGCATCTGTTCATTATTCTTTATTGGAATGAAAATACAGCAGTAACAAAACGGAAACACGTCACATTTATGTGGATCTGACACGTGATAAGATGTACCTAAATTTGAACGCATCTTTAAAATAACTATTGCTATCAGTCCAGCGTAGTTCCAATTCATACCCTTTTAAGATCGATTAAGTAGGATGTAGTTTAGAATGCAGGGAAACGGGAAGCTCATTTCAGGTCCAGTTATTTATACTTTACTTCTGCAAATCAAACAATTAGAAGAAGGAAATGTAATATTATAGTGTTTTTATTTACAGTGTATATGTACAAACGAAAACGGGCTATATCGCTGTGCAAATAACACACAACTACCAGCTATTTATATACACACTTCCCTTGCAAAATCCACACAGGCCTGAGGCAGAATAGGCTCCACTGTCATGTATGTTTCTGCAACACTGTCAATCAAAAACTGGTTCTGCCTTTTAGACAGTTCCTCCAATCATCATGCAGAAGCCCAGTGTCCGTCCCTGCCTACTGCTCCATTGACTCTGAGAGAAGCTGAGCTTCCTTGGAAGTGACGTTTTTGCCACTTTGTCCAATCAGCATTAAGCTTACCGCAGTGAAAAAAACCTATTCTGTGCCATCCCATAGAGAACAATTGAAGCTGAGCAGAGGCTGCTACAGGAATATGAAAATCACGTAAGACAATCTGTCATCTGTGATAAACAGCTGGTTCTGAATGAACTATTGACACATTCTAATCAAAAGATTAGAGGAAGCTGAGTTTCCCTTGCTGTCTTAGAGCAATCGCCACTGGTAGAATGTATGACCATTATTGCACAGTTTATCACAGTTCAAACAAGGGCTGCCAGGGGTACCTGGAGCACTGAAGTCATCTGCTTTGCTCGTTTGACTGAAGCCATATTCATTGTCTCTGGTGAAGCCAGACATCTGGCTGGGTGCCTCTGATGACTGAAACATGGGGTCAAATGACTCACTGTCAGGGTCACTCATCTCTGACTGAGGACCTTTGGAACTATGGATAAAAACAAAAAACTGGTAAATGGGTGGCAGATAAATACATTTGCATGCAGTAAAAAAAAGAAAAGTGTATGTGATGCTCACTATTGTTGAGGTGGTCCAGTCCTCTGTCTGAGAACTTCTCCCAGAGGGGAATTCTCCAACCTCTTGAATTTCTCCTGGCATGTCTTCATATATGACATCTTCCCAGCCACGTAGCCACATAAGCCAGCAACTGGAAAGACAAATACAACTAAGCCATACAACTAATAAACACATACTAATAGAGACACAACCATTAAAAATATATGACTGAAAGTTCTATGTACTAGCAATTAGCTGTTGGAGTCCATACAGCCTGTGTATGTAATACTAAAGCATAGTAACTAGTAACAGTAATTTGGGTTCCACTCCAGGTTTTAAGGGTTGTGTTATGGTGGCCTAAAGGTTTTACACAGTACTGTACAAAAGTTACACATTACATCTTTAAGAGGGGTATGGATTTAGTCATTTTAGGGGCTGTAGTTTATGATAAACGTGTTTTTAACAGTTAGCTCACCCATTGATATACGAGTGTATAAGTCTCAGTTCAACATTAACAGACTTACAGGCCAATTTTGGTAGAGATCCGAACCTTGGAGAAGCAGACAGCGTCCCTACAATTTCAAACAAGAAAGTGATAATTAAACATTTAGTATGAGTTTGCATTTAATTAACTGGTATTTGATGGTTGGTTGATTAATTGTTTCATTCACATTATGCATAGTACTACCTCTGGCAACTAGGGCCTGAGTGACAGCCATGCCAACCACAGAGAAAGGAACCGCTGTGAAAGAAGCATATTGAGTCAGAGCAGAAGTCACACAGAATTTAAATCCCACCATGTACTTTTACAACAATACTGTGACTTGTACATGCAAGACATAAACTTACACCTGTACCAAAAGCTCTCCTGGTTGCATTGTTTAAACACTGTCTTCTCATCTTCTGTGGGGATGTAGTCCAAGCCTACTGGTAGCTGACAACAAGACACACACAACACACACTTCATTATTCTGGCTATTAGCCATAATAATCATAAAATGAAGTAATATTTTTTATTCAGTCAAAAGTTTTTACAACATCCAAACAACAATTATACACAAACATAATATAAGAATCAGCATTAGTCATTTCAAACACTCAAGTGAAATATTCCTGATTTTTTTCCAGTTGCATTTTTTTTATTACAGTTGCAGCAACTGCTTTCATGTTGCTGCAACGATTGAATTTCCTCAATGTGGGAAAAGTCTTATCTTATCATAAATCATGGAGAAGTTCACTCAAAATAAGTCATTTGGATGATGCATGTGAAAGAAAGTGGAATATGGTTGAGGAAAAAGTGTTAGAGAATCGAAATTGATCAAATGTAGAGATGGAAATGTTGACTTCGTTTTGTTACTTGTAAATGTATTTGTTTATAGTCATTATGTTTATATTTTAACTGCTTATATTCTGTTTTATTAATTTGTTCAAAAATGTAACCATGAACTAAGTGGAGAGCAGTATGGATAATCATATTGAAAATATATTGAAAAAATTACAATACTTAGCAAAAAATAAAATACAATATATGGGGATTTAACAGCAATTCTATCTCCCAAAGTTAATGCTAACTAGCATGCTAACACGTTAGCACACGATAAACTGTGTGTGTACCTGTGCTCCTCTGCGCTGCTGCTGCTGCTGCTCTGAATAACCTGGCGTGGTGGAGGACATGTTGACGACAACGTGTCTGCTTTCACTGTATGAGGAATAACCAACTGCAAAACACTGAATCCTTCAATGCACGGGACAGTGTCATTGCCACAGTGAACAGTGACACAACCTGGAAGTAAAAGAAAATATGGGGATTTGTATCGCAGGAGCTCAGGAGCAGCTCAGGAGGAGTTGTTCTCATTTATGATTGTAAGGCGAACACTTGCACTGAATAACGGTGGTAAATTATTATTTTATATAACTACATCTTACACAAATGACTGTTTTATTGGGGTTCAAAATATTCCAAACAGAGCAAGCGCATAAGTAAGTTAGGCAGTTGAGCTTTAAACAGGATGTCTTATTTTGAAAGAGCTGGGGGTCATTGTGAAAGCATTGAAAACCAGACTCCCGCCCCCTATTGGTCATACAAATACTGACAAATTATTTATAAAATAAAACCACTCATTCCACGGCGTAACTGGCTTTATTACACATTACACATATTACACAGAAATACACAGGTGTAAATCTGCTTTTTTTGTCATGTTTATTTACATCAGTGGATACACTGCCATCTCCACCACTATACTTTAAATGTGATATTTTGTGACTTCATTGTTTGAAATCCTTTACCCAAGTGACACCTAACAAACGAGGAGATGACAAATTATTATTGTGACACCATAGTGACTTGTTCCTCGCACACTATATGTGTATATATTTACTGTTTGTATTGTTTATACTGGTTCTATTTCTGTTTGATAATATTTAATAATAGAATTGTCATTATGACTATAATGTGTGTCTAATATAAAGATATCAAGAAGTTACTCAAAAACCACAATTGTGTTGTAATAGCACTGTACGGTGTCTAGGTGATGCTGTTGCACTGGAGTATTGACTTAAACCTTCATGTTTGTTCTCAAAACCCAGTGAAGTTGTGGGTTCAATAGCAGGTCCAGGGAGGAAGCGACAGAGAGGGACAAGATCCCAGTCACAAGACACTTACTGATAAATGTAAAAAAAATAATAATGGTGTATTTTTTTTTCCTTTTAGTCATTAAGATGTCATTTATTGTGGTGTGTGTGACAGAGTATCTCCCCTCGTTTTAGTAAGCTGAGGTCCCTCCTAAGCATCAGCACAGTTGGGCTGATCACAGAATCACTGTGGGGTCATTTGGGCTGGTCAGATGTGGCATGTGACTGTCATCAGGTCCTTGTGGGTGCACTTGGAATAACTAGATGAGCACCTGGGTCATGCGTGTACCCCTCCAGTGCAATGTTTGAGTAAATATTATCAAATAAATAAATATTTTCTATTTCCAAAATACCAGTGTTGATTAATTCGCACTGCCCTTAATCAGTAAACATACATTCAGAGACCTTTCAAATGCTCGTTAACCAAGATATCTTATCAGCCAATCACATGGCAGCAGCTCGGCAGCAATTTAGGCATGTAGTCATGGTCAAGACAACCTGCTGAAGTTCAATCCAAACATCAGAATGGTGTGATAAATATGTTGGTGCCAGATGGACTTGGTGGGAGTTTTTCCAGAAACTGCAGATCTACTGGGATTTTTAACGAAAAAAAAAAGAAAGTATCCAGTGAGCATCACTTCTATGGGCTAAAATGCCTTGTTTATACCAGTGGTCAGAGGAGAATGATCAGACTGGTTTGAGATGATAGAAATGCAACACTAACTTGCAACTGTCAATCAATAAACCACCAAAGACCACATTAGACACTTTATTAGGGAACAGCAAAGGAAGTGGCCGGTGAGTCATCACTCATCACTGATACAGAACTGTGTTGTCTAAACTGATAACTTGATACAACTGTTATATATCTGCTCCTGGTCTCTCTCTACTAACTCTACCTCACCTCCCTCTTGTCCTTTCCCACTCCCCATTGTGTCCCCTACCTCTCCTCTGTCCCCCATTTTTTATTTCACCCCAACTGATTACTTTCTGTTAAAAAGGGAGTTTTTTTTTCTCTCCACTGATGCCTATTGTGCTTGCTCATTGTGTGAATTGTTGGATTTCTCTACAAGATAATGTTGACTATGCACAGTGCCTTGGGATAATGTATATTGTGATTTAGCCCTGTATAAATAAAATTGAATTGAGTTGAATTGAGTGTGGATATACAGTACAGTTGCCATGTTTTACCATTAAAAACTACCAGTTTATTAGATTATTAAAAATGTGTAATGCAATTATACAAATCAAAACACCACCAATTGCCGATTATATAGTTGAATCAAACACAGTGAACACCTCTCATTATAGATTTTATGGAAGTAAATGTAGTGCTGTGCCACTTTGGGCTGTAGCTCAGTGCAACTGAGTGTCACCAGTGTTAGGAAAGGGTCATGACCAGGATACATGAAGTTAAATAAAGGGCACTTCTGCATTTGGATGTAAAACTCCAGTGATGGTGACAAACAGAGAGAGAGAGAGAGGAAGAGAGGGTGTTGGATTCCACCCTGTCCTCGCTTCACATTGTCAGGTCACAGCCTCCCACGGAAATTCAGCGCTCCATGACCCAGTCTGACGCTTCTCCTCAAACTTGTCACCACCATCACCATCAGTTTTGTCAGCCTAAAAGTAGCCTGTTGGTATCTTTAAATATTGATCGATGGGTAGCTGTATTAAGAGGATCAATATGCTGCAACCAAAATATCAACTGTGCGCCAAAAATAGAACATGCACACAAGAATTCAAGTGTTGTCTGATTGACACACTTCCTGTCTATGCCATCCCCCAATACCAACCACATGTGGTCTATCTGTGAGTGGAGCCATAATCCCTGTCACTCCTCTCCACTGAATCATCTCTGGCCCCACCATCTGGAGCAATCATCTCTCTGAGGCCTATGAGTGACAGATGCAATAGTGTTTTTTTTCTTCTTCTTCAGATAAACACAAAATACGTGATTTTACAGGTTGACAACTGCAGGTGTAAGCAGACACTACTCCGGTCTTATCAGGTACTATGTGAGTTGGATTGCGACACAACTTTAAAGTGAGATTACACCAGAGTCAGGAAAGACTAATCAAGGTTAGGAAGGTGTGTCCGGCTTATCTGTGAGATGGAGGAGTTCCTGGTGATGTGAGGGCTGCACATCACCCTTCACGGATCCCCCACCCCCACCCACTTTTCTACTGCACCTGTGTGGAGAAAGCATTTCTGAGCCTGACACTCAGGTGAGCTCACCATACGCGGATCACAAACTCACAGGTGAGTACAAGCATGGCTTCTTCCATCATTCTGCACCACTGCCACTGTCATCTACTGAAATGTTCCCAGTTTGCATAAAATCAAAAGCCTGTGGGCCTGAAGGTAGATGAAATGCAAAATTGTATTAATACTAATGTATTAATACTAACATTACATTTTTATTATTATTATTATTATTATTATTATTATTATTATCATTATCATTATTAGTATTAATACCTGATATGGACAACTGACATTATTTGTAGTGTCTTTTTTGTTTACAGTTGTAACAACCATGAATATCTGAATTACTTTTATTACTTATATAATACTTATATATTAACACTTATATAAGTTAATAAGTTACAATTTTAAATTTTTAGCTGGCATTGGTTATATATAACCAACCTATTTAGCTGGTTAATGTGTTGTAAAACAGGGCTTTGGTGAAATAAGGTACATGAATAATAATAAAGTAACTTGAATATAAGTTAATAATGTTAAAAAATATTTATAATATAAGATCGCAGCATACTTTCAAATTACAAACTGTAGAGTTTTCCAATTGATTAATCTGGTTGCATCATAGTGTTGTGTGAGTGTGAATGGAATTTTACTGCAGCTCCACCATGTGACAAAATCAATACTGTGTGTGTGTGTGTTTCTGGCATGAACACTGACCTTGTCAGGACCAGTAGTCCTCATGGAGACCAAAACCAGGTCCTAATGAGGCACAACCTATTTCTGAGGGCTAAGATTTTAATTGTGGTTAGGGTTAGGTATTAACTTATTAAGGTTAAAGTTACAGCTGTGCGTGTGTGTGTGGACTCGTTTTTGTCACCTCTTTTTCTGGTTTAAAAACATACCTTTTCAGGACGAGCAGACCAAAACCTTATTTCTGAGGCTCTAGTCAGGATTAAGATGTGAATTAGAGTTAGCTTATGTTAGGTTTTTACTGGCAATAGTTAGGGTAATGGAAAGGTTCCGTTACAGGTTTACGAATGAATTGAAGTCAATGTAGCGTCCCACCAGGAATAGTGTGTGTGTGTGTGTGTTCCAGGTATTATTCATGTTGTGGGGACCTAAATGTGTTTACACAGTCACATTATGGGGTTTGTCCTCTTTATGGGGACAAAAAACAAGTCCCCATAAGGTAAATGATTACATTTTAAGGTGAAGACATGTTGTATGGTTAGGTTGTGTGTGTGTGTGTGTGTGTGTGTGTGTGTGTGTGTGTGTGTGCACGCGTGTTTGGGGAATTAAGTCATCAGTTTATTTTGTGCAACATCACTAGACCTTGTCAACATTAAGCAAATAAGATAACTTTGTTATATGTTTTAATGCTAGAGTCACAGTTTGGGTGAACCAACACATTTTCTTAGGGTTAGGGTTTGAATTTCTGTACGTTTGAATCACCATTATGAAGCGTCGCTAACCTTTAGGCTGGCACCCGTAATAGGACTTCATTACTGTGTACATACAACACGTTTGTGATCGAAAAACAGTGGCCCTCACCTTCACTTCCATGCAGCCCAGTCATAATGTATTTGTGTTTTTTTTCTCCAAGCAAATGGCTCAACACAATGAAAACCACAATGGGAGATGTGAAAATGAAAACAAAGGTATTTTCATATCATATGAAATATCAAATATACGGTGTAAATCTGTACAGGAAACGTTTTGAGACTTTTTGTTTGCCTTAGGGGTCAAAGCCAGTTCCACTGTCTCTTTGGTTGAGGAGGGGCCACGGGACACAGACCCGTGGGACCTGCCAGAGCTGAAGGACACTGGGGTCCCATGGTCAGGTGAGCAGTGAATAATATACACCGACTGATGAATCATACGCATAGCTTACTATGCATCATTCTAATTGTAATAATAACAGATTAAAAACACAGGACAAGAATCAAAATAGCACATACAATAAATGATAAAACAATGATACATGGGTATGAGCAACATAAAGAAAACAAATAATAATTAAAAAAATAAAAAATAAAAATAAAATATATATAAGACGTTTAATTAGTAAAAGTAAGTTCTAGGTTCACTGGGTTGTTGTCTGAACTAAAGGCCTGGTCACCCTTGGTCCCCATCTGTGGAAAAGCTAACAGTGTCTTATCTGAAGATAAAGTGCTGAGTGCTGATTTAGAAGATCCTTACCCTTAGCCTTGGTATTGGAAAAAAAAAAACATTTATTAAACACAGGAAATCTGATATGAAATATGATACTTATCATAATGCACATATATATATACTGTATATTTATTTATTGTGGTTGATTATTGATTCTTTGTCTCAATTTAAGTCAGTAAGACAATTGTGTTCCATCACATGAATGTAAAAGTTTTGGTATTTTGATTTGTCTTAATGTTAATGTTATAATAACATTAACAAATACTTCTACAGGCAGAGATCACTTTCTAATCAAATGCTTTATTGCCTCATTTAAAGGCCAATAAAACTGTGTAACCTGTAATATTGTTCTGATTATTTATAAAGTACCAAGGTCATAAATAATAATGTGAGATAGATAGTAGTGAGATAAATGGCTGAGTGACTCACTGACACGGGGCAAACAAGTGTAAAAGCTGTAAAGAGTGACTAATCTAGTGTGACAGTAATATCTGTCTGTATTTATGATTATATTAACATAACGATTTAATGTCTGATATGTGCAGAGGATAATTTACCTCTTGGATGCTACTGATGACGAATATACAATTGCATTGCCATTTTCTTTTCACAGGCAAAATCTCAACACTGCAGCTGTGTTTTTCCATAATCTGCTTGCAAATTATGATATAATTTTTATGATAAATAAATATAGTTAATAAAAAATGTCTCTCCTCCCACACACACTTTGTGTACTTTGTCAGCTTTGGATACCAAAGCAAAGGTGCTGAAAATCCTGGTGTCAGTGGGGAAGTTCGTCCTGTTGCTGGGTTTCCTATACTTGTTCATCTGCTCCCTCGACATCCTCAGCTCAGCTTTCCAGCTTGTTGGAGGTAAACGTACAAACATCTCAACTGCATTGATGGGTGGGTGCAATAATGCACATAGAGCAGGGATGTCAAACTCAGTAACAGAGAGGCCCGAAATTAAAAACTGAGTCCAAGTCAAGGGCCAGATGAGGTCAAATAACAAAAACCTCCGAACAAATAATTTTCCATCTGCTGTATTTCAGATGAACAGTCCTGTAGTCACATGTATCTCAGCCAATAATTTGTTGGCTTCCAGTTGTGGGGCTGTGCTTATAACCCCACTCTGGTTCACAGCTCTTTGTTTTCAAAGTCCATATTTAATTTGTTTATTTATTTTATTGGGGCGGTAACTTGATAAGTGTGGAACTAATCAGTGAATCAGTGGAAAAAAACCTGGAAAGGCCTAACATTATCTTGTGGGCCAAATACAATTGCACCAGATCAGTGGTAAACAGTGATTTTATATTGCATAATTGTGTTATAAAGGAAAAAATATGAAAAAACACTAAAGAAATATTTGAAAAACAACACATACATGTTTCTCTCGTCGTTTCATCCAGGTAAAACAGCAGGGGATATCTTCAAGGACAACGTAGTTTTGTCCAACCCACTGGCAGGTTTGGTCATCGGTGTTCTGGTCACGCTGCTGGTGCAGAGCTCGTCCACGTCCTCCTCCATAGTGGTCAGCATGGTCTCCTCTGGATGTGAGTCACAACACACAACATGCACACATCGAACATACAATGTGTGGGTGGATAAAAAAGAAACCTCAATGTGCTTTGGCAGTGCTAACGGTCCAGTTGGCTGTTCCTATCATCATGGGTACAAACATCGGGACGTCCGTCACCAACACACTTGTGGCAATGACGCAGGTTGGAGACCGCAGCACATTTAGAAGGTAATCATTTCACTTGAAGGTAATCAAGTACTGTATAACGCACAATAAAATCTTAAAAAGCCTCATGTTCAGTGAATTATAAGAACACAAGGAGCTGACATGACCCTGATAAATTAAATCAATCTTTATTGTTGTAGCAATCAGGTAATTAGCCTGCAATAAAATATACTCATTAATTTGATAACAAGAAGAGTGGACATACCCTCATACATTTGTGCACTGGTAACAAAGTTCAACATCAAGTGCATCAGAGAATGACATTCAGAGTGTTTGAAGTACTTACTTTCATTTTTTTTCCCATTAGCCAAGAGAAAAGTTACAGCCCCTATTGTGTAATCCCTCAAATTAAATCCCTCCATTATTTATGACTACCTATTAATAATCATGTTTACCTGAATAATTACAACCAAAGATCATTTCACTTCGCATTTATCTACCTCCTTTAATGATGCACCCTGCAGGGCGTTTGCAGGAGCCACAGTGCACGACTTCTTCAACTGGCTGTCTGTTATGGTGCTGCTGCCTCTGGAAGTGGCCAGTGGTTATTTGTACGAAGTCACTAAGCTCATCATTGACTCCTTTAAAATCCAGAGTGGAGAGGCCCCAGACCTGTTAAACGTGATCACGGATCCCCTCACAGAGTCCATTATTATGGTAAAGTGGTTCAGTCATTGTGATGAATAACTCTGATAACTGTCATTATGGGAAAATTATCATTCATTTACTGTCGTTAATTGTTAACCCTTAGTACTCACATGGCACGGATCTGTACCACAGGTGCACCCTGGGTAAATTGCAGTGGAAATAATACACTACTCTTACGGACACCCTAGGGGTGTGTGTTTATACGTCACATCTTCTGGCTTTAAAAAATGCATTGTTTCATCTTCTTATGTGTTGTTGAGTCAAAGCTATGATTCAGTAGTGATAATTGCACATAAGTCATAAAATAGACAATTTTTCTTCTATTTTTGTTGATAAAAATGAGCCACGTATTTCCAAATTTCACAAATTCTTAATTTCAGCACTTTTTTTTCCGCATCAGATAGAATGTGCTGAAAAAAAGGATTTAAGACACTCTAAGGGTTAACAAGAGCCCACTGGTGAAACAGAGTTGAGAAGTAAGGAAACAGGGGACCTTTAACACTATTACACGTCACAAGGGATTGACACATTATCATTGCCGACTTTGCTGAGTATGCCACTGTTTCCTTGAACCAGCCTTGGGTGGGACCTGCCACTCCCTGTCATTAATGACAGCAGATGCTGCCGACTGAGACAGAAGCAAAAAACTAATTTTAGCCCCTTAACAAAAGTCTCACCAAATAAAATCCATACGGTTGTATTAAGGACATGTTCAGCAACCTTTTCTGGTCTGCAAAGTCTGTAAATTATTTTCTCCCCAAACCAAAGTCCATAGAGAAAATCAATGATTTCACATGACAGCAAACAGGTGTTTTAAGTCACTGCTTCCTCTCCAACACAATTTCTTTGTGTTATGTGACTTTAAAAAAAAAAGAGAAAAAAAAAAGAATCTTTTGCACATAACTTGGCGCTCGTGTCACAGTGAGCTGAAAACACACAGTTTCTCTGTGGACTTTGGTGTGAGATAGAAACAATATCGCAGACATAAACAGGCATAGATTTAATGAGGTGAGCCTTTTGTTAAGTACCTAAATCCTGCTGGCGGCCATCATGTTCTCTGTGAAAGCAAGAGTCAAGGTTCCAGGGTGGTTCATTGAAATGGCAGCACACTTGACAATGTCAGCATTGACAATGTGCGACTATCTCATTTAACCGCACTTCAAAACACCTGCAACGTCTCCTCAAAGACTAACACAGACTTATGTTAAGACAAAGACTTAACATAGGATGTCAACACTATTAGATGGAGAGCATAGGCATCATCGCTGTTTACAGTACATGAGCCATGATGTAAATGCTGAACCTATTTAAATCTAAATGATTTTCTAACTAATCTTTAAAAAGGAGCATTTAAAAGCTGAGCTTAGCTTCAGGGTTGATTATATCAAAATTATCACCAACAATCACAATATTTTAATTGACCACATGGGATGTATTTTGTGCCATTTAGCCATTTGTCATCTACTCAGTTGGCTGTATTGCTTCCAAAGTTCACTGTCCAGTGTTTATACTGAGAGATAAGATGCTCTTGTATAATATATAAATTGTCTTCATTGTAGTTAGACATGTCTGGACACTGTCTCTTTCCTTTTGACTCAGTTGGACAGTAAGGTCCTTAGTGGTATTGCCACTGGAGACCCCGAAGCCCGGAATATGAGTCTGATAAAGAGATGGTGCAAAACGTTTACCAATACGGTAAGACTAAAACATGTCAAAATATCAAAAACATCACAATTCAAAATTCTTAATTACCGAACTGCCGCTGTGTTTTTCAGACCCTAAGGAACGTCACAGTTCCTGGTCCAGAGAACTGCACCTCGCCAGTGCTCTGCTGGGTCGATGGCAACTACACGTTTACACTGAAGAACATTTCTGAAACATACAATGTGCAGAAATGTAAGACCACAATTCTCTGATTTTTTTTAAATATCTGTATGAATGAATTCATGTACTTCAGATCTGTGTGAAGTACTTTTTCCCTTGAGAGGCCAGAAATAATGAATTCATACAATTTTTTTTTTTTAAATCATCTATCCAAGGTAGGTTTATTAATTCCCATGGGGAAATTCGTCCTCTGCATTTTATCCAACTTCTACTAGGAACCTTCCTACAGCCCACTGAGCAGCACCCAGGGACCAATTCCAGGTTGAATGTCAGTGTCTTTGGTCAGGGGAAACTGACAGGAGCATTACCCAAACACACAGTCTGATGGTCTAACAGAAAGTGGAACACCCGGAGAAAAACACCACACAAACACGGAGAAAACATGCAATATTTGTATTTTCCATGTGTTCTCAGGTAAACACCTCTTTGTGAATGTAAATCTTTCTGACCTGGCAGTGGGTCTGATCCTGCTGGCCCTCTCTCTACTGGTGCTCTGCTCCTGTCTGATCCTCATTGTCAAGCTGCTCAACTCCATGCTTAAGGGGCAGGTGGCTGTAGTCATCAAGACAATCATCAACACAGGTGAGCAGCAACAATCAGGCGCAGCAGAACTGGTCAGTAATAGATGAATATTTCATTGTTGTTTACGTGTGCATGTTTGTTTTCTATGTGTGCGCAGATTTCCCATTTCCATTCGGTTGGGTCACTGGTTACATTGCCATCATAGTTGGAGCTGGAATGACCTTCATTGTGCAGAGCAGCTCTGTCTTCACGTCTGCTATTACTCCACTTGTTGGTAAGTTAAATTCTCTTTCCCTCCAATTAGTGTATTATTGTTGTAATGTTGTTTTTGTTGTCGCTGTTTCTAAGTGTCACAAATGTTTCTATGGCATCACAAATACAAATTTGAGCAGCATTTGAGTCACTTTAAATGCAGCTTTATGTCTTAAGTACACAGTGCCAAACACGAGTGTGTAAATGTATATGTGTGTTCTTTTTTTGACTAGGTATTGGTGTCATCAGCATTGAGAGAGCATACCCACTGTCTCTGGGCTCAAATATCGGCACAACCACCACAGCCATCCTGGCAGCCATGGCCAGTCCTGGAGAAACACTGGCTAACTCTCTACAGGTCAGTGATTCACATGGAAACATGCACAAATGTTCAATTCACAAGACAGTCCAAGGGTATTTAGTGCAACTTAAAGTTCTATGGTTGACAGAAAAATGTCAACCTATTATTTTTTCTTCCGTTTCCATTAATAAAATTATTTAAAGTTGTTTGCATCACATGTAATTTCAGATGTACTTTAGATGAAATGGGAATAAAGAAAATAATACCAGTTAAATGGATTGTCTACATTAATAATGAAAAACAATGTTCAAAGGAACATTAAACATTTTCATTACCTATATTTTATAAACCTATAGTCCTCTCTGTGAGCATAGATCACTCACATGTACTATATCATTTATTTTTACAGATAAATAAATGCACAATATGAAAAACAATACTGACTAAATCAAACCAAGTTGTTGTTTTTTTCTTGATTCCTGCAGATTGCCCTTGTGCACTTCCTGTTCAACATCTCTGGCATCGTCCTGTGGTATCCGATTCCCTTCATGCGCATTCCCATCCGGTTGGCTAAAGGTCTGGGCAACATCACCGCCTCCTACCGCTGGTTTGCTGCAGTCTACATCCTCTGTTGCTTTTTCGTTTTTCCACTCTTTGTCTTCAGCCTGTCGCTGGCTGGCTGGCAGGTACTGGTGGGTGTGGGTGTACCTATAATCGTCATAGTGATCTTCATCATAGTGATCAACATTATACAGAAACAGAAACCCGGGTGTTTGCCTGCAATACTGCGTTCCTGGGATTTCCTCCCACTCTGGGCTCATTCCCTCGCTCCCTGGGACAAAGTGGTGGGTGTGTGTACCGCCAAATGCTGCTGCTGCTGCAAATGCTGCCAACTTGCTGCTGATGACCTGGAACACAGTGGGAAAGAAAACGCACACAGAGAAATGTACGATAACCCTGCAATGAGTGCAGAGAAAGAGGTCGAAAATGAGATTCGGGCAGATCTAAATATTCAGAAGATGACCCGGCTTTGAGAGTTTGTACACTCATGTCACATGAGCCATTCTGGAACAGTTTCCACTATATTTATCTTAAAACTTCTTCATATAGATTGTTTAGTGTAAGATAGGAAATGGTTGTAGAAGAATTTCTAATTTATAAGGCAAACACTGTATGTTTAAGGTCCAGTGTGTAACATTTAGGAGGATCTATTGGCAGAAATTTAATAAACTACCCATCAGTATGTGTGCATACAAATGTATAATTGCTTAAAAAATATTCATAGCCTTAATATAAGTGGTTACATCCCTGTAAAGTCCATCTGATGAGGGGAGTAACAATGCATAACTAACCTCAGTTATTTATTTTAAAACGAGAAAGTGAATAAAAAGTTTATTCACAATGAATTAACAGAATGTAAACTTAAAGGCAGCTGCTCCAAAAGTAGCTGATCGGCCTACGAGAGCGGGAAAGACACCATTAACTTAAACAGCCAGATCAAACCAAGCTTAAACCACCAAAGTCACACGTACCGTGAACAAAGGGTAAGAAAAAGGTTGAGTGGAGAAAACACACAGCTTCCTAAGCTGCATAGTGAAATACACCACTTAGTGGCTCGCAGGCTATCAGCATGGCTCCAAAGAGGCCCGGCACAGCTTTTTCTCAGCTTTTTATCTCCACAGCTTGACTGTTGAATTGGAGGCACCTGTGGAACAAGCAGAATGGGCGGACCCACAAAGCACACAGCAAACACAGGAATAGGGATATCCCACACAGCATCCTGGCATGTAACATAAGCCTTTAATGTGAACATAAATGCAAGGACTTTGCTTTACAGAGACCGACATCGTGCAGCACCAAGTGTGCGTTTCATGGAAATAGAAGCTTATCATCCTTTCTGTCTGCAATTTCACCATTAGATTTTTTCTTTAAGTCTTACACACTGGACCAAATGGGCTTTAAAGGGAAACATGGCAATATTATCTACATAATTCTATACATATTTTTGGCATGTATTTAAGAGTAAGGTACAATAGAGTGGAACAGTGCAAAGCAAAGTCTCTGACCAGCACATGCAGTTTGGTTGGATTAAACTATGTGCTATGTGAATACTTAAATATGTATATGATCAGACCAGGCAGAGCACAGGCTTGTTGAAACATTTGTTTTGTATTTTTACAGACAAAAGAAAATCTTTCTTTGACTGTGTATAAGACACGCTGACATCCTCAACACATCGTTTTATGGTGTAAAAAAAATGTATTTTGTAATTGAGATGGATAATTGTATTCAAGGAATATATGTAGATCGAAATGAGATGAATGTACATCTAACTTAATGTTTTTAACCGCTAATGTTTACTGTTGCTTTGTATATTATTTCCCCTTGATACCAATATAAAATAATATATAAACGATTGAAAGTACATCACTTTTTTCTTACCGACTGAAACGTTTGAGAATCTTAACTGTTTGTTGTTCTTTGATTGGCACATAATAACTTGTTGACCCTGCGTGTGTCATGAGGAGAAAATATTTAATGGTCTCTTATCAGTCTTATCTAAAGATTTCTCTGACAGTGTGGTGGGTGGAAAAACTATGATGATACCAGGAAGTACCATAGTTTTTTTGTTTTATCATAGTCCCAGAGGTTTTGCTTTTTCGTCATCATTCTTTTGCATTTTCAATTGTTAACATTTGATATATTTTGTAAGAGACTGGGACAAAAAGGCAGTGTCCACTGCTGTGACGACCACGACTCTCACATGTGTCACATGTGAGTGAGCCATGTGCAAAGATGGATTATCAATATGTCTATACTGAGGGCACACAATTGTACCAAACAACCACAAGACATTTCTCACATGATTATGACATATATCTCAGGTTTATTTCACAGAAGTTTTGCTTACAAAAGTGGTATAGCCCACTTTTGTAAAAAGGACGATAATGAAACTGAACACCCTAGAAATGTATCATTAGAATATTTGGGGCATTGAAGTGGGTTATGTTATTCATTTTTTAGTTTGAAATGACTTGAATGTGTTGTTTGGAAAAGGAAGTCAATGTAGCATCACAAATTCTTACATATAAACTATGAACATATCACACTTAAATGTTGAGGGGAAACATCTAAAATATATCAGAATAGATCATTACATTAGAACATTTGATGTTGATGTCATGTTAATGTCGTTGCACAACCACGTAGGCTGCGTGTGTCAGGGTGTGTCTCAGCCATCGCTGCTCAGTGTACACGCACTTACACAGTCTGGTTTCCATGGCTTCAGAGGACATCACATTGACTTACATTAATTTCCCAGAGACTCACTCCAACTTTAACCATAATTACTACTGGCTGAACCCTAACATTAACCTTTTAACCTAACCCTAACCTCATCCTAACCATTCGACATGTCTTCACTTTAGAATGTAATAATTGATGTTATGGGGACTTGCTTTTTGTCCCCATAATGAAGACAAGTCCCTATAATGTGACTATGTAAACAGATTTGATTCCCCACAACATAAATGACACACACAAACAGAATATTTAGTTAGGACACTCATAGACATAGTGTATTACCTAGCTCCTTAGCCTAACCTTAACCATTATAAAATGCCAAAGCCCTGACCTTTAACCTCACTGAACCCATAAAAGAGCCCTTTAAATGAAATATAGTTTTCAATTTGACCTCACAGCCGACTTCACACACACGCTTCTCAGGTGTCAGGTGTACTGTAAACCCTTAATAATCTTATCTGGTGTCATGGTGTGGCTGTTTTCAAACTTTGACAATGTTTTACTGACTTATGACATTCACATTCCACACTGCCTCGCTGTACCACCACACAAGGCTATATAATGTTTATGATGGGGGAAATATTCAGTTATGACAGTCAGCACACTAGTTTGTAATATCTGTATGTAATAAGTTCATTTCTTTACCTAATTATTGGATTGGGTGGTAGTTTTGGGTTAAACCACTCATATGACCCCTGAAAGTATTTTATTTGCCTGCCACTGTGTCTCTACTATTACTACGCGGAGATGTTAATCTTATTCTCCTAATCCTAATCTTACTTTCCCTCCACCCCTCCACTTCAAATCACCCACTGCACTCAATAACATCTTTAAAACCTGAACATTTCTTAGAAGGTAATAGAACTTCTGACTTCTGGGCTACAATCTGTCTCCCTGACCAAAACTGACATCTAGTGGTGAATGTGAGAACACCACAGAGGGGGAAAAGATGCTTTACCTGTATTAGGGCTGCAACTATTATTTTCATAATTGATTAATCTGTGGATTATTTTCTCGATTAATCAAGTAATCATTTGGTCCATAGAATGTCAGAAAATCTTGTTTTGTCCAAAAACCTTTAATCATTCCTTTGTTATACGGAGCAAAGAACCCAGAAAATGCTCACATTTAAGAAGCTGAGAAATCCGAACACTTGTTTTAATTCCTTAAAAACGCTCAAACCGATTAATCGATTATCAAAATAGTTGCCGATTTATTTAGTAGTCGAATCATAATCGATTAATAAACAAATTGTTTCAGCGCTAACTTATACGGTGCACGTTTTAAACATGGAAGCTGATGGACGACACGAAAGGACAATAGAACAATTTGACAAAACAAAATAATTTATTATTTCTGAACTCAAGCAATTTGTGATTACAGTCATTACAGATAACTGATATTTTTACTGTACATTACTGCCACTACTACTATCATCAATATATCATTACTCACCAGAGCTACGACTATTACAACTGAAGCATGATATAAAAACTACATAAAACATACATATACAATACATTTGCACTTGTAGCACCATTTCTTTTCTTTCATTCTTTCTTTCTTTCTTTTTTTTCTTTTTGGATTATACTATAGACCAGAAGAATAATTTTAATTTATCTGGGTCACTGTATACTTCACAGGCTTGTGTTTCCATGTGCCTCTCTCTGAAGCCTGGAAGATGCATTTTCATCCATGATCAGTGAGGCCTGCCACATATATGTGCAAAGATTTGTGCCTTTCTTATGGAAAAAAAACCAAATCTCTTTCTAGCATCATAACACTTTCCCGAACCCATTCTTGTGATTGTCTTCCACCTCTTTGGATTAAGGGGTTTATTGCACAATTTGATTACAAAAGGACAAAGAAAATAATCCACATGTGGAGAGAAACAAGTCTTTTAAATTAGAATGGAACAGGTCCATAGAAGGCAGTGTAGGCAGCAACAATACCCGCAGTGTCAGCCATCTCGTCACAGGCAACGTTCACCTCACACACCTCCCTCAGACTGGATGGCAGAGGAAAGAAATAAAGTTATTTAAGTAGCATATGTTTTGCTGAATTGTGCTTTTTAGAAGAATCAACATGACATGACTGCACAACATTAAATGAGTTGTTCAAAAAAAAGTGTACCTTTCCATCTGCAGAGGGCTGAGGGTTCCTGCTGGAACTGCTCTTCTTCTCCTCAGGAGAACAGAAGCCAGGTCTCGCTTCATAATCACAGGAGATGCTGAAGGGACATGGGAGTTTTGTTGTTGAAAATGTTTACGATGAAAACATGCAAAAAAAATCTATCTGTAAAAAAAGAAAAAGCATACCCTCAGTGCTGGCTGACTCTGATGAAGAAGAGGAGGATGAAGAAGAAGAAGAAGAAGAGGCAGAGGAGTCTGCAGCAGAATCGGACTCAGAGGAGGAAGACTCTGAGGAAGAGGACTCAGTAGACTCCGATGACTCGGAGGATTCTGAGGAAGATGACGAATCAGAGTTTGAGCTTGAGTTAGAGTCAGACGCAGACGAGTCAGAGGAAGAGTTGGAGTCGGATGCTGAGGATGAGTCTGAGTTGGACTCAGAGGAGGAGGAAGAGTCTGAAGCAGAGGATGAGGCATCAGTAGGATCAGCAGGTGCAGCTTCGGCAGCTGTGTCAGCATCAGGGTCCACAACCACCTCTGGTTCCACTGCTGAAAATCAAAGAAAATAACATAAAAAACACACTCCAGTGATTACAAAGCAATGATGATGAGGTGAGACTGTTCTTACCACCCATAGACCAGCACACTGACAGAAGGGCGCAGATGGCGAGGAGAGTCAGACTCTTCATGATGCCTTGTTTCTGGCTCGAGACAAGTTACTTGTTTGTCTTTACTGTGCTTTGACAGGTTTCTGTTTCTTTCCCCAAAACTGAGGTGATTATATACAGTAGTCCACATCCTGTGTCAGACCAGACCCACACAGAGATACAACTCTGATTGGATGAGGAATCAGATGTCAACATTTCCGCTTCCACTTGTCATGAAAGCTGCCCTTAACACCCACGCTGCCTCTGGCACTGACTCCACAAAACTCATTCACCCGCTCAGAAACTTAAGCCACAAACATTCTTGGTGCTCATCTCTAAGTGCGGTACATGGTATTGTATATGTAGACCGATGTGTGCACGTATGTAGGAATGTAAAGCATGCAAACAAGAGACTGAAGAATGAAAACATTCACAAGAACTTATATGACCTGTAGCTTAATGTCAAATTTAACCAACACATTGACATCTTAAAATACTTTCTTCCTGGCTGTTGGAAAACTTTTATTTATTTTTGTCATATGTCACACATTCTCTGTCAATCATTCTCCGAGGTTTTTTTTATATATACTTGCCTTGTTTACCAACCCCTTCAAATTCCAGTCACTCCTCACCCCTCATCACTGGAGTATAAATAATGAAATAAACGCCGTGGAATCCAAACTGGCAGTGTGACGGATTTCTATTTTTCTAATTTCTTGGAATAGGATTTTAATCAGAGAGACCTACTGCACGGTTTCCACATTCTAGCATCAAGGTTGCCAGTCCTGCCGTTGCTGTTATGTCACTGTACTCTTTGCCCCAGATGTGATCTCCCACCCCCACAAACCTCAAACTATAGTCTGAGCGGACCACAAGCTACTAATCGAGTGACACGAAACAGCAGTCAGCCTCATTACGCGACAGCGCTTAATTAGAGTGTTGCACAGTCCCACCAGAACCACAGTCAGTCACTATTTACAGATCCATCTCGGTCCAAGTCCCCGGCCAGAGCCAGGAACGGCCATGGCTTACCAACAGCAACCAGTGGCCCAACACACAGCCTCGGTTGATGTATTTCAGCATATATACAGCTAAATATAGGGGCATCCCATGTGCTGGATGCTCAGCGTTATGCATGTGGGTTTGGATGTAGCTGATACAGTTCAAATGTGGCTTCGGCTGTGGGTTTTTGATAAAAAATGGCATTTGGAGTTCACAACTTGGAGCTAAATCCTATTGCAACTTAAATACTGTGTAGATAACCAAAGATTTATGCACACATATCACTCTGTGTATATTTATCCCGGAGGGCCCCTAAACAGCTTCATTTACAATGTAGTGAGAAATACAGTGCTGCAGAACAGTGACCTCGGCGTCCTCCGAGTTTCATCGTCTCGTGTTATTCTTGGTGACATGGATTTGTCTTGGACCGTGTTCCATGTAATTTTGATGTCTGGTGCAGCATCCAGTTTTGCGGATGCATTGTAGGCCGTTGCACTGGGGACGCATCTGGGGAAAACAATCGCCACAGCCATTCTGAATAGACAGGAAATACAGAGTTTCTGGCATTTCTCTGTGTTGGATCAGTTGCATTTTTGTTGTTGTATGTTGGCACTGAAATCACCAGACATTGCTCACTTTTTACTGTCCTGCGTTGACACGTTCTCTTGTCTGTCCAGCAGACACTTGAAAACATGCAACACACTACACGTGTGTGCTCTAAAACACAGGCCCGCCTTGGTCAGTACGAATCAGAAATGTGCATGTCTTCATCTGTATGATTTGGATTCTTGACATGGATGTATTTTCTGCTCAAAGACCGCAAGGGCACATTTCATTATTTTATGAATTCTGTCCATGGAGATTCTTTTTTCTTGCAAAGGCTGCCAACATGGAACCTTTGAAGAAATAACCAATACATCTAGTATATTAAACATCAATGATAGTGGGTTTAATATTCAACAGATTAAATTAAGTGTAAAGCGTAAAAGGATTTTCTTTTTTTTTTAAATTGTAATGTTGTTTATTGTGCGTTTCATTCTTGTGTCGTTGCCAGCTTGTCTCTTCTCACACGGTAAACATCGCTGCAACAAACAACCTGTAAATAACCAGCTGCAGACGCACACTTAGCATTTTTTCAACCATTACCTCACGGTGCGTGGAAAGAAGCTCACAACTAAGACAGAGCTTTTCCTCTCCGTCCTTTTGACTCCAGTGTTGTACCTTCAACACCTGTAATACTTCTGCAGATTCATTCATTCTCTTCTTATAGAATCCTACAACATTCAGGTGCAGGGACTTAACTGAGAGTTGTGGTAATAAAACGATTACATTTGGAGCTGTTCTGTTTCAATTCATCGGTTTAAATTAAATATTCTATACGTCTACAATACTGAACAGGAAAAAGGCAACTTGATTACAATGGTGTGTGTTGTTTTCTATGAGATAGTGTTTTCTTTACAGTTTTTCAGCAGGATTACTCAAAACAACAAAAAAAGTTCACAACTTCCATAAAATTGTGGCGTGGATCCAGATAAATGGGCAGACCCACAACATTTTTTCACTTCCTTTAAATTATGCGTGAGAAGGCGTTGGCCTTGGACGTATGTGCTCTTCCAGTTTTATGATTATTCCTTTTTTTCATGTGTATTTTTAAACCTGAAATGTGATATTTGACCTAACATATTTTTCAGTTGTGGTTTTAAGTTTATTTTGTTTATGAGGCACATTTAAAAATGCCCCCGGGTGACCTGGGTGCTGCAAAATGACACAAAACAAACAAGAACAAAATGAAAAAAAAAATAAAAATCAATGACAAAGAAAAGCACACTGTAAAAACGATCTATTCAGAAAAGGAGGTGAGACTTGTCCAGTTGTGCATTGATGGACAATAACTTGAACTTAAACTAGTTTAAAATCAAAGTAATGACGCAATGAAGATGGGTCACAGTCAAATATTTTTTTGTAGGTAATGCAAAGGAGTAATAGTGACATAGAAATACAGTGCTGTGCATCACTAGCTTTGCTGTTGGCCTCACTGATGCAGAATTATGATTTATATTTACAGTTTTTCATTTTCATATAGTATAGTCAGAGGTTTCGTGAATGAGCCCAAAGTGTGTGTGTGTGTTTTTGTGGGTTCTCCAGTTTCCTCCCACAGTCCAAATATTAGGGATTAGGTAATTGGACACAATTGACCATAGGTGTGAGCGTGAGAGTGTGTGGTTGTTTGTCTATGTATGTGTCCGTCCCTGTGATGGACTGGTGATCTGTCCAGGGTGTACCCCGCCTTTCACTCTATGACAGCTGAGATTGGCACAGCTCCCCCCACAGCCCTCATGTGGAGGATAAAGCGGTAGAAGATGGATGGATGCAACTAAACCCCTTCTTCAGGGACTGCCTGATTTTGAAAAAAATGCCAAGAAGTCGGCTGAGAGCTGAGCTGAGTTGGAGGAGGGAGGGAGAGTGTGGAGTGGGAGCCATGCACTGCAGGGGTCTGGTAGTGAAACACGGACACCGTGTTGCAGCTGTGTGAGGTGAGACGAGCCTCTCAAACACTCAGCATTGGAGAGAGAAAGGCGACAAAGTGACAGCTCTGGCTTTTATAAAAGGGGGAGGAGTTTGGGATAACAAGCCTCGCTCTGGTTGGATAAGAGGGTGACAAAAGAGTGCAGTATGTTTTATATTTCCTTTTTTTCTCATTATAGAGCATAAATATATAATAAGACTGCTTTAAATGTCAAATTCTAGCATTCTTAAGGTAATAAAAGAGATCATCGATCAACAAATCTAACTTACACAGACTGACAAATTACCTTTTATCTCTAACTTAGTACAGACGCGTCTTACAGGCAACTTTTAGATGAAGATTTATGACATTTTCTCTTCTGGCTATGTAAGAGCTACATTACTGCTTAGGTTAGCAACAAGAACAACAACAACAAAAGCACTGTAAGATCTCTGGTGGAGAGTTTAATTTGAGCAGCAGACAAAGGAGGAGAGAGGTGAAGTCATGAGAAAAAAACATCAAGGCTTCTCAACAACTCACAGTAGTAATTTCAAACACATACAGTCGCTGCAGTCACAGAGATTGTGTTTCAACTGTGTTTCCACCGTCGCCAGCATTACACAGCATGTACTGTAACTGTGGCTATCAAGTAACCTATCTCAATTGGCAGCCATGTTTTCAGTGCGGGTTCACTACAGGAACACTGAACCATTCCCTTTGAGTCTGCCCCACACGAGAGGATAATTGGCCAGATTTCGGTCCCGATCTGGCCCTTCCGACAATCGTGGGTGCCTTCTGAATTTAGGCCTGCCCCACACTAGAGGATTTTCAAATCTGACTTGATTTTAAAAACATGGGAGACCACAGGCACAACACACTTTGTACAGTTTTCCATTTTTAAGTCCTGAGAAAGCACAGACTACACGATCCAGCAGGACCTCAAACTTGGCATTTGATCACACAATTTCAGGGATTTGGGATGTCACAGAAACTCGCATGAGTTACAATATTAACAGACATGTTGACAAACTGTCATCGTTGTCAGTTAAAAACGGTTGTGTTTGCGCAAGGTTTTGTGCCGAGAAACACAAAAAAATGTGGATAAAGTCATGGCTGAGAAGACAGAATCGACTTGGCTACAAAACATCCATTTCCCGGTCCAATAACGTTAAAATTGCATCTGTTAATCCCTTACACTACAGGATAATTGGGTCAGATTATCTGTTAAAATCAGCCTAAATTGTTTGATTACAGGGGCAGTATCTTATTATTTGTCCCACTGAAGGAAACAAAAGCTGAACATTCAAACTCACTAATGCATCTTTCACCCTTTTGACTGGCTTCAGATCTTTATGTAACTCTGATCTGTTAACTGGCTCGGTAAACACACTGAGATGGCAGCAGCACACAGAGTGTGTGTGTGTGTGTGTGTGTGTGTGTGTATTTCCATCCGGTCTCTGAGAACCGTCCACCTGCCAGACTTTCCCCAATTCCACCGGGTGTGTGTATCTGGCAATACAATACGATACCACTAATTATACTGATCACAGTCTGGGCCTTGAAATTCCCCTTTCACTTTGGGAGAATATTTTTGGGACAAGCCCAAACCTTAACACTCTTGATGTCTACATCCAGGCTATTGTTCTCTCACAGAGCTTTTATAGCCTTTAAATAGTGGATTTTCATGCTCTAGGTTATATCATGGCCTCTGTGATTCCTTCACATGCTTCACTGCGGGATTTCATGTAAGTTTATCCTTCACAGAGGCGTGCTTTCCACTTCATTTGCACACTCTTTTAATCATAAAGAAAGCAGGACCAACTACGGTGTCTGTCTCCGTTCAGATGGTCCCACTCTGCTCTCTGTCAGTCTCTCCGAGGTCTGACTATTGTGGTTCTGACAATAACATTAGTGGACAGACTGTCAAACTCTGCCAAATCACTACGACTTGTGGCCAGTGACCTGTGGTCGGCAAAACCAGACCGCAGACGGTCTCACGTTCGCTCAAACTGACAAAACACAACATACAAGCGTAAATAAGTGAGAGCACATGATATGCACACGCTCACTTCACTTTGAATAGTTTTACCCGCGCTTGAAATGAACTGAATCTGAAGTGTCACAAAAGAGAGTACCTGTGATTTCAATGCAGCAACACATCAGTCTTTTCATCATTTATTATTTATTTAATGTAGAATAATTTATTTACACTTGTTCTATCAGAGTTCGGTTTTGGCTTCAGCTCCGGCCTGCTTCACCTCCTGAAAATGATGAAAACATAACAAGTTAAATACAGCAGCGAGTGAAGCACCATGAAAACAATGTGCATATATACTGTTAAGTCCAGTTTACCTCAAGTTTATTTATTTGGTGTTGCAATGACACAGGCACAGACTATTGTAATGGATTTTCCCCAAAAACATCTCATTTCAAGAATTTACTGCACCTGTGATCTACACCTGTGCACTAGGAAAAGCTCTTAAATTGACTCCCATCCTGAATAAAAATCTTATTTTCTATGGCTAACCCTAGATGAAGATGGTGAAACACACAGACTTCATCAGCTACATTTATCAAGTAAACATATCGTTAAAATTACAGGGACTCTTGCAGGGAAATTACAGTCAAAACCTTCTTTTTCAGGCAAAGCTCCAGTTGTCAAAGAAAAGCAGAGGAAAATCTGACTGAGCCGGAGGGAAACGAACAAAACAAACTGCCGCCGCCGCAGCAACAACATCATAGAACTGTTTGTGTAGCTGATCACCTCGGTGAGTTTGAAGGCCACTGCATGGAGGCAGAGATGTTTTCAGCAGAAACAAGGTATGAATAAAAAGAGCAAACATGTATTTACACAAGGAGTCTGAGGGTGATTTTCTGAGCATGCTGATTTCTCTTTTTTACTAGTTTAGTTTACTAGTTTGTAAATAATGCATTTCTTACTTTACAAGCATACAGTATGTAGTCACATGCCAACAAGCAGTAATTTAAGTAGTTAAAACTACATTCACCTCATACTGCATTAAAACCATATATATTAATACATTAATCATAGCCCATTACAAACACATAAACATAGGCCGTACTGATGGCTGTGAACATGTTGTTGTTGTTTTTAAAATACCACTTTGCAGAAATGTGTATCTGTGGCATGTTTTTGCTACCTTTGCTTTTATTTCACAGTTAATAAAGTAAGTGTAAATTATGACGTGTTAACTGTTTTGGATTTTGTTTAGTTTTGACTTTTGTTTTTTAAAATGAGTTAGCTTTAATTCGTTTTTAGAACTGGTTTGCTAGTTTTAGTTTTTTATAATATGGAGTATTTGCCAGGTATTTAGATTCAAAAAGGTCATAAGTATTGTTTCACTAGAACTCAATAAAAGAGGTCATTTTAAAAAATGTATGACAAATGAGCAACCATCCCTGACTCAAATATTTAGACTGAAATGAGACTGAAGTGTATTTCCAATAGAAGACTAGAGGTTTGATTCACTTAGATGAACCTAATCAACATAATGAAAATATAAATACCCTTCAGATGAACCCAAAAGTATTATGTATGAAATGAAATTACAAAGACAAAAACTAAGCACATTTTCACTACAATCTAAGATAGTTTTATAAACACACAATTCAGTTTCAGTTATCTTTTTTTTTCTTCTTCAAAATCTAGTTTTTATTTTTATTTTAGTTAACAAAAAAAGCGTTTTGGTCACTTGGTTAGTTTTTTGTTAACTATAATAACCTTGCTTGTATGTGAGGCTGTATGGAGGCAGAGTTTGGTGAGAAGCTGTGTTTGTGTCTGGCTGAAGGACTTCAGACTCTGTGGTGTGACACAGCAAATTAGTGCTCACAGGGAGATTTCTCGTCTTTTATGTGGCACTTTTACTTCACAGTAACAACCAGAAGTGCTTTTCTTTTCATCCTGTGTTACGTTACTGGGGAATTATACTGCTCATTTTGTGAGTATCAAAAATCTAGCCATTGAACACTATAGCTTCTCACCTACATCCACATCTTCCCCAGATGTTGTGCTAAAATACACCTAAATACCCAAAAAGGTTGCTCACCTTCAGGTCTCCCCGCAGAAAGGACTGGCAAAACTCCCGGACTCTTTCAGTGGAAATCTCTCCCACAGGAAGGAGCCACTTCATGTCAGAGTCACCATCGTAGATGCCAACTCGTGGGAGGTCTTGAGACTTGATACCGAAGTAGTTGAGTGACCGAGAGTTGGACTTCACCGCTCCGTTAATCAGCACAAACAAGAACTGAAACACAGCAGTGTGAATGTTATTTTCCTCTATACCTTGACTTAACTTATTGTGGAGCCTCAGCTGTGATTGTTTATGGAGGTCGCATTTGACTAATGGAAGATTTTAAATGCACATGCACAGTGTATACAGTCAGGTCTGATAGTCTTGCTTGACAGAGCTCATTTTCATACGAAGGAAACTGCATACAAATAATGTTGCATAGCTTCGGTTTGAGCTACAATGCATACATATGTGCTGTTAGTGCAGCAGTAATGATATATGTATATACAGTAAACATATCTTTAAGCAGGAACAGAATTCATTACATTAGACATTTGCAGACGTGTAGAAATCATAATGCTGCTTTTATACTAGAGGTGTGATAAGACTGAGTAACTTGGTTATAAACTGTTGGTTTGCAGGTAAATGAATGTTGTGCATGGTCTCTTTACCTTGCCTGTGAATTCAGGAGCCAGAGCTTCCAGTTTGTTCTTGAGCTCAGTAAATTCTTTAGTCCCCCTGTTAGCAAAGAGCAGCAGGTGTGACTTCACCTCTGAACCGAAGAGGCCCACTGCTGTCTGAGAGGGGATGGCAGAAAGAGACGAGAGCATTTAGATGGACAGATCTCTTATTTTCACTGGTTACCAACGATCATTCTCATATGATAGGATCTAATAGCAATTATCCATCATACAGTCATTGTGTTTCTCCCTTCATGTGTGTCTTGTCTTTAGTGTGTCAACCACAGACTGTGTATGTGTGCCTTCCTGTTGCAAAACAAACTCCTTGTGAATTGTGGGATTCACAATTGACCAGTGCCAAGTTGGTTTTTGACCACACCAATCACACTGGTGTCCACTCCACTTGTATGCACTGTGCTTCCCCTTTAAAGCGGGGGTAGAATGGAAACTCAAATTCACGTTGCTTTTGGGCGTTTCTCTGCGTTCTTTCCTCGTCTATGAATCCCGAAGGATTCACAACAAACACTTCAGCCACTGGTTCAGCCAATTCATCTTCTACCACTTTATCCTCCACATGAGGGTCACGGGGGGACTGCTGGTGCCAATCTCAGCTCACATAGGCCGAATGGTGGGGTACACCGTGCACACATCGCCAGTCCATCACAGGGCCACATAGAGGCAAACAACCATCCACTGTCATACTCACACCGACGGTCAATTTAGAGTGTCTAATTTGCCTCAAACAGGAACATAAATCACAAAAATAACATCATGTTCTTTTGAAGAAGACCTGAAACAGGCACCATTAACTCCTCTGGGAAATATATAGTCCTAGGTAGATTTTTTTTATCTATATATGTATAAAAAGGGTGCGGTCCTACCACTTGGTCGTATTCTGTGATGTATCGGACCTCGTTGGTGGTGATGAAGTTTGTAAGACCATCACTGTCTAGCTTCTTGGCGTCGGCAAGGACAAGATTCTCCTGGTGGTTATCAGCCTGGACCACAACACACACACACACACACACACACACACACGAACATCTTTAAAATGATCCTGTGGGACAAACGTGCTGTATATTGTAAATGATGTGAAATACCTTTCTGAAGAGGGTGATGGTGTCTGAGGAGACCTTGTAGTCAGCCCACACCTCTTTCACAGTGCAAATGGCGACTGGCACTGAGTCAACGCGCTTCGCTGCTGCAACAAGCTCCTCATATCCACGACTGTCTTCTCCCTGACGGTGAGACATCAGCGTACATAAGGTTGTTTTACTCACCCATACACAAAATTCTACAAGTTGTTTCCCTTTATTTTTGTTTTTATTTTACAAAGTTCTTGCTGTTGACTCCCTGGAAATATGGTTTATTATCTCTCCACCTTGAACTAAGTGTGGGTCAGGACATGAAAGGTCATATTTTACAGTGAGAGCATGTTCTTAGGGAGATTTCAGTGAGTGAGTAAAGTAAGTACAGGTGATACAGACAGTGATGAAAGAGCTAAGAAAGACTTCAGGAAGAGCGAGACAAGGCTGAGTCAAAGGAAGGTGAATCATGTCTATTTCTGAGTCACTATTGCATGAGCTCTGGCAATCTATTTTATCATTTTGCAGCCTGTAATATGTGTTCATTCCCAGTGAGTCACAGCACCAATGTTTTGGTCTCTTTTTCCGACAGTATCGCCGTCCAACTGTGTGTTATCCTCATGTGCTCTCCTCCTCGCTCTTCCATTCTCCTCTCATGAACCTTTTTTCTGTCTTTGCTCTTGTTTATGCAAGAGTCAATGGAGCCAATCCCACAAGCCTTCAGATACACATGTATTTCCTGTCAAGTGGCCAGCCATCTTCCCCAGCATCCTGAGTCTGGCCAAAGGTCTCGCCTCTGCGGGCCAGCCAGCCAAACTCTGTCCTCACAGCACCAGCCCTGCCAAAGGTGTGGCCACACGAAATACGGCCTTCTTCGAAATCTATTCGTGACAAGCAGCATCTCCAACACATGACTGCAAACAAATGCTGTGGTCTTGGTGCGAGCTCTCACGGTCTCACACACGGCTCACGTGTTTGATCACGTCTGCTGTGCCACATGCATGTTGACATTAACTAAGCCATAAAACGGTGTCTGCTGCACTTGACTCAAATTTTAAGTCATTAATGCGAGTTCTCTATAGTGACACTTTCTTGCTGTAAGTGAACTGCAGCCTAATCACCATGCTCACGCTCATGACAAATGAGTGGACAGCAAAGTAAGACTTTCATTGTACAGGGAAACTTTTGTTTCTTTTCTGTGCATATGAGCGATCAACCTATAATTAACTATAGGTAACTATTTGCTTTAGTTACCTCGTAATGAACGCAACATCACATATTTTCCTCTTTTTTGATAAAACAATCTTTTGCTTTTTATGCTTTAGTGGGGTTTCTGTTGGAGTTGGTTGTTCATTGATATTAGCAGACTCTATTTCTATTCAAACTTCAACAACTCACTGGCTACTCACTAAACTGCGTATCTTTTAGATTTTCCAGGAAAATCTTCGACTATGTCACACTTCAAGTCTCATAGCTGCTTTTTGTTTTGGTTGTGTTGTAGCGACAGTGCCCTGCGTTGTAGTCTGCTTCCTGCATTTGGTTCACTTAAAGCGAATTGACACCTACGTCTTTAGGCGGACCAGAGTTCGCTTCTTTGATGCGGATCAGAGTTCAGTTGTGCATTCACATCTCCCCAAACGAACCAGGCACCTGAGCAAATAAACTAAGGTTAAATTACGAAAGGCTGGTGTGAATGCACCCTTCCAGCAGAACTTCCACGAACAACGTGGGGTTAAGTATCTTGCCCAAGGACACATTTCCAGTTGAAAGATGACCCTTTGGCCACTGAGCTGTTTCGATCATTGGCCTAAAAAATTATTCATGCATGAATAATCTTACATACGTCTTCTTTAAGACTTTTCTTTACTTCTTTTTTTTTTACATATAATTGTCACGTCTGACCTCCAGAAATGCGATGACCACCACGTCAGCAGAGTCGATGAAGGTCTCAGCAGCTTTGGTGTCATTCAGGCTGGGTAGAGCGCCGCCTGAGAGAGAGAGAGATAAACACACAGCAAGATAAAGTGGACACAGATAAACACAGTTTTTAAACAGTCATAAGACACCTGCCATGCTATCAGCTCACACAGGTAACACTGATGTGTATGTTTACATCAGCATGTAAATATGCTCACTTGGGCCGTACAATATACGCTATCTGACCGTCATTGTGCAATATACATTTCACAAAAACTGCAGTAAAAAAAATGCCCTTTTACTATTTTTGTTTGTCCATGGAGGCAAAGGCAAGTTTATTTATACAGCACATTTGAACAACAAGGCATTTCAAAGTGCTTTACAATAAAACAAAAAGAAAGAGCAGCAGCATTAAAGATATAAAAAGGCATAATAAAACGCACAAAAAAAAAAACCATTTAAATAGAGGTAAAAGGAAGAGAGAAAAAAAAGAATTGCAAAACAAATTGCAGTTCCAGCTGAGGTTCAGCAGCGATGATATTTTTTTAATTGAAAATCAGTGGAAAACAGGTTTTCAGGCTAGATTTAAAAGAATGAATTGATTTCGCAGACCTGCACTAGCTCTTCTGGGAGTTTGTTCCAGATATTTGGGGTATAAAAGCTGAAGCAATATTTTAAAATCAATTTTTGGCAGATGGGAAGCCAGTGGAAGGACCTCAGAACTGGAGTTAAAAAAAACTTTTAGGTCTGAGTGAGAACACGGACAGCATCGTTCAGAATCAGCTGCAGCATTGTAGTCATCTAATCAACTGAAGATAAAAGCATGTTTTTTTTCCTGCTGCGCCATATTGATATATTCTTTAGATTATATTACACAAACTAAGGTGACTTTTTAAAGTCAGATCAGAGTCCATGAAAACTCAACCCTCATCACACTGCAACACCCTCAAACTACATGGTGGCCAAAGAATTTAGAAGAAAATTGGTTAGAGAACTACTGTAAAAGGACGGTGGAGTTATTTATCCAATCCAACAATCCAACTTGTGGGATTTTACTAGGGATGTCCCGATACTACTCTTTTGTGTCCAATACCGATTAACAACTCAAGTATCTACCGATATTATTCATACATTTTAGATAAAAAAGTGAAGTATGATGTGGTGTCAACATGGGATCTTTTATTCTGAAAAGTAAACCGGATACTTCTTCGTCTTCTACATCTTCTACTTCCGAGTCCCCCCACTGTGTCTGGGGCGGCTAGAGGAGGACGGTTAGTGACGGAGAACTGGGACAGTAACAACATGGGAAGAGCCAGCTAATTCATATGTAATGGGAGGTGTTTATCCAGAGAAGGCAGTACATGCACCCATTTTTAACACAAAATACGTAATTCAAAATCTACCAAGAGTTGGACCTGGATCAGTCAATAATATTACTATATAATCTTAAACTAGTTTTAACCTGAAAGTGGTTTACGGGTTTAGTTACGCTTTAAGCTATTCAAGAGTCTACGTCTATGTCAGCAGTGAACACAAAGCAGAAAGATATTAATATCGCTTATTTAAGTATTTGTTTATCGATGAACTCAAACCCATTTACCTTTTTCTGTGGCGATAGCAGAAGAGACCAGAAGGGCGAGAAACACAGAGGTCAGCATGTTTCAACGGCTTCAACTGAGAGTGAAGCAAAAGGACAACTGAGGAAAGGTCGGGAGACTTTTCAAAGTGTCACGTCACCTCTGCTGCCTGCGGCTGCTGAAACTTTCCTGTGATGTGATTGGAGGCATTCGTGGGAAACATCAAGGTGTTGCTGATAAGTCGGGGTTCTGGGACGTTGGACTACGTGTCAACACAGGACAAGGGACAGGCCTTTGTAACCACACCCAGAGCCCAAGCGAACTAAGCGACTGCTTAGGGCCCTGTGACCACAAGGGCCCCAAGAGCAATTATTTTTTGTTTGTTTTTTTGAGTGCGAGAGATGACACATATCAGTGTCCCTGAGGGAAAACAAAGCAGTGAAACTTTGTGAATTTAAGTTGAGACTTTAGTTCTGTGAGTGTGTTGTGCAGGACCATGGCATAAGTGAACTAAGGGCCTCCTGGCCACAAGGGGGCCCCCAATCAAGTGTTTGGTTTTTGTTTTTAAACATATTAAATAACAAGTGACATGATTGAATGAATTTTTCAATTTAACTTCAGTAAACCATACTTAGTGCTTCACTTTGAATATGAAAGTTTAAAATAAATCTGTGATCCAAGTGCCCTCTAAGGTTAAAAGGTGTCTGGTTTGGTGTAAATAATGACTACATTAATACAGGGGTCTAACAAGGGCCAGAGGTCTAGAGGGGAGCCCCAAAACATTGTTGTTGTGTGAGCAAGCATGGATTACTGAATGAGCCGACCAGGCGGTCAAGGGGCCCTGAAGCCCAAGTCACTACCTTAATTAGTCAAAAAGCAAAAGGCTATGAATCTGAATAAATTGAGGTATTGCAGTTTTCCAGCTCTCAAAAATGCACCAGAATATAGGAAATCGCATTTACCAGATTCCCTTATGCATCAGTTCCCAGGGGAAGAGTAGTTCATAATCCGTCTGTATTAATACAATTGATAATTGTAACGTGTTAATAATCGTCAAGCACAGGTGACTCCACATAGTTGGAAGGGGGGGGGCCCCCAAATCAAATTCTGCGTAGCGTCCCCTAAAGGCTCGGGCCGACTACAAGTTTTATTAGAAGTGTCTGGAAGCAGCTGCACTCACACTTGTGCTGCAGTGTGTTACATAAACGTGTCGTGGGTGGGAGCCTCTGCAGAAATAGCAGCTTAGTTAATGTTCTTACTTCATTCCCAGGCAGGTTGCAAATAGCCAGAGAGCAAGCATGTGTGACCACAGATTAACTGGGCCGCATTTTGGTGCATTCACCACATGAGGGGAAACAACTCCTGCCTCATCCATTCACCATGATGTCAACACAAAGTGAAGTACATGAGCAAATAAATTGTACTTCAGAGCAGAGTGAAAGCCTGATTTAGGTTTGTGTGTTGAAGAAACTGAGGGGGAAGATCTAAATTACCAGGCTTTTCAGCTATTAATAATATTGTATTATTAGTTTTCACTTGTTTTATTAGCAGTGAAATGGTCTGTATTTATATAGCACTTTTTCAATCTTGATGACCACTCAAAGATTTACAGGCACCGTGCATATCCATTCACACACTTGGGGTTAAGTGTCTGACCCAAGAATACATTGGCACGTAGAATGGCTGAGCTGGGAACCAAACTCACAACTTTGCATTTGAAAGACAACTGGCTCAACCACTAAGCGACCGTAGTAGTAGTATCAGACTAATGACTAATAAAATGATCTATAATCTTTGGATTATTGAGACTCACGTCAGTACAAGAAAATAAAACATGGTTAATTCACATGACACAACAATGTTAATAAATGTATTGACAGAAAATTAAAGTAAAATTAGTTTTGATATAAAAAACAAAGCAACATCACCTTGATAACAAGACTTACAGTAAAAGTTTGAGTTATGGGAGGACCGACAGTTTCAGCAGAGAGACAGAAGAAGCCACCACAGAAGCCACCACAAAAATGTTAGATTTTCGTCTTGGTGTTAAAAGCGAACGAAAACACTTCTGACACTCACAGGAAGATTTACATCACATTTGACCTTTTGTTGTTCGCAGACAAAATGAGCCTCCTGAAAACTGCAGAGGTTTAGAGTCTGGACGACCACAGAGCAGACAAATAACAGATGGATGCACAGAAATACAATGAACCGCTTAAGGACAAGACAGCTTCACTCTGAACCCTGTAACCTTTCTCTTTTACATCAAAAATGACTCTTCATGCATAATTATAATTTACATAAAACAAAATACTTCAACAGAACATACGAAATCACAGCACGGATCATGCTATTGCTCAACACTACACTATATCGAGAAGAATCGTGGCTCAGCTAAACCTCACTTAGTTTTATGGGTATCAAACAAAGCGCTGCCAAATCCAAAAGGGGGAACCTGATTAAACCTTTTTTAACAGCTATTAAAAAAGGGAAGCATTGTGGATTCATGAACTAAATATTACTCATTCTTATGGACTGAATAAAACCCAGGATCTTTGTCAATTTGCAGCAAAAACACCCAATTTTGTGACCTGGTCAGAGCAAGGGCCTTTCTGCATGGAGTTTGCATGTTCTCCCTGTGTGTCTGCAGGTTCACCGGTTTCCTCCCACAGTCCAAAAACGTGCTAAACAAACTAACCCTTAACCTTTATTTAACCAGGAAAATCCCACAGAGATTAAGAGGGAGTCGTGGCCAAGATAGACGGCAGCAAATACAAAACACTCGACACACTTACAACACAAGCATAAGACAATCAAGAAGAAAACAGATGATGAAAAACAAGTGCATGTTGTGGAGTCGGCCTCAAGAACTCTCAGTTTTGGATTTAAAAGTGTTCAATGAAATTAACTCCAATTTTTCAGATTCAATGCAAAAGGTTCAGAATGGATTGAATTCAGTACAGTGACATGGAACAGAAAGCAACAAATGATCATGTGAAAGAAAATAGTAAGGGAGCTGGTGCATTTTAAAGGTTTAATACAAAAAAATAATTCCCCAAAAACAAACAAGTACAACATGTCCCTCTAACAGTCTGGCAGTGACTGGTTATCTAACTGGACTGCAGCTGGGGCAATCAGGCCTCTTATACTGGCACCTCCTGTGCAAGAACCAATCAGCTCCCAGGATCCACGCACACACATCAGTCAATCAAACACAAGCACACCTGCAACTCATCTGTGTGTGAAGCTGTGTGAGGGAATCACTCTTGTCACCAGACGCTGATTCCTACAAAAATATTATGTTGGGATAATATTTGAAACACATGTGCAATGATTTGGGTGAAATTATACTGAGGACAGTGTAATGCTGTAAATAAGTAGGCCAACACTGACGTCACAGACTCATGACTGGTGTAAAATGCACACACAGACGTCACAACCAGTGAAACTCCTTCAGGAGTGCATCGACGGGTCATGTAAAGGGTTTGCACGTTTATTTCCGCTTGCCGTACATCCAGGTTACATTTCCATCCACATATTATATCCAAGCCTCTCTCGGATCAACAACACATAGACATATTCCCTTGATGTTCCAGGTTGTGAGTGACGATTTATAGATTTATCAAATACATACAACAGTCAAAAAACCCTTTTTGCACCAAACCTAGCACAGCTGCTAACAGACACGTCCACCAACCCAAATTGTGAGATATTTTCCAGTACATGTCTACCTATCCCAGCTGTCAAAGTTCCACGGTACCCTTCTATTAAAATAAAGGTTTTAATCAAAAAGGTATTTAAACTAAATTAACTTAACACTGGCTCCTACATTCCCCAGCCTCATGTGTCTCATGTGACACAGGGCGTAAGGCCTGACTCGACCCAAGAGTATCAACAATCATCGATTCAAATTAAATAGTATGTTTGGATACAGTCATGTGTTCAAATATAGCAGTGTTTAAACAATTTACCATTTTACATTTTGAGTTTAATCCAGTCCAAAATAGCTGCATATTTTACAATATCTCTATATTTTATGATGCCCATTTGTCTCCTTTAAGATTTGGATTTTTCTTACCACAGCTTTAGTTTCAGGCAACAGACGACCTTTTTTATATCATCTTCAACTTTCAGAGGCTACTGCGAGTGTTTACAGCAGCTGATCTGTAAGAAAGCATGCAGACAGACAGAAACATGAAGCTGAATGAGGGGAAAGCAGGAAGCAGCTCCCAGGATCCACTGAGACACACACACACACACACACACACCTGTCATTCAATCAAACACAAGCACACCTGCACCTCATGTGTGCGTGAAGCTGTGTGAGGGAGTAACCACAGTCGGATTCCTACAATATATTATGTTGGGATCATTTTTGAAACACATGTGTTAACAACTGATGCATGTTGTTTATATGTTAACTGTTAACATGTATCTCGTATTGATTGTTTTCTTACCACCCAGCTGACTTTCTAACTGGTCATGTGATCTGTCTTTGAGCTCAGCTTTGAACACTTGTCCAATTAGTGAACCTGAGGCTCAGAAATCTGACATAAATGTATGCGTGTATATATATATATATGTATGTATGTATATATATATATATATATATATATACATACACATACATAAATGTATATATGTATATATATATATATATATATACACATACATATATGTATGTATATATATACACATACATATATGTATGTGTATATATACAGTATATATATATACATACACATATATGTAGACAGACAGACAGACAGACAGACAGACAGATGGACATGTACTGAAATAAATTAAAATAAATGAAAAGTGTTAAATCTCCGACTCGTGTGGACATGTTAAGTCTTGATGTTTGTTGGCGTAACAATTACAGGCTCATTGAGCGAACAAAGCAAACATAGTGATTAGTCCTAACACGCTGGCAGAAATGAAAACCTCACATTTTCAGGATTGTAGAATCACTGCAGCCATTTCAGGAAAACATGAAGTGGAAAAAAAAAAAAAAACATGATGAAAGGTTTGAAAACACATTGTAAGTTTGTCTAGACATGAAGATAAAAGAAGAGCATAAATATATGATTTACAACAGCAAATCTGAAACAATCCCAAACAACAAACTTCAGGTAAGATCAGGAGTGACACGTAAACTCAACACTCATGTACTTATTTTCTTTTATATGTGAGATAAGAATGTCACCAAACTGCTATGAACAAAGGCTTTGTTTTTAACATTTGCATGCAAAGTAAAAACTCATCCCTCGGATCAGTGATGTAACACAGGTGTCCCAGGTGACTGGTGGATTACCGTGGTAACCAGGTTACACGACTTACTTTTCATCAGTTACACAACTTTAAACCCAGGTAAGATCTCACATCGTGTGGTGTTTAAATCCTCAGACCTGCTGCTGCTGCTGCTGCTGCTGCTGCTGCTGCTTCTCTTACTGTCTTTGCAAATTAATGTTCAGGTGCAGCCGGTTTTGTCTGTGTTTTGCAGATGTGGATTGAAAATGTCCAATCGATAAATACTAATAAATGTACTGTGAATGTGTGACATCATATATTTGGTGACTACAGCAGATGCTGATAAATAGATGAGTGATAAATAACATCGTAATCTTTTCAGACACGTGATCTCTTTGTGCGTCTTGTCCATTTAAAAACTCATTAAAATGCAGGATTTCTGTAAAAGCTGAGCCCACGACGGCCTTTGCTGCCACAGAATCTGTCAAATCTGACCGTTGCCATGGCAACAGCAGCATCGCTTCATCTTCTCCGGTTTCTATTTAGCACCAGCCTCTGTCCTTGAAGACAGATTTAGGTTTTTCAGTCATTTAATATTTCTGCAGCGTGCAAGTGCGGCAACAACAACACAAGAGATGACACACAATTTGTTGAATGGAAAAGGTGAACATTTATTTTGTATAGTGGAGTTATTTCTCTCTACTGACAAAACAGACAGACTTTTTTTTACTGCAAAATAAAATGACAAAAAATATATAGGATTTAGCTGATACACAAAAAATAAATCTGTGTAAGTTAAATTAGCAGCAAAAAGAGAGCAGCAGATACCAAACTCCCGTTCATGCCACCATGCTCCATTTCTTTTTTTATCCAGAGTTGCTGGTACCACTCATTATAAGAAGGAAAGAAGGAAAAGAGGAAAGCAAAAGGAAGGCAGGGGTGAGCCAGAGGGCGATGGAGAATTAGGGAAAAGATAAATAAAGTGCATTAGACAAGAAAAGGTGCTGGATTTGTTCCCAGGTCAAATGTCTAAGTCATAAAGTGCTGCCTCCTCTCTAAAGCACACGTGCAGTTGATGGCAGCTTAATCAAGAGCGAGAATACATGAGTGACTATCATGGCAAAAAGGGGTGAAGGCAGAAGGAAGAAAACACTAAACAATTCCATATTTCGCCAGGTCGCTGAGCTCCATGTCGCCAAAGGCTTCCCATGGGCAAACCACTGTGATGTCTGTGCCAAGACCCTCCATGCCGGGGATGTCGTCTCCGAATCTGAGGGGTGAAGACAATCAAGACGGCGGTTTAATCATGGCATGGACAGCAGGGACACTGTGTTACACACAAACTAAAAACTATCGTAGATTCTTCTCACCCCTTCTGGCCTGGTTTGGGTGCCTTGCTCTTGAAGGTGCGAGCAGTCCTCTGCTTGAATTTGGGAGGTGCCCTCTTCTCAACGGGTGCTGCAACGGCGACGTCTGCCATTTCGAGTAGTTACTAAAAAGGAAAAACAGAGACAAGCAACATCTGTGAATTCCCTGCAGCTTTCTTTTTTTGTTTTTACAACAAGGTTTAAAAACGTTCCTGTCTTTAACACAGTTTGGTCCACATTTATATCCTGTGCTCCAAAGGATGCTCTTCTTGCATTTCATTTGCAGTTTCCAGCTTCCTCTCCACCCACGAGGTCAGATCGTTCTCTTTTCTGCTCCCTGATGCAGCACGGTCTCTTTCTATTTCCATGAAACTCTGGAGGCCTCATATCCTTCGAGAAAACATTCTCTCTACCTCACTATGTTGATCATTTGCAAGTTGTTTCGGATAAAAGCGTCTGCCAAATGACTAAATTACTCTCATCCACCTCAACTGACTGCTCGGTAATGTGCCTACCAAATAGTCAATTTAGTAAAAACCCTGGAAGAACTTTGTGCACAAAACTTGATTCATCACAAGTTAGATCTCATGTCAGCTCAATTTAAATCAGGACCCTCGAAATAAAACACTTCTAAAGCCATTTGTGTGACTGACAAATGGAAAAAGGAAATGTGAGGCAGGAAGAGAAGAAGTGCAGTCGTCTTACCTTTTTTTTTTTGCAGAGATCTGACTGGTGAGGTTTTCTGATGCTGACTGCTGAGCTTGTCGGTTCTCTCTGCCGGACTGTCCGTATTTAAAGTCGCCCAAGCTGCTAATCCACTCAGATGTTCAGGCTCTCGTTCTTTAATGTGCCAACTATTCTTGCTCCACTTCTGTCCCGGCTTAACCATGTGTTTTCCAAATTCAATACACGTGTGAAGCACAGGTCGTGACTGAGCATGTTTATCAGATTAAAGCCTTAAAAAAAATGATGTTACTTCCACGTACTGTATCATAAGAAAAACACCATAACCTTACACAATAAGTTTGATAATCGTTTTACCGCACATAGTACAAATAATCACATGTGTAACTGTTGGTCTTACAGATTGACGAAATGTCAACCATGCTCAGGTCTTGAATAAACCTGGTGTCAGCACATATTTCTCAGCATGAACCAGTCAAACAAACACTAACATTAACATTCATCAGGATTCCACTCCAGGTTTTAAGAGAGCCGTTTCTATATATTATATATTATATATTTTCTGAATGTGTTCCAACATCACAGTGATTGAGACATAATTACATTGTATGCTCATTATAGTTATTGAAATAAAACAACAAATGGTGGCTGAAGACCTTTGCAGAGCACTGTATGTGGACATGTAGAGGAGAGCGTTTAGAACTGATGAGTTCATAAATCCTGTCCAGGGTGAACCCCGTCTTTCAACTTGTGTCAGCTCCAACGGCCCCCACAACCCTCATGTGTAGGATAAAGCGGTAGACAATGAATGAATGAATGATGAATGGATGAATGAAGTTCTCTTCATTTTACTGGGGCCTATCTATAATGCTAAAAAAAAGGCCAACGATACTAAAACACGTACTTCAGCCAGTGTTGTAACGCAACAAAGTACAAATACTTCAGAATTTTTATTTCTAGCATCTTTTACTTTTACTCCACTACATTTCCTAAATAAATTGGGTACTTTTACTCCGCTAAATTTAATGAACTATCTTTGTTAAATAAAATCAGGAGAAGAGTTGGTAATGGTCTGTATTTACATAGAGCTTTTCTAGTCTTGATGAGCTGCTTTACACTACAGTTTTCACTCATTCACACATCGTTCATGCCCATTCACACACTGCAACATGGGGTTAAGTGTCTCGCTCAAGGACACATATAGACTGGCAGAGCCAGGAATTGAACCCACAACCTTCCAGTTGAGACAACTCGCCCTACCACTGAGCCACCATGGCCCAATCTTTACTTTCTGAATACATGAAGAACATTTTATATTAGAAAATAACTTTTGATACTTGAGTACAGTAAATGTCATAAACTTTAAGACTTTTACTTAAGTAATATTATAAAAAAGTGACTTCAACTACTTTTTTGGCTTTCAGGATGGATGAAGGTGTGAATAACAAAAGCAACAAAGAACAGAAACTGTCACCTCGTTTCTAAACAAACGTGACGTCGTCTGTTCCAGGATCTGAAACATGTGATGTAAGAGCAGAAGACACCATGGACCCTGTTGAGCTGATCAGTCACTTAATCATTCAGCTCTTAATCCCTCACCTCACGACCCGCACTGAGGTTCAGGAGAGGCACGACAATTAGAAATCATGTTCAACAACAGAGAGATTAACCTGGAAAAGTCCTCACTGTGAATTTTATTACAGTTAAAACTGCGTATATTGCTCTTCTTAAAAACACAAGCTTTAAAATGTCCAGATCTGATTTAAAACAGCGCAAATAATATTCAAATAAAGACGTTGTTTTCAGAGAGACCAGGGAGGGAAACTACATTTAAAAATGCAGTGTGCCAGGACAACTTTTAAAAAGTATGTGTGTTTCAATCTTGGGGCTTAAATTTGATGAATTAAAGCAGAGTCAAAACATAAATCAGGTGAAAAAAATATACAAAATAGATATTTTAAATAAATAAAAGGATGAAGAACAGCAGTTTAATCCAGGACGATGATGGAGAGCAAAATGTGTGTAAAATAAACCTTGTAAAATACTGTGAATATTTGGTGATCTATCTATCTATCTATCTATCTATCTATCTATCTATCTATCTATCTATCTATCTATCTATATATCTATAGATCAATCTATCTATCCATTCCACATGAAGAACTCTCAGGCTCCAAACAACAACATCAAGATGTTGTTTTTCTCAGAGATGCATCGTTATGTAAAGTCGCAAACGTCTTCACATGTCACGGCACATTAGGGTCGACTTCTGACGGCCCCTCTTTAATCCCATAGAGACTAATTAAAGGACGGGGGTTATGAAATGGTATGGATGAGCGTGTTGTGGTGATTAGCAGAGAGCATATATAAGAAGAGCGTCAGACCGAGACCAGAAAGACACAAACTGACCACTGAGACTTTGGACAGAAGCGTGAGACTGCAAAACCTGGTAAGATCGCACTCTTCAATCTGTCAACTTTTTGACTTTTCTATAACTTAGAAATTCATAGTAGCTCTGCTATATATACACATTACATATAGATACATTCTATTTACCTAATTTCAAATGTTTCAATATTGTTGCTCAAACTTACTCTTAAGTGTTTTAAGTAACTCTTTGTGCAGAAAAGAGTAAATCAATAATATTAAGAGATAAATGAAGTATCTGTCACTGATCTGTAAACACTATTAGCATTTTTATATGTTTATCTGTTTAGGAGACGACATTCCTAACCTGAGAGCAGTTTCAATTAACATTATATCTAACAATATGTTATACACTGCAGTTTCTGCATTTGAATTAGCTTCTTTTTTTGATCACATTTTATATTATTTTCCATTTCTAACATGCAAACTAAACTGTATTATAAGTATAGAGACTTAGTGTTGTTTGATATTGATGCTCAGTTAGTTTCCACTAATATGACTGATGACTGAAACACTAGGCTGAATTGGCTGCTACCTTCTTGACTTGCCCTCAACAATTAACCTTTTTTGTTCATTTATTTTGTACAATGAAGAAAATTTCTTAAAAAAAATCTACCTTATCCCATATTGTCAATCCCTAATTTCTATAATTTCTATCTGATAGTGTGGCTTCCCTTGGCATCTGTTTATAAATTAAAGATTATGTGAAATCAAACAGCTAACACATATGTAAAAAATAGTTGGGAATTAAAGCTTAATTCGCAAAAAGTCTGTTGTTCAAGGCAGAATCTTCATTTTAACTTACAAACCACTGTTGATGTGTTGACTTCAGACTCTGGAATTTGAGGAACATAAGTCCTATGTCTGTGAAGATGTTCCATCTCTGTCTTGGCGTAGAGTAATCTTTTAAGCTGAGGTGTAAAAATAGACAAAGCTATTTATGTAACAGGGTCTTAAGGGGCTGTAGGGCAGCTTTAGTCTCTAATTTGAGCAAATCTGGGGGAGTTAAGCATATAGTGGGAGCCTGGAGACGGAGGCAAGGATCTTACACATTAACACTAAATGTTTGTTTGTGTTTTTTTTTTCCCCAGTGCATAAAAAATGGCAGACACTCCTGTTGCTACACCTGCTGACAAGAAGGCCCCTCCCAAGTTCAAGCAGAGGACAGCTCGCACCTTCAAGAGCAAGGCACCCAAACCAGGCCAGAAGGGGTAAGACTGTAATCCAGTGCGACTGTACACATTTATACTGTTTTAGCTATGTAACGGACATGACCGCTACTTCTTCGACTGGTAAAATGATCAGAGTTTTTACTCCTTTTTCTTTTGCAGATTTGGAGACGACATCCCCGGCATGGAGGGTCTTGGCACCGACATCACAGTCGTCTGCCCATGGGAAGCCTTTGGCGACATGGAGCTCAGCGACCTGGCGAAATACGGAATTGTCTAGAAACCCTCTCGTGTCTCTTTTCCGCTTCCCTGTGCCGATTGGCCTTTGCCCAGAGTTTGTCCCTCTCCCACAGTCCCTGCTCTTCTTCACCTCCCCCAACGACCTGCTCTGATGTCCCGTCACCTCCCTCAGAAATGGGATCGCAAACCCAAACCAGAACACGGCAAATTTGGCGAACCTACTTTTTCTACTTCATAACAAACAAGCAAATACCACGTTTATCTGCACTTGGCCTGTGCATCAATAGAGAAACAACAGACCTGATCTGTTGTAAGCCGGTTGGATTGCTGTTGAACCAGTGAGAGTGCACCAATAAACCCCTTGCTCCTCTCTCCTGCCTTTTCCACTCCATGATCCTCTTCTTCCTTGATGTACAGCCATGTAAGAGATATATTTTTATTTTTATGAATGTAAACTATTTTGCACTACTATTAGGAAATGGGAAGAACAGCTGAATAGGACTGTTAATAAAGACGTTTCCCCAAAGAAATGGTGTCTTCAGGCTCATTGTCTACATCTGAGGAGAATGAAGCATATACAGTTTATCATCATCATCCATTCATCTACTGCACTCGCGGGGGAGCTGTGCCAATCCCAGCTGACATAGGACGATTGGGGGTCACATCCTGGACAGATCACCAGTCCATCACCGGGACACATAGAGACAAACCATCCACTCTCACATTCACACCTAGGGTCAATTTTGAGTGTCCAATTTACCTAATCCCGATATTGCATGTTTTTGGACTGTGGGGGGAAAGCGGAAAACCCGGAGAAAACCCACGCACACACGCTGGAGAACATGCAAACTCCATGCAGAAAGACTCTTGTTCTTGCTGCCAAGGCCACAGAGCTAACGACGACACCAACCGTGTGGCCCTTATGTCATCATCATGATTAAATACTATTATACAATAAACTAGTGCAGTATCTGCGGCCACAGCAAGGCAGTTATGTCGCAGAACAATAAAAAGTTGAAAAGGCAAAACCTCATCACCAATTTCACATATGTGTGAAAAATAAGCTAAAAAAAACAACTATTATAATATAATAATATGACACCAAAAGAAAACGAACCCGGAGGCTTTTTCACAACAAAACATTTTATATAAAACATTTTATATGGACATTCAATAACAAAAAAGAAAACAAACAAACAAAAACAGAAAATATACAAACAAAAAGAAACACAAAAAGAAACAATGGCAGTCAGGGGAAATATTTGACATGATGGAGGAATAGGACCGGTCATTGAAACCTTAACAACTATGAAGAATGGCCACATAGTTCACTAAAATACAGTGGCAAGAAAACCACGACAGGAAAACGATGGTTGTGCAGCAGCCATTTTGTTTGTCAGCCTTTAAAACAGCACTCTTCCTTCTCCTCCGCGTTGTGCTACCGAGCTTCAAAGCGCCCGCTGCCCGTCGTTCTTTACAGAGTTTGGGGATAAAGAACACATCCTGGCTGCTCAGGAGTCAAATAGAAAAGACAAGATTCATGCAAAACTCTTTTTTTTTTGTTTTTCCTCTTTGAAAACTTGACAAGATTCATTCATGCTGGTTTGTCCGTGTCTTCAGAAAGTGGCTCTGAAAGTCCACGTGTATTTTTTTTATTTTTTATTTTTTTGAAAGTATCTTTTTTTTTGTGACGCTTCTCGAGTTGGGAACCAGAACATGCTTGGGACTATGGGTTAGCATCTTTGGCTATATTTTTCTTCTTCCACGTCGTCCAGAGCATATTCTCTATTTATATGGATCTATTTTTTTTTAAACGTTATTATATATTTAGGGAATATTAAAGAACCAGTGTGTAGGTTTTTGGTGAGATCCACTGTTGCTACAGCATAATATTCGCGTTTAATCCGTGTTAAATCACGCGGGATGACAAATCTGTGTTTTTTTAAGAGTGAGCCCTTTTGTATATACTAAGGAGCAGGTCTTCTTCCATGGAGCCTGCCATGTTGCAACCACCATGTTTCTGCAGTCACCCAGACTGGATAAGACAAACACTGGGTCTAGAGAGGGCCTTTTGTTTAGGTTTTACTCATAAGGCCACTGTAGATTTTTAGTTGCTTGCAATGTGTGCACACACCTCACAAAATCCTACAAACTGGTCCTTTAACCCACGAGTGTACAAGGATAACACTTTCAGACATGTTTCTGGATATCTAGAGTCCACAGATATCACCACTGAAATGTTAGGAAGTTTGCATTACACAAAAATCGTTTAAATAATAATAATAAAACAGAATATAACACAGCTGGTCTGAGCCAAAGTGCTACAGGCCGATTTTTCCAAATATCTCAGTCATCTGTAAAAAAAATAAACATGGAAAAATGACAGAAAAAAAACTCCAGCCTTTCCTGCATATTTTGAAATATAATTAAAACGTGACAAGACTCTTTTATCGAAATCAGAAACGGATACGACTGAAATTAAAACCAAGAGGGGAAAACGTGCAGCCGTGTCACATGCATACCTTCTTCAGTTTGTCGCTTCTTGTACTTTACTGGAGAAGATATGCAGGTATTTAAAAAAAACAAACAAAAAAACAACTGTGGATGAATGAAAGCAAACAAAGACAGCAATAGGATTGTGGAGGAATAGGATAATAACAAAGATTCAAAGATTATATATTTATACATACGGCAGAAATATGTGCTTTCTACGAATCTTTGGAACAAAAACAAAAGCCAAAAAGAAAAAAAGAAGCCACATTTTGCAAATACAACTGTATAGAAATATGCACAATAGTAAGCTGTTTGCATTTAAATATTTTCTATCAACTCACCGACAGAATCTCTCACTCTTGCTCGGTAATTGCCGCTGGCAGCGTCGCAAACACAATTACCTACTAAAGTATGTTTCAGGAAGACTCGTTCGATGTTGGACTTTGCTCTAGAAAAGATGGAGCGTGGAGGGAAAATAAAATCCAAATAATAGATCTCTACATGAAAGGAGACACAAACCTCAGGGTTGTGCATGGAGGACTGAGTTTGGATCTAAATCTAGAAGAAGGGGGGAAAAAAAATCAGCGTAGTGTTACACACTCTGTAGTGTAGACGACACACAAGAGTGTAGTGAAAATCCTGTGCATGACAAAGTGATGCTAAAGTCGTGTCAAAATGTGGAATATTAGTTTAAACAGAGGCTCGCTCTCTGATTTCACTGATTAAATCTGTGTCTCCCACGACAGCAGCGTCTGCTGTCAAACAATAATAATGATTTAATAACAATAATTACAATGATGATAATAATAATACTAATAATAATAATAATTTGGTAACTTTTTTTTCCACTAAACTAATTGCATATCATAATAATTTTTAAGTTTAAAGGTTCACCATTTTCCACAAACTAAGAAAACTTGAGGTAAGGAACAGCTCTAATAACCCTCCTTGCTTCAGCTTTCGGACTTTTCTGCAGCGTCATGAATCATCCCTGCGCGCCATCGCGTTTAACTGTCCTGTACTAGAACACAACAACAGAAGGAAAACTGCTTTCTTTACCGTCCACTCATGCCAGGGAGGAATTCCATAATTCACTGTGTTTTTTATCAATTTAGTGACTCATCGTTCGGGTTCAAAATGCTGTTAGATGCTCTTTTGTTGCATCTTCCCGCTTCTTACTGTTCCAACATTTTGTGAACACCTCGTTTTCAAGCTTTTCTTCACTCTCTCGCTCTCTCTCCTCACACGGCGAGTGTGTGCAACACTGCGCTCCTTCCCCACTCATGCTTGACAGCTGTTTAAAAGTCACTTATCCACATACAGCCTTTGGAAGAACTTCTGGGCTCCATCTCGAGTATTGTGCTGCTGAGTGCAGAGGGAATGGGGGGGGGGGATATAATACAGCCGTGCAATAGGGAAGGTGGCCATTTTAAGTCTTTTTTTTTTTTTTTTTATTGTAAAGGCCATCCATCAGTCTTTAATACAGCATTCCTCTATTTCTGTAGTAGCATATATAAGAAAACGTGGGACTGCTCTGGGGTGGGATCAGAAATTTCTTTGCTGTGGTTGAATCCACACTTTAAAACTGGATGCAGTCCATCTCCACGACAACAGAGAGAGCTCTTTTAGAGAAATTCAATGAAAGAGAGGAGCTCCTTGGAAATGTAGTGTCCTCAGTAAGGGGCAAATCTACTGTAGCCTCCCCTGTACAGTGTGGCCTGAAAGTAAAAAGAAAAACAACAGTGAGTTTGGGAGTACATTTCATATTATTATCATCAATTGAGCATTTTCCATCCAGCAATTCCAAATCAGCAGACTGCTAACAGCGCTTTTCCACTACATGGTCCCAGCGCAACTCGACACAATTATTTTAAAGTTAAGTTAGTTTTTATTAATCCCCTTAGGGAAAGTATTCCTCTGCATTTTGACCCATCCTAGTTAGGAGCAGTGGGCTGCCACACTGAGTAGTGCCCGGGGAGCATTGGGGGTTGGGTACCTTGCTCAGGGGTACCCCAGCCCTTTTTGGCCGGGTGGGGATTTGAACCGGCGACCCTCCGGTTACAAGTCAAGTTCCCTTTCCACTTGGCCACGGGCTGCCCATTTTGCTTTTCCATTAGCGATAGTACCTGGTACTTTTTTAGTACCCGCTCGTTGTCAGACTGCCGGCCACTGATCGGTCAGAGAGCCTCATCACAGGAAGAGTCATGAGCAAGACGTCCGCCACAAGAGTCAAACCGAACAATGCCGAACTGTAGATCAGTTAAAACGACGTACAAATCCTCAAAAAGTGCATTAATCTCCGACATTTAGCATGGAAATGTCTAAAATCTCAATATTTAACAGAGGAGTCTGATGTGTTCTGTGAGTCTGTGCTCCGGTCGCGCAGGTACTGAACTAATCCTTTTAATTAACTGATTCTAATGATTCAGTTACACAGAAAACAACTGTTTACAAGTCACTAGTCTGTGTCAAGGGTAAAAGCGTGCAGTGATGACTCCGCCCACGAGGTACTACTTGTAGTGGAAAAAGCACTGTAAGACAATTTTTTTTTATTTTGTTGAAAATTGTGATGGTTCAGTCTCATTCATGTGTGGTTTTATACTACACATTACAAAGCCTTGAGCTTTAATAAATCAAATGAACTCACCATGGCTCCAACACCATAGGCAGCAGGGGCAAGTGCAGCATGGTAAGGATCTGCAGTGTAAACTCGTCCATAGCTGTGAGAAAAACACACAGTAGCATCAAGGACCATATTAAAAGAATAGGTTGCACCCATTATACTTGTCTGTAGTCTTTTAAATCACAAAAAAAAAAAAAATATATATATATACACATTGCTTAATACATTTACTAAACCACCACCCAAAGCTCTAAAATAACAGCAATGGTTAATTATCAAAATCATCTTTTGTTTCGGTTAATACACAAGAAGCTCTTCAACTGAACAAATACTTTTAATGTTAAAATATAATAAAAAATCCATAAAATCCATGAATTTTCAAATGTAAAGAAAAACAATATTATTTCTTTATATTATTTCTTTATTAAGATGTCAAATTATAGTTATTTACTTGCATTCCTGAACAGAAAAAAGAGTGTTAGTGGTTGAATGTTATGCTCTAATGTCTACTAACCCTAACCCAATAACGTTTTTCGTTAAATAATACGTATGTGTTCTTGTTTTTATGACAGGTGGTCGAATAAATTAGTTAAGCACTATATTTTATAAAAAACAACAAAAAAAAACCTCATTAACATGATATAATGTGCGACCCTTTCCCCAGTTTTAACCCATGAGTAAAATCCATTTAAACTGAAAACTATTTAACAGCATTCACAACGATTATTGATATTCACCGATCTGAACATGTTTTATTGTGAGTTAAGTATTTGGTCATATTATCCAGGCCCACTAACTGGCTCATCTTTTATTAAGATGCAGCGACCGGTCCACTCACCTGTCACTGTAAGCTGCTGCTGCAGCCGCTGCTGCGGCGGGAGCCGCTACCGCAGTCGGCTGGGCGTAACGATATGCTGCATAGCCGCCCTGTGAGGAGGCGATGAAGAGGAGAGCGGCGGAGGAAGGGGAGAGCGCCGTGTGCAACGGAGGAGAGACGGATACAATGCGGAGAGAGGTGGGAAGGAAGGAAGAGGAGTGAATTCATGTTAGAGGTTTTGCCATCTTGCCTCTGCAAACTAACAGACTAGTAGTGAATCTAAGGGGTTACGTTGTAAGAAAAAAAATGCTGAGAAGAGAGGGAAAGATTAACAAGCAGTCAGCAAAACTGGCTAATCTGGTGCAGTACAGCATTCACAAGGATGTAGCTCAGGCTCTGTGTCTCTCTCCCTCCAGCACCAACTCGGGGGAAAAAAGAAATCGGCAATAGTATTTTATGTATCTTGTTGTTTTTAAAAATCATAGTAGTGTGTTATACTTTTCCCACTGTGCAGTGAGCATGGAGGCAGAGAGATGTCATACCCATTACTGTGCCCCACCCCACTCCCCTACTAAAAACACACAGTTAAAGAAAGGGGAAGGGGTGGCAGGATGATCGTGTCATTATTCATGTTTGGATGGACAGCTGATGAACAGACACAAAAAACTACAGGTGTAAGAAGACAGTCAGCCAGTCAGATTAAAAAAAAAACACACACACATACACACACACAACCGCTCACATGGCCAGTGACCAATCACTGACAGATACAGCATGCTTTCCCAAACTCAGAACGTACAGTGTATTAGGCCAAACATACCGCATAAATAAATGCAAACAAACAAACAAAAACAAAAACACACACCGCCACATTCTAGCCTAAAGAATCAGTCGTGACCATGTCCCCACATTCAGGACCACACAGTTGCTGCTATATATATATAAAAAAGCTGGACTGGGGGAGTGGGAGAGACAGGAAGGAGAGGAGGAGGAGGATTTGAGAGAGGAGAAAGGTGACGTGATGATGATCGAGGAGGTGAGACTAGTTAATCCCAAAAAGACCGTATTTAGGAACCATTTTGTGTCGCTCATTTCCATTATCATTTATACAACTAAATGAAACGCGTAAAACTGGAAAGTCACCACTGCATTGTAAAGACGTAACGTCTTGAATCACAGTTCACAGATTTAAGACAAAATGTAAATGGAATAAGGCTTTTACGTGCAATACGTTTAACAGCTCAGCATCATTGGCACCCGTGTGGCTCTCGTTCATTGCGCTTGTTTGGAGCACATGTGACATTAGCCTCCAGTCATCGGTGATAAAGTGCGGAGTTACAGTGACGTACGATACGGTGACAACAGACGTCCAAGCAACTCATGTCTTTTCTTACCCTCTTTCACCAGTGAGTCAGTGAATAATAGACATAAAGTGTCCAGGTGACAGCGCGCTGCACTTTCGGAGTTCCGCCTTTTTTCATATTGTTTTCTTAAACAGTTTTACAATATTTTACATTTAAATAACGGGAATTTGGACATTTGTGAATCGACTTAGAATGTCTGAATCGTGATGCATTGAAGAATCAATGTTTTTCCCCACCCCTACTGGCTATGGTAAATTAATCTTTTATTTACAAATTAAAGTAAAACAACAGCTGTTACTGTAAACTCACAGTATTAATACCATTTATCATTGTGTTTTTCAGTAATTTCCTGTATAAACACAATATTAATACAGCTTACTATTGTGTATTATAGTCACTTTATAATCCTTGTGCCTAATTTCCTATATAAATAACATGTGTTATTATTCAAAGGGCAATTTATTAAACATTCTACTGAGAAATGGATCGCAATAGTTCACCCATATTCAAAAAGGTGTGTGTCCCCACATTAAGTGGTAAACACTGATACTAAGAGAGGGAGGAGACGTCACAGGAGAACGCGAGAGAAAGCAAAGAAAGATGTGATGGCAGAAGATAAAAGGCGAGAGGAGAAGTGGAAGAAAATTGATGGATGGAGTAGGGGGTCTAAAGAAGGAGAAGAACAGGTGGGAGAAAGTAGGGAGGACTGGGGGAGGAGCCAGCCTTGTAAGTATGTCTGCATGCTGACACTGATTCAGTTAGCATGCCACAAGTGAAACAGATAGGAAGATTCCTGGAAGGGGTCTGAATGAACTGCTGAAGATTTAATGTTCTCATCTTTCATCCCTCTGATGACTGGATAGCACCAGGCTTTGATCCATGTCGCTGCATGCTAATAATGTCTTGTTGTAACTTGTGTGCATGATATGTAATGTTTAGAACTACAAATGTGCAATTTGCACCATAATAATGCTATTGTTTTATTGAGTAAAAGGTAATAACCTTGAATAAAAAGTGTGAGCAAAAGAGGTTTTTAAATCATAAAATCATAAAATCATATGTAGGACACACTTTTTCACACTACAAAGAAAAATAAGTTGGTATAAAATGTGCATTGTTAGCTGAAGCAGTGCATACGTCTGTTTAAGAAAGGGACCCATTTTTCAAGTACTGACCTTCTCTGTATCTAATTCCCCCCTAAAAAATATCAATTTATTTCTCCTTTTGTTATGATCGCTTTATGTTTTTTCTTTCTTTTGTTTTTATGAGTTCAGATTTCAACTCAATTCTTTTCTCCCCCTTCCGCAACTCCACCCATGTCAGAATCCAGTGAGTTAGTAGAAGACAGAGAAGGCATTTCAATCTCAGATGGTCAATAATGTCTAGCAGCACGCAGTCATTGGAGACGAGGAGGATGCACACTGGCTCTCACACAGAGTGTGTCAACCCTACCTGGGGCAATCTGCCACTAATGTCCTGAAACACTAGTCTACAGAGAGAACAGAAACAGCTATTGTCAACCTGGTCACACACAAGCACACACACACACACACCATTACACGCTCAAACACATGCTCAAAATCACAATGTTTCAAACTAATTCACAAATGCACAGAGACAAACCCGAGAGGAGTCTACTCAAGAATGAACGCATTATTATTTAAGTGCGTGTTTGTGTCTTCGATGGATGGAGCATATGGTGAAACTGAAACCGAACATAACTTGTAAATTTACAACTGGATACACAGAACATATAATGTCTCTCCTAAATGAATGAAAAAAATACAAAACGCCCAAAAGTACACGTCTCTATGGGTTTGGCCCATGCCACTTCACACTTGAAAACCCACAGGCAGAGGGGAGAAAACACAGGTGACGACTCAGTGAGGCAACAGAGGAGCGCGGTATACTTACATAGAGATCAGCTGCACCGTAAAAGCCATCCTGATAGGCCATCACGCTGAGAGGGACAAGAGGACAGAGAGGAAAGGAGAGCAGCAGGGGAGGGGGGGAGAGAAAGAGAGAGAATACAGAGGAGCGGTGGTGGAATGTAGAAACAAACAAAGGGGGGGAAAGATGGTGTGATGCGCCACCGTGTGGGCATTTTGGAAAACAACAGACAAGGGTGATGAGAGAGAGAGAGAGAGAGAGAGAGAGACGGTGCCACACAGATTGTGAAAGAGAGAAGAGAAAGAAAGTGTGAGACTATTACACACCGTGCAACATGCAAGACAAAATACCACCTCTTTGTATTTGAATGGACAGCTGTCTATGTGATACTACTGTTCCTTCAGCTGCTCATAGATCAATATCTATTACAAATTGAGCATCAATTGGATGTGAATGCACTTACGGTACAAGGAAATGGTATTTCAGCTCAGCGAGCAATCAATGTCATTATCTCAATAAAATATATATTCAAACACACACCATGCCCAATTATGAGGTACTCTTTTCTTTTTCTTTTTTTGTACTATAAGAACACATGCATGTATAATTTTACTTTCAGTAACACTATACTGTTGGCGTTTGTGTGTTTGTGTGTTTACCCAGGATATGTAGGGATGGCAGGTTGTGGCACAGCTGCTCTGACTGCACTGTAGACAGGCCGGGCACGACCCCGGAGATGAGCACCTCGAAAGGTCGCAGCAGTGGAAGCAGCTGCTGCAGCTGCTGCTGGGTACGGGAACCCAGGTACTGAATAAGGGAGAGAGAGATAATGAAGACAGAAAGAGCAGCTTCTATTGTTACTTCTGATATTTGATTTCCTGTATGTTGTTCATATCATCTCTGTTCATAGATCAAAGGAGGAGGAGGAGGACGGTAAAATATATATATATATATATATATATATACATATATATATATGCATATACATATACATATATATATATATACATATACATATACATATATATATATATATATATATATACATACATATACATATATATATATATATATATATATATATATATATGCCTGGTTACAGGTGAAGTTTGTGAATTCCCTGATGTGATGTGTGCGTCACAAATGAACAAATGAACCTTTCTTAAAAATGCAAGCTCTAGGATCTGATTCAGTTAAAACGGCGCAAATAATATTCAAAGCAAGAAATAATTTACTTACAAATAAAATAAAGACGTTGTTTTCAGAGAGACAAGAGGAATATCATTTAAAAATGCAGTGTGTGCCAGGACAACTTTAAAAAGTATGTGTGTTTCAGAGAAAAAATATATAAATCAGTTTAAATACACAAAATTCACATAAATACAAGGATGAGGAGCAGCAGTTTAATCCAGGACGGTGATGGAAATGGTCGTGTTGAAAGCCAGTGAACGTGTTGTCATTGAAAATGTTGCACGTGTTTGAAATAAAATCAATCTATGAATCTATTATGACACCAGTCAAACTAAAAAGGGAGTTCATATTGAAATCAGAAAACTACATCAATGTTTCCATATACAATCTAAGGTATAGAACTAGTGAGCCTGGTCTTACCTGTATAGAGCTCAGGGCTGTACATCGCTCCAACCATAGGACTCAACTTCCATCCAGCTGTTGTCAAGAGACAAATGTATCACATGTTTGAGGCACAACCTCACAAAAGACATTCTAAAAACGTCTGCTTTTGCAAACAGAAACAAATATCTACTGTTCTTTGATGTGAATGGTAATAAACATATACTGCATATAGTAATACAGAATATATCTAATATTTATCTTAATTCACAGTGGATTGAAAGAGAGTGAAAATGCTCTACCGTATGGAAGAGCAGCGAGTCCCTCTCCGTTAGAGAACGGAGTGGTCATCTTCTTGTTCGTCATCACTCGGGCTGTAGCGTTATTTACCTGGACATCAGAAAACACGGTCAGAAACTCATTTTTACCGTCCTCGTTGCACACGAGTATTGAAATGATGCACAGTTCAATAACAATTAAGTTTTTGTTTGTGTTTATGCAAACATCAATCTTATACTGGACGTGTGCGGTGTCACCATACTGTATAAAATTTGTTTTAGTTATGTCAGAGGTTAATATTTGTTGATGAGCAGTGATGGTATTTGATGCATGCGCTTCTTTTGAAGGATAAAGACAGAAAAAACGAGGATTCCCGGTGAGTAGTCAGGCAGTTTTGCAGACAAACGATGCAACCATTGGCACACAGAACAAAGAAAAAAAACAAAATATTTCAGAACAAAGGCATTCAAAAAGAAATCCAAGACCACTGTATTGCTACCTTTTTAAAAAAAAGGAGGGAAAAAGAAGGTGAATTAAGCAACAGATTCATCAGTTGGAACACAATGCAAAAAACATCAATTGAAGAGATTGTACAAAAATTACACACAGCCAACCAAGAGCGCATCACATCACCAGAAGTGAGCAAAACTAGCCAATCAGCAAGCATCAGATGCAGCAAAAGACTGATCAAAAAAGGCTGGCAGCCTTACCAATCAAATACATATCATACAGAGAGAGGAGAGAGGGTGCGGGGAGCAGAATGACAGAGAAAAGACAGAAATATGGAAGGATGCAAGAGGAGCCAGTCCACATGAAAAGACACAGAAAAACACATACATGATGTGGAGAAGAGAGAGACAGAGAGACTGAATAATCCATCCAATTGTGCAATTCTTCTAATGAACAAACAGAAACAACAAGATGCAAAACACACATTCAAAGTACATCCAACCATTTTGCCTACATTGGATCTAACTGTGCGTGAGTGACAATGAAGAAAAAAGCGAACACAGCGAGAGAGAGAGAGAAGAGTCTTGATAAAAGACAAGGAGGATGGGGGATGCAAATATCATTCCTCAAAAAACTCAAATCAAACCATGGTTGTGAAACACTGCCAGGCATTCGAGATCAGTGTCGCACACCAGAAGAAACCATGAAGCACACAACCACCGACATCCAGAACCAAACTGATCAAAGAGTAAAACAACGGCCTCTCTTTAAAGAGACGATGAAGAATGAAGAGATTATGGGACTTCAACTGTGGCTACGCTTGCTGTGTTTGGGTCGAGGATCATTATGTGATTGCAGCTCGTTTTCCTTCTTTCTCAAATGCTAAATTGGTGCATCCTTCTGTGCAGCCGGGGGCGCTGCAGTCACGTTCGTTTGGGGACATGTTTGCAGATGGACGGATGTTGGACTTGATGCAACCTCTGTTTCACTCTGAGGTAAGATTAAGTTTTGCAGCAGGTGTTTAATTTACATCGAGGATCTTTTACCTCTTTGCTTCTTGAGAGAAATCCCTTTGAGGCTGTGGGATACAATCAAAACGTGACTAATATTGCACCTACATGTGCTTTCCATTTATATTATGCTATTTAAAATGATTTGATAATGTTTGCAATGATAATTAAGGGGTTACATAGTTAGCAATACTCATTTCATCATTTCAGTCCAAAGGTCTCCCATTCAAAGTGTATTTAATGTCAAATAATACATAAATAAACAACAATTTACAGCACTATGATTACCACCATAACATATAAATAGGTAACATCAGGTGTTACAGTCGTTTGCAACAGTTACAATTACAGTTGTAGGTAGTTTAATGGATATAAGAAGAACACTGACACTAAAAGGGTCTTTCACATGCGTGCACGTGTGTGGACAGCAGCTGACGCGTCTGTGTTCTGCTGCCACTGCAGGAAAACTGCACACGTGAAAACAATGTCATTCTTTTGCATGTTTGTGGGAAATGAGCAATGAGTTACGCAAAGAGACATTAGAGTTAATGAGAGGGGAAACACCCACTATTGAGGAGTTTGTTTATTTGTTTGTTTGTTTTTCCACAGAGCCTTTATGGCATCTCAGTAAAAATGCTGGTATGCATCCATTTAGACAATGTTAGGATTATGAGGAGGTTCTTATGATATTTCCTCTCCTGTGAAAAGTCTCTGGCCCGAACACCTTTGAGAGCCCCTGCTCTGTGTGGCACATACACTCTCGATAAACACATAAAAACTCTTTGTTTTTGAAAGTTGAGTCTGAACAGCGACATCTCCACAACTACCTGCGGTCTACAGAGAGTGGTGCAGGAAGGAATAATCAAGTGCAACAGCACACCACCGTTAAACGGACAACTATTAGCCTCTGTTCAGGAAAGCTAACATCGCAATCATGCTTCAGCATGCTGTCCCACTAAGGTGCAAAAAATGCATCTATTGGCTGACACATGACACAGAGATGACATAGTACTACTATGGCGTCATACAGATGACGAGAAAGAGAGTAAACCATGCAGGATACAGCTCTGGAATTAAATGCTGAATGCAGTTAGAGAGGTGATTGAAATGAATGCATAAGAAGTGGTAGTCATAGTTGTTGCAATTGCAGATAGATGCAGTACATTCACTTATAAAAGTGGCCTTTATAATGCCATGCGGTCAATGGCTAATGTCCTAATCGTTTCATTCACCACCTCCCCAATCAATCAGAGGATTAGCCAATCAGGTTCTGTCAATCAATCAATCAACCAATCAAGCCCCCCTTCACTAAAGGAGTCTTTCATTTGGGTGTTGGGTGCATTTTATTTCATTTGGACGGATGGGGTGGGGGGAGGAGTCATTCAAAGATGATGCCATGTGTACACAACTTACCGTTGCCAGGGAAACGGCGTGAGGACACGCGAGCAGTTACCGTGGAGACTGACAACAACAACAACATACAAAAATCATCAGGGAAATAGAGAAAATATATGTAAGAAAGAAATGATGAACCAAAAGAAATAGAAAAACAAACAAAACAGAAAAAAAACAAAAAACGAGGTAATGAAAAGCAACCTCCACCCTGTGGTAGAGAGGAAGTGATGTAACAGGTCACGTGTCAACAGTCGACTAACAAGTATCAGCCATTTCACAACAATCTAATCTCGTCAGTTTAAAACCCACCACACACACAGATCATTGGCTACTTAGAAAGTACCTTAGAAAGAGGGGAAACAAATTGAAAAGGTCGACATTTTACATTTAAGCTACCCTTTATTATTAGTTTTATTATTATTATTGTTGCCCAGATTATAATCATAGAAGATAATCACTCAAAAATTTGACTTGGCCTCCAGTGTTTATGTTACCTGACTACATCACATGATAGGGAAGTGGACAGAGATATGGAGGGAGAGGTGGACAGCAGAAATGTAGTCGCACATGGGGACACAGACAAGGGACGGACAGACGGACGGACAGACAGACAGACTGGCCTGGTGAAAAAGAGCAGAGAGAGATGGAGGAGAACCAATATGTACAAAAACAAAAGGACAGAAGAGGGAACGACAAGTGTCTACGATATTCCCTCAATTTGTTCATTCTCTCTTTACCCTCCGTGTTTCTGCACACCCACACACACGAGACGGAGAAAAGTGCAAGACGTTCAAGACCATGCACAAGAGCTTTAGCAGCAAGTAAACGAACAAACAGTGTGATTTAGAAATCAAGAGCTTGAGCAAATGGAAAATGCATGGTGTATTTGATCTCAGAGGCCATTTGCAAGTGAAACCTGAGCTCATGCTGACAACTTTAAAAAAAATAAGGTGATAAAAAAAAAAAAAATGCCACAACAAAATACACTTCCATGAGAGCTGGCGTTCTTTTTAAGCAGTGGTCGATGCAAGTGTGTGTGCAAACATTTTTTTTTTCCCACCATTCATCTTGCACGTCTGAAAACCTCTTTTTGAAGCATCAGAAATGACACCACATTTCATCACGGCAGACTCATTCGCAAAAAAACTGTCCCCTGAAAAGGCTTCCATCATGCATCAGTCTCTTAACACATCAAACATTAAAATAAATAAATAAATACTGCAACCCAGAGGCACCCGTTTAACATTAGGGGAGAGGAGAAAAACGCTAAGATGACATCTGACCACTAAGATCCATTCATGCATCAGACGGTATCATTGTACAGCAAGCACAGTTTTCGAGGAAAATAACTGAGAGGCCATTAACTGCCCTTCCAGTCATAAAGGCAACCATAAACTGAAAATAGCCACTCATCGTGATCATGGAAGGAGTGATGATGGTGATGGAAAAGGTGCAAGGAAACAAAAACAAGTCAAGTCCTACATGCTGTGACAGAAGCATATTATCGTCTGCGACTGTGTCATAGTGACATCTTGCCGGCCATGCCTGTTGTGTAGCCACTCCACCCAGCATGCTTTGCAAACCACACAGCTTCGAGGTCAAGGTGCAATGAACAGCCCACGACATTAACAACAAGAACAAACGCCGGCATCAACATTAACGGGAAGTGCCGTCAAGAGAGGCGTCTGTGTGCACGGCACCACTGCACCATGCTACAGTAAAGACAGAGGGGTTAGATTTGAACACATACATACAGCCAACCTGGAAACCTTCTCCGGGGCAGAAACACAAACTCATTCTCATTGTCGGACATGGAAGGGAAAACGGGGGAGAGAATGATCACTGTTGCTAAGATGGTGAGTTACCTCGATTTTACGTCCTTCCACCAGCGTGCCGTGCAGCTTCTCTCTGGCCCTCTCTGCATCTGCACTCGACTCAAACGTTACAAAACCAAAACCCTGCCGGCAGAGAAGAGACGAGAATGGAAAAAGACAAGGAGGAGGAGGAGAGTGAGCAAATGATGGAAGTCGCTGTTAAGGTTTGTCTTTGACTTCACTTGTGTTGATATATTATAAGGAATCAGAGGGCTGAACTATGAAGATCAGTGGCTTAGCGAGGTAAATTGAGACTTAAAGAGTTTTGTGTGACATAAAGGTGGCTCTCTATTAACCTGGTTAGATCACCACGGCAACCTGGCTTTAAAATGAACATTAAAGAGCTGCACTTAAATTAGTCAGCCTCTTTGGATGTGGTTTGACCATTCTAGTGAGATTGGGGTGACAGAAACACCGTCCAAGATACAAAAATATGCATTAATCAACAACCTGAGCTGACCCACTTCTCCCTCCCTGTGCACAGACTGTAAAAGTGCACCAACACAGACCGTCGTCATCTCTTTTTCCATACATCTCTGAAACACACAATCTAATTAAGATAATGAACTGTCTCCCTCCCTCTCTATTAACACAAGTTGATGCTTTTTAATGTAAACTGATCTACAAAGACATCTACATAGTGTGGCACATCCTCTCCCTTTTTGTCTCTGATATTGTTGATTATTCATTCATTCACACATCTGCCAAAAAAACGACTTTAAACGCCAGTTTGTGCAGAAATAGAGCCAAATGCTCCAGTTCACATGAACGTGCACAGAGCCAGAAGGAGGCCACCTGGATTGACAAAGCATGCAACCACGGTCACGATACTTGTTATCTCTGACTGAGGCTTTAGGTTTCGTTGAGCCACCTCACTCAAATAAAGCCTGGCTGTGTTGAACAAGCTTTCTTAGTACAGCCCTCAGGTGTTATTCCAGCATCTTACCTTGGATCCCCTCTCATTGAAAATGATCTCAACGTCAAGGATCTTGCCAAATTGCTGGAACAAAAGAGGAAACACGGAAATGAAAAGACTGAATGAGCATGCAAGTCCTGTGTTGCACTCTTGCCACGGCGTGTCAGCACTGTTCAACCATGATGAGCTGGCACTGAGACAGCTCTGGGAGTCCTTTCTCTCCCACATTTTACGTGCCTCTGCTTTTTTTTTCCCTGTGCATCACATTTCACAGTCCTTTCCCCAATACAAAAGAACTGAGCACAGGACCATGTTTGTTTGTTTTTTTACACTTGACTTCAAATATCATGTTGACAAGCTGATACTGAAAGAAGCGGTTGTGGATATCCTGTTTCAATATGACAACAGCAATTCCTTTACATGCAAAAACATTGTGAAAGAATCATATCAACTGTAGTGTACCAACCCCAAACATCTGCCGTAGGTCAGGGTCTCGGAAGCGGAAGGGGATGTTGGACACGTGGAGTCGCTTGGGGGTCATCTTGGAGTCTGAGTCGTCCCCAGCGCCTCCACTGACTCCTCCACCTGAGCCAACCCCAGACTGGCCGTCAATCTGAGAGGAGCCATCTGACTGCTGGGGCAAAAGGACATGCGGGAGACACAGAGGAGATAAAGAGGGGGAAACACAAAGGTCATGGCTCAATGAAGCTGTGAGATGAGATGATAAACACATCTTTACATTGTTGTAGCTGTAGATTTCAATGTCTGCTGTTAGTTTTCTTTAACTGGTTAACGTTTTTGTTTATTTACAGGTATTTCGAAACAGAAAATCAGGCAACTTTATTTCATATTTGCAGTTGATTTCATTTAGTTTGCAACACGTTTATTTTTTTCTTCAAATCTATATGTTTAGTGTGAAAGTACAGGGGCATACACATACAAATTTAAAGAGACTAACTTGTCATTTTGGGAAATAAATGATGTGCTTTCCCACAGAAAGATATTGGACAAGAAAGCTGCCATGCTTTGTTTTTCTCAGTCCATTCACTTATGTAACAAGATTTTGCTGAGACAAGAACTTCTTACAGTCAAACTTAAAGCGGACTGAGCGACTGCCAAACAGTGCCAGGCACAATTCAAGTGACGGCTGATTTAGATCCAAGTTACACGTACAAAAATGTAATATGCTAAAAAGATATTTAGATAAAAGACATTTTCCCCTTATACACAAAACACTTTTAACTTATCGGTTTATAACCTATTTAAAGGTCCAGTGTGTGACATATAGAAGTGTGTCATCACTAATAAAATTAATTGGTTTTCCTTAGTATAATACCTTTTACATGTACTTAAGCAAAAGCAGTGCTTTACAGAGGCTGCCATGTTTCTACTGCAGCATGACCAGACAAACCAGCCAGGGCGCATCTTTCATGTTTCGGAGCAAAGACTTTTTAAACAAACGGACAAGAACAACAACCTGTGTGGTATGTGAGGGCCACCATAGTTCCCTGATACAGTTGAGTGGACAAGTGTTTGTTACAATCCACAGTCTCACCATAGATGTCACTAATTCTTACACAACAGATTTTTAAATGCATCTGTATTTGTGATGGGGTCAAGTTGAGATTTCCCACACAAACACAAACAAACAAAAGTGTCACATATGACAGTAGCGTGAGGATTTCTGCAGTATTAAAATTGTGTTTTCATGTGGGCAAGGTCAAATTGGTGCAGCTTTTTTGTTTTTTGTAGGTAAATCTGTCTTTATCAATGCACACTCTGGCTCTGTTGCACTCAGATGTGGGCTGTACAAAGAGGAAGAGGCTGGCACTCACTTGGGCACCGAGGCTGTTGGCGGCATTGGCGGCACCGCTCACTGCTCCGCCAGCTTCCACAGGACCCTGCACTGCCCCCGCTGCGTACAGGCTGCCCCCGTAATCCAGAGCCAGGCCATTCTGGGGGGGTGGAGGAGGTGGCGGAGGGAACGCAGAGAAAGGTGGGGGTACAAGTCCCTCCTGACCGCCAGCACTATCCTGAGAGCCCTGTTTAAAGAAGGAAAGTGTCAGGGAAGGTGGTGGTGAGTGACCGATGAAGTCATCAGGTGAGATTCCATGGTTGTCATGTTTTACCGAGAGCATCACTCGAACACAGACGACACAACTCTCACGAGAGCTCTAGTCTAAAAGTCATAAAAGCCTGGCTATTATATTTCCCTTTCCCCGTGTGTAAATATGTGCCTGTATCTACACCCCCGCTCATTAAACATTCACTGCAGCCACATCTATTATTAAGGGTCAAATGCCTCGATGCTCTGAGTGTTGTACAATGGTGAGTGTCTCGCACACTCTCACAAACGCCTCTGCACACAAACCACCTTTGACACACCATCACCCACACACCTCAACGCTCACACAAAAGGACCAGCTGTTATTGAGGCAGCCTGCCTGAGGACTGTGTGTACATTATTACCCCCAGCAAGTTACTGATAATCAAGTGCTGAGGAGAACAATACGAGCAACCCGCAAACACAAGGTGGAGACACGAAAACATTAAATGCACGTACGCACACGCGTGCACCGTCTCTCACACACACATTCCTTGCTGCTGGCAGAGAGGCATGGATACCCTAAATGGTAACACTTAGAGAGCAGAGGGAGACAGCAGGGATGAGAGAGAAGGGGGGATGGATGATAAAAGGCGATGACTGATGGAAAAGGCATGACCTGTTTCTGATCATAGCTGCACAGGATAAACCTAGCTACTTTCACATCGCTCTCTCAAAACTGCGCGTAACTTCTCAGTCACATCGAGACTGAGAAAACGCGAGATGCAGAGTCCAGAGTCAGGCTCCTCACTGTGTGAAGCTGACGGCAAAACTGGAAAAGTCAGTAGAGAGACCATGAATGTCTCTACACGAGTTTAATTCATACTGTTGTAGTGAACGTGGTGATCAGTGGACTCACACCCGGACCAAAACAAGAGACGGGTGTTTATTATCCGACAGTAAAATTAGAATATTTAGTCATGTGCACACAGTGATTAGTAAAAGTATCAAAAATACCACAATGCAAATCCATATAATAAAAGACAGCCATTTTAAAAATAAAATGCACAACAACCTGCCATCAAGCTAGCATTTTTCAAACCCAATTTCTTTTCCCCATGACATGCATAATGCCTCTAAAAAGGCTTAGAGCTCTATTTGACATCTGCTCTGCTGCATGGTCTGTGTGTGGGTGTGTGTGTGTGTGTTGTGTGTGTGTGTTTGTGTTTGTGTGCGCTGAACAATTAATTGAAATTCTATCAAAATTGCAATATGACCTAGTACAATTTTCAAGGTGGTGCAATATTTGTTAAAGCCAAAATGTGTTCCAAATTACCATTTTAGATTAAATATTGCCCTGACTTATACAAATCACCTTCTACAGACTGAAGAAAACATCTTTGTTTCTCACAGATCGGCACAAATATCTCACAGTAATCATCATAAATGATTATTATGTAAAAATGACCGTTTCCTCTCTTATCGTGATTCATATCGCAAGCTCAGCCAAAATAATCACTCTTAGATAGTTACATTTAGGGTTACAATAAAAATTGTGGATAGGCATTAACTGGTTGTGGAGAGGGTTAGGGATCAAGCTTGCTGTCCAAATCAACGGAAGTTGACGCAGCGTCCCAAGAAGTTGAGGAAAGTAGAGTTAGAAGTTTAAGCTCAGGTGATGATCTAGAAAGTTAATGAACATCTATGAAACATCCCAAAGACTCACCTATCTGTGTGTGCGAGTGTGTGTGCGTGCGTGCGTGCGACTTACTGACAGAACACGGTGATGCTCAGATCTCAGTTGCACAATAGATCACTGTCCCTTTGGGAGTGATAAAAGTGTGGGAGGCTTTGTGTGTGTGTGTGTGTGTGTGTGTGTGTGTGTGTGTGTACCATCTGTCTCCCAGATTTTGACCTTTTTTAGCGTCACACCTGTGACATGGTAGCCAAATCCCTCGATTCACTGACAAACCAGTGACGCACTCAGTCGGCACAGATCACATCGATATTTTGACATGACTGCAGATGAGCTGCACCGGGTAAACTGTGTCGATTTTATGTCAGAGTTTGTCCTCGCTGACAGACAAAATTAAATACGTCCGTCTTATGTCTAACATTTACAAAGTATAAAATAATACATCGGTTGCTTGAAAATATTTTTAGTGAAGCAAACAATAATTTACAGATCATTTGAACCCAGATTCAAAAAATAACTTTAAAAATCTAATTTTTTATTGCTAATTTACATTTAATGATTTATTGATATGATTAATTTATTGTATGTTACATGATCATAAAATGATGCTCCTTTTCCAAAATGTTTTGAATCTTTAAATTAACACACCAATCCTATAATTTTATCAATAATTATAAAAACCACTTGCTACAGATAATACATAAAATAGATTAAATATAATATATACAATAAACTATGATTGGGCGTTTTTAATAAAAGGTTTGGAGACTATTATTTATTACTTTGACACGAACAGGTCTCAGCAGTTAAATCACAGAGCAACTGTTTAGCATTAATCTACAGGTTATATATTCAATTGGGTGTCGTCAGAAATGACTTTACCCCAGTGGCCACTCCTCACTTTCCCTGCTGATTTCAGAGCAAAGGAAGCCGTAGCAGGAATTACATGTAGTTCAACCACGTTGATCTCAAACCTTTTATGACTGCAGCTCAGGTTTTCCAGTCGAGATTTCATGACAATCACTACCAGCAATCCTGTTAGCTCACGCTCTCTCCGCTCCCTGATAGTGCAGTAAATACAGGTTTATCACCAATCTTTACACTGTAAACCTGGCACTGACTTGTGTGCCCACGCTTATACAATTTTGGCGCCGTCACAATAAAGTTCCAGGCACAAGCAACCAGATTACTGACCACAGTGTTCAGGTTTTAACTTCATTCGTGTTTTCAGAGAGGCGATGTGTCCGCTCAGCTAAACCCTGCAGCTGTATGAACCTCTTTCCAAACTCCTTTCGCAAACGTCACAACATCTCTCAAATCTTTGCTTTCCCGTGCCGTTACACAGCCATAAAAATGACTATGACTTTGCTTATATAACACTAATGTGGATGTATATGTACATTTAAGTCTCGAAAATGTGGTCAATCTTATTACTACAGAATATATACACCCGTGATGCGAGTAATGACAACATGAACTTGAAGCCTGAATTCATTATATTAATTTGTTCATTGTATAATGTGTTGGATTTAGACAGAAGAATTGAGCTAGGGCTAAAATATTACCCAGTTTAGACAGGGACATAAAAATACATAATATGCGACGCTACACGATGAATTACTTTCATCCTTGTGCAACCGTTTGCAGAGGTGAAAATGATATTGGGCGGAGCAAGTCGTTCTGGGTCACCAGGTAGGGGCTAACCTGGATGATAAACACAAATGGAGAAACTGGAATCCACCTGCTGGGACCAACTAGAAAAGGGAAAGTTGATAGCCGAGCGCTGGTCAAATGATAAAATGGGAGGAGTAGAAGATGATATGGTCGTGACACTGACACCAAAAACAGAAACTTTTCTGTCTATGTGAAGGTAAAGTGTCGGGTCCCAGCCACACGGAAACAGAACAAAAGGTTAACAGTATTTTTCCTTTGTTGTTTTCCATAAACAAGGTATCGTTTCAGGAAAGGTCTTCATCTGCCAGTGCAAGAAAGAGGTGGGATTATGACATCACAGTAGCGTATATTGGTTGTCCACACAAAAACGCAAGGGTGGCGTTTTGAGATTTTCCTCACTCAAACAATAGCGTTTTAGTGCTCATATAATGCAGATATGATTAAAAAAAACTTAAAAGACTTAACCAAGACTTGCTTTCGTGTGGACAGCTTTTCAAACAGGTTTGGAAAACTAATGGCACTTTTCCACTAAACAGTTTTTGCACTATTCGGCTTGACTCTACACAGTTTGGTATCAGGCATGTTTGTTTTCCATACAATAGTACCTCCTCAACATGGCTGGGGTCGTCATAGCACGGCTGCGCAAAACTGCTGTGATGTTGTTTTATACGTGACACAAACAGACAAACGAGTGAACACTGAATCGTGAGAATCAGTTCATTAAAAAGATGAGTTCAGTACTTCCTGCATGACCGGAGCACAGACTCTGTCTGACACAGTCACTGAGCTAAAGCACGGCTGAATGGGTTGTGATTCGGCTCAGGATCACCACTTTCAGCAGTGCTGTCACTAAATACACCAGACTCCTCTGTTGAATATTGAGATTTTAATAATGTCCTTGCTGATCTACAGTTCTGCATTGATTGATTTGATTCTTGAGTCGGACGTCGCGCTCACGACTCTCTGCCAATCAGTGGCCGGCAGTCTGTCAACGTCACATTTTAATATCGGCTCAGCTCACTCAGGAACGTCGCCAGAGCAGGTACTAAAAAAGCACCAGGTACTATCACTAATGAAAAAAAGCAAACAAAACGAGTAGAACCAAGCGGAGTCATGCTAGAACTGTATAGTGGAAAACAGCCATAGGAGGAATTACAGTGCAGTTCTTCCAACGGCAGAGTCGATGTATCGGTCGTTCTGTTGGGCCACCCACTAGTGTGTTGCACACTCTTCAGTAAACACATTCATCATCTGCATGCTGTCATTAACATGGATCTTAAAGCACTGCTGTGCAAAGTTCAGACTAAGAGCAATAAAAAAAAAACAACCGAGTACCTCTTATTAGATTTGTCAGGAAACTACCCTCCTACTCTGCATTAATATGTTCAGCATGGCCCCACTATTGTCATACTCCAGTACCAACATTCATGACTCATGACACAACTCACTCGACTACAGATGAGTCAGTCATGGATTTGACAAGCTGTGATACAACTCAGACAGAATGATAGTGACTTGGATTTTAATGATTCACACTTGGGGTGTTCTTTATTTTGGCTGTGACAGTTATATATCATTCTCTTTCCATACCACTGATAATATCATATTTCTGAGTCAGACCATCCTCCTCATTGCCGTTACTCATACACAAAATAGAGACTCTACGGTACAGCTTTGCAGGAGGATGGACAATCCCGGCTGTTGCTGCCAGACCAAAATAGAAGCGGAGATACTGGCCAGAAACAACTTGTATTTGTATTTGACGATTGGCCTTTTCAGAGGAGATCCATTTTAGCCCTCCTCTCTCTACCTGATACACTATGTCAACAGCTCGTTATCTCCCGAAATAGTGGGTTCCTGCCTGCATGCTTTGGGGTTTTCTGCCCACAAGCTACAGGCCTTTTTTGGCTGCAAGTGGCATCAGGACAAAAGCATCAACTGAAGAAATTCACATAAGATAAAAGGAGGAAAACAAAGGCAGAGAAGGGGGGTATAATTTTGAAGAGAATTGCCGCCTTGTTCACAAGCATGCAGTATGCTGTGCGTTTGTGCTCGATTTGTTTGTGTACATCATGTCATGTGCATGTCAGCGTGTGTGTGTGCGTTTGTGTCCATACTCTCCCCTGGCGTGAAGGCATTAAGGGTTGTGTAAGTGTATGTGTTGGCCAGGCAAAGCCAGTGACTCAGTGCAGTGGCTGTGGCTGTCTTACTTCTGGGTCAGTTAGCAGCAGCAAGTGTGTCTGAGGAGGAGGCATGTTGTAGAATGTGCTCGTCTGCAGCAGCCTCACTACACGAGGAGAGGAGAGGAGAGGAGAGGAGAGGAGAGGAGAGGAGAGAGGCTAAGAGCTAACTGGGGCAGCACTGGGTCATTTCACATGAATAATGACGTTTCAGGATTACTTTCTCGAGCCTCAAGCTATTATTCTATAGTCTAATTCAACAAACTTGATGATGGCAAACGTGATTCATACCATTACAGAGGCTTAAATTTTGTCTTAATAATCATATTAACTGGAGAAATGGTGCTCAGCTCAGATCTTGGCTCTTGACTCTGCTGTTATTACCCAAGCTGCAAACAGCTGGAGAAACGTTTCTGTCGTGTCTGCAGCATACAGATGAGCCAGGAGACACCCTCTTGTTAAATTATTCCAGCCCACGTCAAACCCTCTTCCTCCTCCATCACTCTTCCTCCTCCCCTCTCTGCTCCTCTTGCTGCTGTTCTCCCTATCCTCCCACTCTCTCTGCTGTGTGCTTCACTTCTTTACGCTTCATAAAATCCAGACGGGACCCTTGCATACGTCCCACCCCCACATATGTCAATCAAGACCATTTGCTTCATAGCAACAGGATATCAGCAGTGCCGCGGCTCCTCCTCCCACACTCATCTCCATCTCCTTATAGGGTAGCATGTCTGCTTGTCAAACAAACCCCTCCCCTTCTTTTCCATGTATAGTGTCACAAATGATTGCCCTTTTCCACAGGCCAGTTCTGGGAGACACCTTTTCCACAAACCGTACATTTACAGGAACAAATATACACAATATGACATGCAAACCAACCATCATCTCCTTGTTGGCTGTATCAATGCTCTTCCTGCACCTGCTGCAGAAGAATAATAAAAATAAACATCCCAGGACAAAAAGATGGTGACATTATCCATCCACAATCACTCTTCATTATAGACACACAGGCCTCCGCTGACAAACATGTGCAGGTGAGCACACAAACACACTCACACACAGATGTATATTTACCCAACATTCACCCGCCTCCTCCAATATATTAGCGATTACTATGGAACAAGTTTATCTTGTTTTGCACTCAGATAGAGCGCTCTGTAGATAGAGCAGCTTCCATCTGATCGTCCAGTGCATTTTTAAAAAATGAACAAAAGCAGCTGGAGGACAGTGTTGTTACTGTCAACTGCACCACCAAAGAGTCGGCAAGTGCAATCCCTATCTATTTCAAAGGCAGGTTGTTTTTTAAAAACCACGCAGATGCATCACAGCAAGTGCTTTCAGAGCCATTAGGAATGCAAATGGCTGCTGAAGAGGCAGACCAGTTACGGCAGCTCAGTGTTTGAGCAATTTCATAACAGCCTTTTTTTCCAGCACGGCGCAAAAGGTGTTTGACTCGCATGGATTTCCCATCAACATTTTCCTCACGCCTCGAAACATCCAACAATCTCAACCAAATGAATGAGTCATGCAAGTTTCCACAGCAACATGGCTCATTGGGATCATTTAACAGCCATTATTGTTAACCCTGCAAAAGAATCAATAACAAGATTTTGGGGGTGGAGGAGGTTGATGGGTGGGTTGGTGGGTGAGTCCTCACTCTGCGTTTGCAGTTTATGCAGAAGTGTGGCAGAGAGTATTTTTTGCAGCAGGTAGGCGTCTCTCCCTTGCCTTAGGGCTCACGCTTAGGTGGGGCTTGAGAAAATATTTTAGTCTTTCGCTCTCAATCTGCTACTTCAACTCTCTTCTTCTGCACAGGCCAAAAATATTAGCAGAAAGTAAGACATGAAAGAACTAATAAATTACCCCTGCCATGAGGCAACTATTACGCAGACACGCATAAGCGCAAAGTCAGCTTTACAGTCTGAAATTGCGTCACTGAACACTGAACAATCTATTTTCCTCCAGTTGACCTACAATTATCATCTCTGTTACTCTCCATCTCGTTCAGCTTGCATTTCTATCTCTGCATACTTTCAGCTCTCTCATCCATGGGATTCCATGGTAAACTGACCGTAGGTGTCCAGTCACCTCAAAAAATATTAATTTTTCTATTTTCCCCGTTCCATTATCTCTCTCTCTCTCTCTCTCTCTCTCTCTCTCCCTCTCTCTCTCTCATGCAACCCCTCCCCCACGCTTCCATGAACTCTTAAAGGAAAACATTGAGATAACAGCTGCCGTGGCCCCAGGGAAAGCGAGAGGAGGGAGAAAAGAGGTCAAACAGTAAAGAAAGCAGGAATCCAAGGTACAGCTGAAAGAGGAGTGTGCACACACAAGCCAAAGACGGGAAGAAAAACACACACGCTCATCCTGACTCACACCGAATGAAATGCAATGATATGAACAAGACACTTCACGCACCAACTTTGCAGCCCACTGTGTGCTTGAGCTTCTGTGCATTTGTCAAATGTGTGACACAGAAATTACAGTGAGGAGGTGTTTGTTAGCTGCAGAGAGAAGATGCAGAGGGAGGACAAGAAAGAGAGAGGCACTGAGAAAGAAAGAAAGAAAAAAGACAGAAACAACTGTTCTGTGGACACCTGTCCCTTTCGCTCACAGGCCTGGAAGACGTACAGAGACAGCTGCAGGGGCAATAGACGACAGACTTTTTCACTTACCTCTCCTCCCCCATTCCTTCACTCTTTCCAGTCTTTTGCCCTCAGTTATTTCAAGAGACTTTATTGAAGTAACAACACAGTAAACTGCTCCATCCAGCTCTAAAGACTAACATGCTGTACTATGTGTTCATGTAGATTCTTAGGCACATACATAATACATGGCAGAGCACAGTTTCTGGCAGGAACAGCTCTTGATGTTCAGATTGCGTGCACCTCTCGCTCGGGGCAGTAGAACAGATGCCACAACGCTGTACGATGATACGCCGCTACTTGTGCATTTCACCATCAGAAATTATAACTTCAGCAATACAACCTCTTCCTTGCTCTCATCTATTCCTCCTACACTGGCTTCAGTGTTTATATACCTTGTACAACGTGGCTGCCAAGTCCTGTCAAGAGTCTGAAATGCCCTGGCTGGACCACTCCAGTAAAGGGGTCAAGTAGAGTCCTCATCTGTTAGTAGTTAATTAACATTTCATGTTCAATGACAAGCGTTTGCCTGCTCTGCCTCCGTTTCATGTGCAGTGGAGCCTGAGCTTTAGCGAAGAGCTACAGCAGATCGTGAAAAGATATCAAGATACACACTCACCGACAACACGGAAGGATAGTACAGTCCCATCATCGTATTCTGTGCAACAACTCCCAACTGTCGTCGCTCCTCTCTCCTTTCCTCTTATCACGCTTCCTGGCTTTCTCTCCCTCTCTCCGAGTCTGTGTCACCTCACCAGCTCAGTCTCTCTTGTCTGTCTCACAGATTCAAAATCTCCCTCTCTCTGCCCCCGCTAGCTCCGGCTGCCCTGCCAACCCCCAACCACCACCCCCACCCCCCTCCCACCTCTTCCTCCTCCTCTGCTGGCCTCTGTCCCCGTCACTCTTCCTCGCTTACTTGCTTGCCTTTCGAGCTCTCCTCCTCCTCCTCCTTTCTCTTTTCCTCTCTGTTCTGTCTTCAGTCCCACTCACTCTTTTCTTTCCCTCTCCCACTCACTCCTTGCCTTTTCCTCTAACCCCAGCCTTCTGTTTTGCTGCTGTGCCCTTGCCCCTTGCCTGCTCATCTCTTCTGTCTCCTCTCCAGTCTTCCTCCTCTCTCTATCTCTCTATCTCTCTCTCTCTCTCTCTCCCTCTCTCTCTCCTCCCTAGCCTGACGCCTCCCCCCTACCTCTGTCACACCTGCAAACTTTCCCCTCCCTTCTGCTTCCCTCTCGTGACGTAGTCCCTCCCTCGACTCTCTCTCCTTCTGTTCTCTTTCTCCATGTAGGTGAGTTAACTGGGGCTGCTGTCACCACTGGGAGTGGAAGTGAAGAAGGCTTTGTTTCTTTCTATCTAGTCCCGTTTTCAGGCGTGCACCTTTTTATGGAAATGTGTTGGTAATTTGGCACATGTTTAGAAAACAAAGGCCACTTCTCAGTAAAAGTAACGACAGCAGCTGACCTGGTAAAAACACGTCCACCATAGATCAGAAGTCTGAATGCTATCAAAATAAAAGGTAGAATATCTCATCATAAGTCATCAATAGTTCATGTATGTGGTTCAAACTGTGACCTAATGTAAGGGCTGCGTAATAAAGCAAAAAACTTGTCAGTTGATATCATGTGAAATATCACGTTACTGTTCGGCACTTTTTGCAGGAGGCAGATTTATTCCTAATAAGATCATTTATATAGCAAAATTAGATTAGGATAGGATAGAACGAGAGATGAGGTGACTCTAATTATTATTATTTCATTACTATGCTCACATACCCGAGTCGAACAGTCGAACAGTATTTCTGATTTTCCACCAGCGGAAGCTCACGTACCACTGGTGGTACACGTACCACAGTTTGAAAACCACGGTTCCAACTGATACCATGTGTTTCATCTCAGTGTTATAAGGTATATATTGAACGTTTGTTATGGTGTTATTGAAGAAAAGCATGATGATTGTTGTCAGTGTGGTATTAGCTGCCTCTGCTGTAACGTGAGTCACTGGTAGTGACAAACATAGACGATTCCCTCCTGGTTCTTAAAATCCTCTTTACAGCTTGTTTCAGCTCATTGTTTGACCAAAACAACAGCAGTTGGCAGCTGCTTCCAACATACAAACAGTGCCGATTACTGTGCACTAACCAGCAGCTAACCACTAGCAGATATTTTTCTCAGATACGTGAAGGAAAACATGCTTTGAGCCGCTTAATGCATCACTAATAGAAGGACGTGAGCGTCTCTGAGTTACATTACATTACATGTCATTTAGCAGACGCTTTTATCCAAAGCGACTTATAATGGAATTGAGTACAGTCAGAGGGGTGGAATCGAACTTGGGACCATTGCGACCACGATGTTTTCGCACATAGGGTACCGGTCTTAACCACTGCGCCACTACACAGTTGACATGTATCATGTCACAAAGGAAATGCTTAAGGAGAGTCGTCCAACACACAGGCCAGTCTTTGTCTTTAGCACATTTAGCAGCTGCATTAAAAACTAATTATTATGACTATTAAGCTTCTATGAAGCAAATTATATTTCCTAAATGACTGAATCTCATATTGCGACTTGTGTGGGTATAAATGTGCATGTCCCTTCATAAAAATGTAATCTTCTCTAAAAAGATATTTGTCTTTTGACAGCAGCTTCTAAACTCTCTGGTGATTTCAAACGTCATACAAATATTGACCGTTGCCTACATTGTGTGAAAAAATAAGTATAATGTGAGACCAAACAGCAACTACAACAGCTGCAGCTGATCGTTCATTTGAATTATGCTTGGGTGCTGCTGCCAGCAATTTTTAAAATATACTCTGTGTGTATGTATATATATACACACATATGCATATGTGTACAATACACGCCTCCATTGCATTTTCATGTATACAACCACAACATTGGGACAGCCATGATGTCATAGGCCCCAACATTCTCTCTTATACTGCACTGTCACTGTCTTTGTTCTGGTCGTCCCCTTCTTTTAGTGATTCATGTTTATTTGGTCTTTTATCTCTACTTTTATTACTTACTCTATATTAGAGTGTAATTTTAATTTTTATTGTAATTTTTTTACTATATTGTATTTTATTTTATTCTATTCTCATTTCTTTAACTGAGCTGTTGTAAATGTGTGTTTCCCCCCTGGGGGAGTAATAAAGTCATTCAATCTTCAATGTTACCTGTATTCTACTTTTATTGTTCTTTCCTTACTCCCCATGGACTTGACTCATTCTGTCTCTGTACACTTATATATTATTATTTATTATTTACAGCGTGCAAGCTTTAGGAGCATGTTCCATGTCTTCTTCTCCACATTTGGTGAATTTCTCTGGCAGCACTACAGCACCATATACAGGCCTGGCATATGCACTACACTGTTTGGGGTCATTTGAGCAGGTTCCTGTGTTTGAAGACATTTCTTGAAACAATATTTATTGAAAACCTTTTAAGACGGAAAACAAAAAGCTCTGTTTCTGTGTGTATAAAGCCTGAAACACTGGGGCCTGTTCAGAGGAACTGAACACAAGCTTTGGTGAGGATCAAAGCGAGTGATTTTCACAGTCCATCGGTCTTGGCACAGAATATGAACATAAACACTTTGGTTTCAAACTTCCAGTTCAACAAACATGTGGACAAGAGACATTTTCTCTCAAACTGTGGGGTACCTGCAGCCACAGCAGGTCTGTCTGTCCTCTCCATATTATTTCCTCATCTTTAGGAATGATAAATAAAGCGGCAGAGCTCCCTGCATGTTTTTGCATCAAGAAGGACACATTTGCAGGACAAAGACATCTCAGCTAGCTGGCAAACCAAAGGCAGTAATGTACAGTAGGAGCAGGTGCAGTTCCTCACGAGTGAACAGATGAACCACTGATTAAGCACCGAGGGTGCTGAAGGTTATATCATTACATCGTTTGAGGATGAGTTATGCTAACTATGGCTCTGGTGCATCATCAAGCTTTGTTTTTAGACATGCCAACAGAACACTGTTTTCAAATGTTACTGCACATGTTGCATTTTCTTTCTATTTTCTGACATATATAGTGGGTGAAGAGGAGACACTCTGCATTTGCTTTGTACATACTTAAATTACTTCTTTATTTTTTTTCCTTTTTTTAAACTTTCACTTGAGAGCAATAATCTATTTTAATTATCTGACATGTATCCTGCTTTTTAACCGTGTCTCAGTTAGCCCTAGTGTGGAGACAACACAAATGTGCTGTATCTTCCACAGACAGATGGTGCCATTAAACGTTGTTTCCTCACACATCAGGCTATGCTGCTCTCCAGGCTTTTCCTTTCAGGAGCCTTTGATCAAATCATTCTCACACTGCTGTTGACAGTTTAGCACCTTGGTGCTGTGGGAGCCAATGCTGCCCGGCATTGTTTTCTTCCTCCCTGCCATTTTTCCACCCTGGTCAGAAGCCAGTTCACACTTCTGTGTCCCTGATGTGGTCCTTTACTGACGTCTTTCCATCCCGACACAACCATTGTTCACACAAGTAAAACTATGATTATTATTTGAACGTGGTCATTAGGGTAGGAGACAGTATTGTCTTGAAAGCTGGCCACTCAACAACACAGCTAGAGCTGAATTTGAGAACATCATCATTTAAAGGTTTGACGAACACCGCTCAACATTTTATGGACCAAACGCTCAATCGATTAATCGAGAAAATAATTGACAGATTAATCGATTATGAAAATAATCAGCAGCTCTAAACACAGCTACTAAAAATTTACAGTGAAGGAAATAGAGTGTACAAGTGAAGGCTTGGGGCTGATGGAGCAGATAAGCAGCCAGAGGCTGTTGGGCATCAAGGAGTGAGAGGGATGAGGGGATTATGGGCAGAGCATGAGAGGATGAGTGGATGAACGGAGGATGATCTAAGGATTAACCACATGAACTGAACAGTCTAATAACACAATCAGTAAGCTAATACAGACAAGAGTAAACAGATTGCAGGCTTACACACGCACACACATGCAGAAAAATAAACATGCAATACAGGTTGTGTTTGGTTCCTTTGCTCTGTGTGGATGGGTATTTGTTTGTTAGCAGAGAGAAAAAAATATTTGCAGGCTTAAAGGTGCTATAAAGGGAAAAAAAAAGGTTTGTTTTTCTCAGATGATTAACAATACTGCTGACTGTTTGAGAAAGAAAAGTCGTGGGAGGGTTGGAAGAGTGAAGGGTGTGGAGGCTTGTCTTCTTCTACACGACTGACAAATTATAATCTACACCCCCACCTTGTGGTTTATAGAGCCTCACTGAGATATATAAAAGCCACATACACACTGTATCCACAAACACCTCAGGATGGAATGGCAGGATATTATGAAACATAGATTTTATATGTTATGTGTGTGCAGTGACGTCAATTTGTCCTTACCTGACTATGAGACGGGTAGCCGTGGTAACCAAGGGTCAAAGGGTCATTATTCTGAAAAAGAAGAGGGCCATTAGTCAATTAAAAAAACAGTTAAATATAATTTTTAATACAGAGGATCATGGGCTCCTTTTTTCCCCAGTTAGTGGTGTCGCTATATTTGACTTTACAGTTCTTTAGTGTTGCCGATTCCAAATCAAATTAACTCCAGTGACACACTCTTGCTATCTCCTCTGGAGTTTTCCACCCAGTGGATCTTTTGTCTGCTTATAAAGACGCTATAATGGGGGCAAGTGAGATGGAGGAGATGAAAAACGGGCAAAAAGTGCCTAGCCACGACTCTTAAATCACAAATAGGTCGGGAGTGACAGTGAGAATGAAGCTCGCTGGCATGAAATACCATTATGAGCCCCGAGGCACCCTCCAATACTTTCCTCTCAGTGTTCTGGTAGCGTGGAGTGGAGACAAATACATCAAACATCTGGTGAGGAATTATCGTTAAATAAGATGCAAAAGCCAAATATTAAAAGATAAATGATGTCTCTTGTCCCTGAAATAGTTTGTAACTCGCTTTATGTATGCTCATTATGCTGTGTTCTGGCTTTTATGTTAATATACTACATTAAGAAGCAGCTTTTCGCAGCAATTACAGCATGCTTTGAAGGACAAAACAGATTTGCCCATCTCCGGCTTCATATCACTACATTAGAAAACAACTCAACTCCTCCCTCCTCTATCTGTCCTTCCCCTGATCTTCTTTTTCATCTGGAACCAATGTCCCACGTCTATTCTGTCCTGAGGGGAAACACTTTGCTCTGCATGCTTCACAGCTTGGGTTTGCCAGATTAACACTGTAGCCATCTAACTCTAGACCCCATGGGGCTATTTCGCTAAAAGTAAGCACAACATTTCCAAATGCAAGAGACCTGGTGTTGGAGAGGGGAGAATGACGTGTCCTCACTATTGAAAAATGCTGTTTGTGCAAGTCTATCTCAGAGCCAAAAATGTACTTAGTGAACTGGCTTTGGGACGTAGAAGCTATAAATAATGAATCACTTCTTAGAGGCTTGAATAACATGAATAAAGTATAAACCTTATTTTACAGTGAGGCCAAACTGTGATGCAATGAAGTGAAGGTATGAAGAAGAGGAGGGATCAAAACAAATAAAAAAATATATATATATATATATATATACGTTGTATGAACAGACATCTGGAATTCATATGATTAAGAGGCTGAGGGAGGAACCAGGGCCAGAAATACAACAGAAAATGGACAGCAATGAAAAGCAAAAACAAAATGAGATGGAGGGAGCAAAGACAATGACTCATACAAGAGGAGTCATGTGCTTAATTTCCTTAAGGAACTGGGAGGAATGGGGAATGGAAGCAGCTCAGGATGAGTGTGCATCCGTCTCTCACTCTACACCACAATCACTTGTGAATAAAATGAAAAATATATAATAAAAATATATAAAGTAAGAGTTAAGACTATTTTAGGGCTAGTGATAAACAGTAGCCAATTCCTGCCAAGGGTTTTTTTTTAATGATATTGTTTTTTTTTGGGGACAAATCGGCTCAGGAAGACTGTCTGAGCAATCATGAGAAAGTAACATCATGACTCGAAGTAAACAGATGGAGAATAGTGGAGGAGGGGGAGACCAAAAAGCCTGAATGAGGGGGGGGACACAGGATGAGAAGCTCAGGCACTTTTGAAGGCCGACTCATAAGTATATGTACATGTAACACTTGACAGAGGCAGAACCAAAGCTTAACACTCCTGTCATACAACAGCTGGAAATAAAACGCCATTTTGGCTGGAAGTTGCACGGTTCAAATATATATACACATATATATATATATATATATATCTGGAATTAGAATGCGTTTTCTGTGATCGGATAGCCTTTACCACACGCGTCTCCGGTGTCCACATTGAGATCCAACTGCTATCCGATCACGGTCACCTCCCCCTGCCAGTTGCTATATCATCGACAACAACAGCGTTCTGCACATAGATGAGCGGTATGAATGTGCCAATAGTAAAAATGTAGTGTAAAGTGGTCACCAAGACTAGAAAAGGGCAATATAAATGCAGACAATCTCCCATTGAGTCAGCCAAGTTCTGCGATATATGGCTTGATCTAACTGTGTAAACTCTGATGGCTTAAACGCTGCAATGGCACCGCTCACTTCTGCAGAAATGTTTCCTTCCACCACAGCGGTGTAAACAAACGGAATCTTAGTTAGAAAAGTAGTCTGTAATGGCTTAGGTCATAGCAAGAGTTGCTAATGTTGGAAAATGATGTACGCCAGGCCCGCAATTGCTGGTTGTATTATGTCCAACAAAAAAACACCCGCAGTGAGGAGAGTGGTCTTTAAAAGAGCTCCCTCTGGGGTGGTGTAATATCTGAGCTTATACACATAACTTGATTTGATTGGCTAGTGCACCCGTCTGTCGGAATATTTGCATAATGTGATTGAATTGGCTGCTGCTCACGCTGCTGCTTGGAAAGTTGGAAATTTCTCATTTCTCATTGACGCCTCCGCTGCTTATGTGCAAATCAGCCCCAAGTTTCTCCTTCACACCAGCTTTTCACAAGTCAGCAGCGATCCCTTCTACATTAGAACGCTGTTACTCCTCTCAAATAACTGTGTGTGTGTTTCTCCAATTAGGTTAAGAGTCTTTGTGCAGTGTCTTGCTGCTTGACTGCTGTAGTCCCCAAAAGAGGGACCACATTTGACTGTTCGGAAAGTCATCCTACCTGACTGTAAGCAGGACGCTGTTTAGTCAGGAGGATGTGAATCCCTTTCACCCACAGAGCACTTATGTGCTAAGCCTCCAAACATGCGACTGGATGATGTGAACTTCACTCTCCCTCACATCCCTTCAACTTTCCACAGTAAACCTACACGTGTGTCTTCAGGGAGATGTGGGCTACAGTCCAAGTGGATTTTGGAAGCTGCCTTGACAGTTCTGGCTTAAAATAAATCACATAGCAGCATGTGTTAGCAATTTGCATGTTTCATAATCAAACTGATCTGCAATAAGGGAAACCTGTCATTTTCCACCCCAATTTATATCAGTGCTGATTGGATACAATTAGGATTTGCCTGAAATAATTAATTGCAGAACAATTACCATCATGATTACATCATTACATCGTTCATCAAATCCACTGGAACCAGGGCCTGAAACTGGGCTTCTGGGACCAAAGCTAGTGACCAAACTCATTTAAATATGCTAGCCTGCTATTTGGTTTTGACATTTTACCAGGAATTCAACCAGAAACTACAGAAAATGTCTGAATTCAATGCCACACAACTGTTTATATAGTCAAATTATGTAGGATTACACATAAGTATTGAAAACTTTCATCAGATGAAATATTGGCAAAATGCTAAAAACGTCTGGTTGCTAACAGACATGAATAATACATTTATGTACACCATCAAAATAAGAAAATACCTTCAGACCAACAAATCATTTCATTGCAGTTGGGGAAGGGAGACTCGTGTGAGCTCAGTCAGGATGCAAGTGCATCCCGAGCCACAATTAAAAACCACAAACTCTGTCGACATCTGCTGACCCACAAGAGTTTCATAATAAACCAAAAATATTTGTACACTATAGAGTTTCCAAGCTATATACTGTGTGTAGCAGTCAGCCATAATACTGACTTTTTCCCCCCCTTTTGCTATTTAAAGATAGAAAAATATAATTATTTTTAGTGATCACATGAGACAAATGTTAAATACTTGGCGTGAGAACAGGTACATATTGTCTTCGGTTTGTTGGTCTCTCAAATACAATTCAGTCAACAGACATCCTTTCGCCATTAATCAGGGGAAAACAGAGACCTAAATAAATATTCTGAACTTGCAGCACAGAGTGCATTTTTCTTTTCTTGACTTTTTCATTCTATTTCAGTGTCGGGACTGAAATGAAAGTGCAGAGCGGCGATCCACCTACATTAATGTCCTCGTCAAGTCATTTGTCCCCGGTGCTGTCACTGCAGGCAAGCCCTTATTACGTTTGAGTCTCGGTTCCTACACCGTGACAACAAAACATGGGCTGCTCAGCACGCCGGATGCGTACTGAAGTCGACAACCTCCTCTCAACATTTTGCAAAATCTGACCTGGGCTGGAGATGCAGGGTGTTGTGTTATGAGCTTCCTGTTGCCCTGAAAAAATACACAGCTTCACCTGTGCTGCAAAGGCAGGCCAATATGGCAAATATGTTCATTTTATCTTTGAGAGGGAACGCTCCAGTCGATGCCTGTCCAGAAGATTGCTTTAAATATCTTTTCAACTAGTCAGCGTCCAGTTTCTATGAGCAGCAGTGAACATTAGAAGTCCTCACAGTTTGTTTTTTCCTTCCACTCGCTTTATATTGCCCATTTTAGATGACATACTGCGTGCTGCACTGACTTTTACATGTACAACTGCTCTGCTTTAACTTCACAAATCTGACTTGACAGCGCATTCCACCCCCACAGTGTGATGACATCATACCCTGCCAGCTAATGAGAAAAACAGCAGGGTCAATAGCCAAATGGGAAAGATCCCATCATTAGGCTGCAGCTGTTAAAATGGATTGCTCTTTACTCAAAGCCACACCCCAAAGTGCTGGCTTGAATCATAGGTCAGAGTTCACCTCCTGCTGGGATGTCAGCAATATAGATATTTTTTTCTTAATCAGCAATAAAGCATAGAGAAAAAGAGACCCAGAGCTTTAATGAGCCAGGGAATGGTTTTCTTTAATACTTTCCCCACTCTGCCTGCTTCTAAGGATTTGCTATACAGAAGTGCTTGTGTGCATTTTATAGATATTTCTTAGGAAGACAAGAACCTTAAATAGTAGGAAAACTGGGCAACACAACTTTGTTTTTTGGCTAAATATCCATGGCATCACATGGTTAGGGTAATAAATATTCTGTATGTCACAGTCATTACACCTGGCTCTGAGGCTGACAGTTACAGTGAGTGATTAATGTGGCTTATTGAAATCAGTTGATGTCAGTTGTTAAATCTAATTTTAATTATTATAATCTGTATCAAGTATGTATGTTTATGTATGTGCCTGTGCATTGCAAATCCACTGCCTTAGATAAGGATCTCAGAGATCAGTGTGGTTATAATGCCCCCTCCAGTTTGAGATGTGATCCCATTAGCTGGAAACAAAGCCTCTTTACTGCCAGTGATAGGGCAAATCTGTTCCTGCACCAACTGCGAGTCAGGGAGGGGGAGGGAAAGAGGGATGGAGGGAGGGAGGGAGGTAGGGTATTTTTCCCACTCTCATTTCCGGACTGTCCAGCCAGCTCACGTTCAATACATTTTAGGTGCTGAAGCTATTGATCTGTGCTTCTCTGTCCCACACAGACATACACTCTTCCACTCACATCTGGTTTTAAGTGCATTATGTTCCTAAGCCTGTCTGTCAACACACACAGACAGCATGATAATGTAAAGCCATCCATTTAGTTTTCCAAACAGGAGCAAACAGGCCACTTCACCTCCATTACTGGTGCTATCATGGCGGGGAGAAAGCTTTCCATCTTTAAAAGGAGTGCTTCACCCGTCATAATATACTGTAATGATGTCCTGAGCATCCTCCTGTCCTCCTCTGCTGCTTTATTAAGAAATATTTGACCATTTTTAAACGACTGACAAGGGAATACAGAAAGAAGCAAATAGATTTCACTGACATTTAACAGAAAAAGGTCAAGAGAGGTTAAATGCATAATGAGAGCTTATTCCAAGCACTGTGGTGCTAATCGTGATTAAAATAAAAAAGCAGGGGTCTGAGAAACAAAGTAGTTAGACTGATTAGGTTTTGGCTGATTGCACTGCATCCCAGTCAAAGGGTCGTTGTGCCCCAACACCATCCCCCCCAAACCAATAAGATCATACAAGCAAACACATACATCAATTTCTATTATAAACCAAATGCTGTCCACACCATTACGATACACACTGGAGGGTTTTTTGCATAATAAAGGTCAAGTCTGTTTACATTCCCTGGACTCTGCTGTAACTCTGCACAGGCTTCAGTGATATTCATATAACACAGTGCTCTTTAGTGGGGGTTTAAAGCAGCTGGATCTCTGAGCTGCACCGTAATAAGACTAACTCCAGTTCATACAAATTGCACGATGACAAATTGTAGGTCCTTTAAAAACATGACGTTAAATACCTGAGGTGTAATATCGCGAGCCTTGTACCCTACTAATTGTATTTCAGAGTGGACAACTGCAAAGCCCTTAATGGTCGCTGACCATCCATAGTCATTTGTCGAGGTGATGTGTGCGACAGTATAACCGATTCTGTGTTCAATTGCCATTGCCATCTGTCTGAGAGAGAGAGCCCACTGTGATCAGTGCACCAGAAGATTACAATAATGGCGACGCAAGTAAATGGATAGAGATACTATGTTCTTGGCCATTTCATCTTCCTCAACAGAAATCATCAAATTTGAAGTCACTGTGCCATCACAAGTGTGCACGCCTGTGTGATGACCGAGTTATGAGATAAACAAACGATGCAGTTAATATGTGCTGTCGCTGAAAAGGTCAACACAACCATGGTGTCATTTCCTGCAGAGTAAGGAATGGACTGGTGGCACCACTGGTGTGTGCTTAGTTGCCTTCATCCACACTATTCTAAAAAAAACATGTGATTTTCAAAACCCCTGAAACATAAATTGCTGGCTATGTTTTTGTTTGAAAACTGCGGTTTTATCTGGATGGGCAGAAACTGACCTGTGGAAATGATGACGCAGTTTTCTGCATTTGCTCCTAGATTTGTTGTTGTTGTTGTTGTTATGTTAAAGGTCCAATGCTTAGTATTTAGGAGGGTTTTTTGACAGGGGCTGAATATGCTACCCATAAGTACAAATGCTTTATCGATTTTTTTGTAGCTTTGGAATAAGACTTACTTGAGGCAAAGGGCTTGCTTCATGGAGGCTACTGTCTTGAATATGTTTCAACGGCAGCCCAAATGGACAAATTACAGTCTACAGTCTCACCATTTCATGCCATTATTTCTTACACCCTAAACCTTTAAAACTTACTTTTAATTGTAGTTTCACCTCGTCGTCATTCTCATGACAGAATTCAAAAGCAGACAATTGCAAAGATAATGTGTTCTGTTTACACCTGCATGCGCATGCCCACTGTACATAAATGGTCACGTGACGCATTTTCAGGTGCGTTAGCGTGGAAGAAGATGGACTACGACTGCTCACAACGTGACTGCAGCAGCTATTCCTTTGGTACTAATAAACAACCACGTAAACTCAAAACACAGTAATAAGACGGTTACTTCGTGTGTGTTACTAAAATAAAACTGTGGTAATAATGGTAGCTACTGTGCATTCAGAGACCCATGTGCTCAGGTGTGACTGCATTTGGACATAAGAGTCCAGCAAAGGTGCTCATTTGACCAACCTCGCCGAGTCCTCCTGAGCCATCGATGCGGGGACGCTTGCACTCCGCCCCGGCCGAGTCCACCAGAGCCGCCGCCGCCTGTCCGTCAGGCTCCGGGTCTCCGCGCTTCATTCCCCGAACAGCCGCAGGAGCACCGCCCGGGTTTGGGTGCACTCCGGCCAGTGTGTCCAGCTCTCTATCCCGGTCCATGAGACCCCGGGACACGGGCAGCATGATTGACGCAACGTCGGTCGACATTAACATTTAAAAATCTTTTTTTCCCCTCTCTCGTGAGGTAAACCGGGGCTAAAAATGTTCCTCCCTGGTGCACCTTTGTGCTTAAACCAAACCTCGTGTTTTATTATTTTTTAAATACAGTATGAGAGCAGCCAGGTAGCCTCCGCTGTGTCTCTGGTGCAGGGCCTTTGTATGACCCTCTTAAGAGTTGATATATCTGGAAATGTTTCGGATCCAAACACTAAAAAAATTCCCATAAACACCACACTCAGAAGACGAGCGTTTCCCCTACATATAAATAGCTCTGTTGAGTTTGCTGACCGTGTATTTATTCACTGCCTATGAGGCCTTCGTCATTCCATATCATAACAAAACAATTAAATAAACACCGTCCAAAAACAATGGCTCCTGAACACAGTCTACCGCACCGTGTCCATTTGGCCTCCTTTCTTTTTAATTTCTGACGAGTCTGTTTTTAGGCTCTACATCAACCTCCTACTGCAGCCCGAGGACGGAGAAAAGCCTCAACATGTCTTCCCTAGCAGACTTCTTCTTCTTCTTCTTCCCCTTCTCCTCCTCCTTATTCTTCTTCTTCTCCTCCTTATTCTTCTTCACCTCCTCTCTGTCTTATTAACCGCAGACTTGCAGCGCATAGCAGAGCTTCACTGGAAGTCAATCCTCGTCAGGAGCTCCCTCTTCCCCCCATGTTCGTTCGCAAGCCTCCGTAACAAGAAAATGCGATTTCTTTCTTCTCCCCACCCCCAACAATTAAAAAAATACCAAGCCGACGGTCGGACAGACGGGCAGAGGGACAGGGGGACTGCAGTGTTTCCTCCTCACCCTCTCTCTTTCTCGCTATTTTCTCCCCCGTGTTATTTTCTTTCCTCGCTTCGTTTCCCGGTGTGTTCTTGCAGCGTGTTACAGAAAGGAAATTGTCCTCTCCCCCTCCTCCTCTTCCTCCTCCTACTCTCTCGGTGTAGTCATTCCCCCCTCCTCCTTCTCCCCCTCCTCCTTCCTCCCTCCTCCTATCTTCCGCTCTCCCTTTGAACGCTGAGCCATGCAGCCTTCTGCTGCTGCTGCTGCTGATACACGCAGTGTGCCGCAGTGCTTCCATTACTCTGTGTGTGTGTGTGTGTGTGTGTACCTCTGTAGGACATTTTCATGCAAAAACACTGACCTTGTCAAGACCACAGTCCTCATGGGGACCAAAGCCGGGTCCACATTTTATTTCTGTTAATATTTTATTTTTAAATGTTGGTGTTTATTCAGTATGGACATAAACAACTGTACCCCGTGAGGTCACACACTGTTTTGTGTTGAGTTTTTAAAAAAAAGGCAGGGTCAGACCACACACACTTTTGGAGTCATTTGCCCACTTAGTTTCTACGTACATGAAAGTTTACATGTGATGAAGAAAACACAACACAATACACACTATATGGAAATAAAGGAGCTACAGCACACACAATGTATAAGGGGATGGAAAAGTCCCAAACCCAAACAAAAATGGTAAACATACTAAACTAAAAACAAGGTGTCTGGTGTGTTTAGCAGCAGCACTGCTGAAAGCTGGCCAAATCGCAACCCATTCAGCTGTATTTCAGTTCAGTAACTGTCAGACAGAGTATGTGCTTCATGCAGGAAATACTGAACTCATCCTTTTAATGAACTCATTCTAATGATTCAGTACACTGAAAACAACTGCTTTGCTCGTCACTAGTTTGGGTGTCTGCGTCGCGTATATACGGTAGTTTCGTGCAGCCGCTGAATGACAACTCCGCCCATGATGAGGAGGTACTAACTATAGTAATGGAAAACAATGTGTCTGATACCAAACCGAGTAGTGTCCGTACAGTATAGTGGAAAAGCATCAATAACGACATCTAATGACTCCTCTGCTCACCTCACTTTCCCAAGTGCATCATGGTACCATGGTGTCATATATGTATATATATATACATATATATATATATATATATATATATATATATATACATATATATACATATATATGTGTGTACTCTTCTCCAGTCTTACACATGACTACATGATTGACTAAGGCTCAGGTTACTGAGATTAGGGTTAGGCCTTAACTGGATATGATTGCGGTAAGGTTTAGTCTGCCAGATGAATGGAAGTCACTGCAGAGTCTTAACAAATACAGCTGCACAATCCCATGTGTGTTTATACTAATTTCTATATTTTTTATTTTGTCTGGTATAGACACCGATTTATTCAGGAACAGTAGTCCTCATGGGGAGATGTCTTTTTTGACATTCAGTTTACCATCATAGGAAAATAATCTTTAAGATTAGAAACATTTTCAGTGTGCCATTAACCTCCAGAGAACCCCCCATTTCAGAGTCCACCATGTCTGCACTCCTCATCCTTAAACTTCTTTTTTAAAATGCATCTTTTTCATTTTTTTTTTTACACTTTCACTGCAGCACAATGCTCCAAAAACACATTCATCAAATCTTGAGTTTTATATACCTCTATGTGGTGTGAGGCCAAATCACAGACAGTGGGTCAAAGATGTGGTTGTACATCATTATATGAAGCTGCAGACGAGTTTGTGCCCAACTGGTTACATACAAATACACAGGCCAAGTTGCTCACAACCAGCTGAGCTGTTGGTTATGCAGCATAGAGAATCTTACGTTTCGGTGGCATTTTTATTGCTTGGATGACACCCAGTGGTCAAACATTACAAGGACCATTACGAAGGCCGTTTGCTGAAGCAAAATACAGGACAAGCAAAATGCTCCTTTTAAAATTCTAAACCTGACTTTTAAGGACACACAACTAAATTATATAGAAATTGGAGACATAGTTCCTTGCCCAGAGCAAATGAACACAATTATAATTGTTAAAATTAAGACTGGACATTTGTGTGAGGGCAACAAAAACTGCATTACACTTCATGTCATACCCTGTCTGTTTAATTTATACAACACTTTGCCATTATATAAAATACTGAATGCACAGGAACTTGTTGAAAGTCTCAGCTGTGTTGCCTGGCACGGTGACAACAAAGAACTCAGGAATGCACAACACCCAGCCAAGAAGAAGTCCTGCATGTAACCACAACTATTCACACAAACCAACACCTGTTATTTATCAATGAGAATTAGAGGTTTTACGCTGAGCTGATTTAACTGGCTGGCCTCTACAGTTCTATCCGTGTAATTTAAATCTAAGACAAAAACCTTTTTTACCTACATTTTACACAATGCAAACAGTTAATTTGTATTATTTTCAATGTTCAATGCAAAAGGGTAACATTATCACCCGTTTGCATAGTTGTGAGAGTTCTTTTAATCATCATCATTTGTTTTCAGGTAAATTGTGTTGTAATTGTATAGTAAATTTGTAGTAGTGTCCTAAAGGGAGTTACTAAAATTACATTTTATCTTACATCATAGAAAACAATGATGTATTACCTTAGGTCATGGCCTTTTCTTGTAAAAGTTGAGGACATCAAAACCTCAAAAGTAAGCATTTCTGATATTGTTAAGAATTATAACTTCATTTGTTTTAAAACAGTTATATAGGATGTTTAATACTCCAGCAAAGGAGTGTAGTATGTACACATTTCACAGTGGGGGTTGATTTTTGATTGGGTTATTGCCCCAAAGCAAGGGAATTTACCTATGTTTGAACAACTGAGCAGGTGGAAATACTGCAGATTTCTCTTGTACAGTAGACGTGTTCCGTTTCACCTACTCTCACTGTGGAATTAGGAGAATATTGGTCATTTGTGGTTAATTTGCTTGACACTTTCTGAAGTAAACCTGTGCATCATAAAACATGAGGACCAACAAAGAAAGCCAGTCCCACACACACAAGTGTTTCAAGTAAACAATGCAGCCTCCCTTTTTTGATTGAGTGCTTCTGCCTACAATAAAAATAAAATGACTGCAGACACACAAACACACACACTGATTGTTCTGTAATGGCTTTTATTGGTCAAGTTAAATGAGTGATGTCCGAGGCCTGAAAAGAAGAGAACAGAGGGACGTCAGAATGGAAGTGCAACACTGGTGAATTCGAACAAAACCTCAACACAGTTATAATACTGCTTACCAGATCGTCATAATCATCTTTGTCTCAAACCAACTCCAGGCATGTTGTAACTGAAAAACAGGAAATGGATCAGTCTTCATAAATAATTCAGAATTCCTCCTCATTACTAAATCATTGTCCTGCTGTCATATGGAAATGCAGCCACTGCTGGCTCCCAGACTGTTTTTGGTGCAATGAGTCTCTTTCATGGGTGTTTTCGTGTGTTCTTCCAGAGTTCACGAGGGTGTGGTGGGTGATCCGAGGACAGAGAGCTAATTTTCCTCACCATCATTGGCCGAAGCATCCCTCAACGCAGGGTCCGTCACGTGGTGAGCAGATTTCAGTGGAGCACATGAAGTAGATCTGAGAGGGCAAAGAAGAGCAGGAGTAGACGTATAGTGTCCAGTCTCCAGAGAGTCGTGCAATGTGGCGCGACGAACAGCTGCTCGCAATTGAGATTTGGCCAGAATTTGCACTTTCACAAAATGGCCTCTCGACATCTCTCTGTAATAAAATGCTGCCTTGCGATATAGAGATACAGATGTAAAATTGATTCATTTTCCACTTCATTGTGAGTAAAAAGAAAATAAATAAATGTGTGAATTTGACCTAAACAGTTTGCATTTGGCCTTTTAAGACTACATTTACTATGGGGTGAATTCATTCACACACTGGAAACACACATTGTCTCTCCATTTTGTTTTAATTCAACATATAAAAATGTAGGAGAAATATGCTTAAAGAAACAATGTGACATTAAAGGAAATGCCAGCATTTAATACCTAGTTAAAAGAATACTTCACCGATTTGCATTTAGCTTTGTATTACTAGAATAGGGGTAGTATTTTTGAAAATGTGTGCTTCCCAACCTCAGTTTCCCCTGAGTCGAGAAATATCTTCATTCTTTTTTTTGTTACGTGACACTTGGTCAGAGCCTTGGTCCGAGGTTTGAAACCGCAACGCTAATTCCACACTTTTTAGACCCACTCGCAGGGGGACGGGACCTCATTCCCAGAATGTAAACGTGTCCACCATCTTTGCAGTTACGCTAACACTGGTGAGCACGTAAGAAAGACAAGAATGAAGATATTTCTCGACGCAGGGGAAACTGAGGTTGGGAAGCACAATTTTTCAAAAAAATACTACCCCTATTCTATTAATACAAAGCTAAATGCAAATCAGTGAAGTGTTCCTTTAAATATCTATATTAATGCCACTCTGTACATCTGTCTGGAAAATGCAACCAGCAGGCAGTTTGCTTATGTTGTATGTTTGTAAAATAACTAGCCTGGTTCTGTCTTAAAGGAATGTTCACCACAAATTCATAACCCCCTTAAAAAATATTTGTAACCTCTGGACAGAGTCAGGGAAACTCTTTTCCCCTGTTTCCAGTGTTCAAGCAACGCTAATCAAATCCTCCAGACAAGGCACTGCAATCAATCTTCTCATCTCACCAACAACAAAAAAGTAGTACATGTACATTCTTAAAATGTCTAATCTACTACTCTTTTATAAAGCGTCATACACAATTTTATATGCATTGTTATTTTAGCACTAACCCTAACCCCATTTCAGATCTGTACAGAGCCACTGAAGTCCTGGAAGGTGTTTATATAGATTATATTATCTTCATCATTCAGCAAATATACCCTTCATAGAAAACTGTGATTTTCCTTCCAATCCGAGGGCGCATATTACTCAAAGCAAATACATCTCCTTTACATCATAAACATACTGTAGCACACTACAGAGAGGAGACAAAAAGGCTCAACAGGGATATGTGTGGATACAAGCCATGGTAGTGGGGGGATTTCCCCTGTCAACCATGCTTATCGAGTTCTGCACTTCACACACCTGTAGCCAGTGTATTTCATTTATGACTTGTATTGCTAACAAAAGCATGACCTTTCTAACTGATATTCTCTCCATAGGGTACACAGCTGCAATAGAGGAATATTTAACTTATCCCCATAGTCAACAAACTACATAATTCCTTTATTATCAGACGTGTTTACCGTGTCCATGAAAAATCTGGTATGCACAAAATGTGTAAAAATATCACTTTCTGGGGCGTTGGACACTCCACGGATCTACGCAATAGAGAGTAAAGTAATCCTTCTGTAATATATAGCACCGTTGTATGTGTATAATTCTTACCTCTTCATTTGGGTCCTTGAGCTCACCATCAGGAAGAAACTGAAAGGTGCTGATGGTGAAGCGACGGATCTGACCTTGAGGAGAGGATGGTTGAGGATCTGACAAAACGGCCTGATGTGGGGCTGGATCCAAGGGGTTGGGACATCTAGAAACATTAGATTAGTGATTAAAGAGGCTATTGTGTCTATAACAATAACAGCTTTTATTTATAGGCACCTTTCAGCACTCAAGGACAGTGAACAAAGAATGAAGAAAAGTACAAACAAACTATCAGAAATACACAAGATACAGAGAAACAGGTCAAATAGGTTACAGTGCAATGGAGTTTTGAGTGCGGATTTAAAGAGTGGAAGTGAATTGATATTTCTTAATTCAGGTGGTAGCGAGTTCCAGAGCTGGGGAACAGCGCGGCTGAAAGCTCTGCTCCCCATGGTGGTGAGACGATCTGAGGATACGAGAGAGAATGCAACAGAGGTCGGACAGATATGGAGGTGCAAGGTTGTGAATGGTCGAGTTAATCTCGTCTGTTCCCTTGACAGTATCCCGCCCTCCTCTGTTGACTTGAGTATGTTTTTGTTGATGACACCAAATGTTCAACCCTTCAGTTACCATCCTATCATCACAGACAAGATTTGGCATGCGTACTTCTCAATACCTAGACCATTTGTGATATCTAAAAAAATTCAAAAACTATGGACCGGCGATGTTGAGATTGGCAAAGCACCCCCGCGAGCCTCATGTGGAGGAAATGTGGCAGAAGATGGATGGATGGATAGCAGAAAGTAGAGAAATAGAGCTTTGCGCCCATAAACTTGTCATTACAGTAGCACCTCAGGACTTCTGTGGAACGACTGTCCAATCACAGACAAGATTCACTCACTCATTGAAACATTTAACAATTCTACAGCCATAAAATCTGGATATCATGATGTTCATAAGAGGGTTAAACATACCCATTATAAAGCAGCACCCACACAGACGTCCCAGAGCGGGGGTAAGCCACACAATAGTTCACCAGCAGCAGCAAACTGGGATCTGGAGGGTTCAGCAGTCGCACTTCCAGGTAGAGGGGTCTCCCCAGCAGCATCTGCAGGGGCTGGTGATACTGAGGGTAATAACTGCTGTACTGAGCATCTGTGAGAAGATGAGGTGTATTTTAAAATGGAGATAATATTGACGTTCACTTACACAAAAAACTTTAAAGTAGCTGATAAACCTTTGCTTAGTATATCAGTACCTTTTATTTGTAATGCCTTATTTTTATTAATTCCAGCTACCTTTGTGACCTCAGTGTTTCCTCATTGATGATTGTATTTCCTGACAGTTTTGTCTCTTCTCTCTTTTATTGTCCTTTTGTTGCACTGTGCATGTTACACCCTAACATGTTTTTCTTTCAAATACTCTTCCTGTAACTGTTTGGTGTGTATATCTGTTTGTGAGAGGGTGATTTTATTGTGTAAAGCACTTTGTTCTATGATTCATACCCGTTATATAAATGAAGTCTGGTTGATTGATTGTTGAGGGTAGAGTTAGAGAATTACTTTCAATTCTGTTCTGCCTGAAGTTAACAACATAAAACAAGAACAAAAAAAAGTTATGTGAAGTTGCTTGTGTTGAAATGATTATTTACCTTTGGCAATCCTGAGCTGGACTCCGAACTTCTCCTGGGTCTGAACTCCAGGACCAAGGGTGGGAGTTTTAACCAGGTAGCTCACAGTCAGGACAGAGTCCGGCTGAAACCGGCACTCCACCAAAAACCTGAGGAGGAGGATGTTACATAACATAAAAATAGACAGGAAGAAGAAAGAAGATTTTAAAATATTATTTGTCAGACAAAGAAAAAAAAAGTGATTGAAATTTCTAATAATATTAAAGTTTAGAATGACAATTGACATAACAAAGTTAACTACCATTAACTGGTTTATCGTTTGGTCAGGGAAAAACTCCTGCTTCCTCTCAGCACTAAAGGCCTTCCCACACTCTTCAGTCCCAAAATCTGCACAGGACTGAGGCAGAACACGCTCCACTGTCGTGTATGTTTCTGCAAACGCTGTCAATCAAAAACTGGTTCCGCCTTTCAGACAGTTCCTCCAATCATCATGCAGAAGCCCAGCGTTCGTCTCTGCCCGCTGCTCCATTGACCCCAAGAGAAGCTCGGCTTCCCTGAAGTGACGTATTTGCCACATTTGTCCAATCACCAATCACCGTCGAGCTCACCGCAGTAAAGAAACCTACTGTGTCGTCCCATAGAGAATACGAAAATCACATAAGGTGATCCTTCATCCGCCGTGATAAAAAGCCGATTCTGAATGAACTAGTGACACATTCAGTATTGAAATGTATATATTTGACAACATCTTAGAGGAAGCTGAGCTTCCCTTGCTGTCTCAGAGCATGCAAAATCTCTGCATACAGTCTGATTTGCACATTTTGCGCTGCAAGCTGATGTCTATATACGGGTCTGCACATGCACTTGCAGACAAGGGTGAATGACAATACTATAATGTCACGTGTCCCTCGGCAGACTGTCAGATACCCTTACAATTGAGAGTAACGTGCTCTGACCTGACAGGAGAATCTCTTGTGATGGTGCCATAGCTGAGACTGAGGCCTTGAACCTTGCTGATGATCTCCACCATGTAGATCACAGTTTTCCCCATCACCTGTCAGGACAGCATCAGATACAGAAATGTATTATGTGTGTATTAGTATTTATTTATCTATCCGTAACAACGATATCAATTATCACTGATAATTCACTACAATAGCCTTTTTCTTTCTAAGAAAAAAGCTGTATGTAGTTACCAAGACTGTGAAGATCAGTTTATGACTCAATCTCATTTTTTCTTGTCATGGAATTTTGTGACGATATATATGTATAAAAAATAGATTGTCTGATGACATTCAGCAATGTTCTGCTCACTGTGGCTAATCAAAATTCTGGGAAAGGTGTTCATTGATTAAAGCTCACCACTCTGCGTGCCCCGCAGCCATCCATTGGGATCTTGAACAGGGCATAGTCAGAAGTCACCCTCTGAGGTTTGCAGGTGGAGTTGCCAGCAGCAACAAGCAGGGCAGGGGAAAGAGGGGGCTCAGTGATGGAGGCAGGCACGGAGAAGACAAAGTGGTGGTCAATAGTGCACTCTGGAGAAGACGCGTACACACACACACAGATACACACGCACAGTTATGTAAAGGTCAGTTAAACAAAAGGTCAGAAATCTCAGGAGGCAATTGATAATGAGACCCAAGGTATTTTATAGCCTTTTCACATTCTGGCAGCTTGAATCATGCTGTGCTGGCCCTGAATATGCCTCTTCACATATCCAGCAGCTATAGCGCTTAAAATTTCATACCCAAAACAGCTTAACTGCACTTAAATGCCAGTGGGGACTTAAGCTGCAGCTCACCATCCATGGGGTAGTAGCAAGCGGGGGTGTGCTTGCTGAAGCAGCAACCCATGGAGAGGCACTGCGGCTGGGACACAAATGCGGGTCCACAGGGGAGACGGTGTTTGCTGGGGAGGTTGCAATCTGTGGGACAGCAGGATAAATGTCAGCCGTACAGTTAAAATAACTCAGAATGGCCTGGGGAAAAAAAAACACCTTTTAGTGAACAGAATAGCCTTACAGAGGTGGAAACATAAAATGAACCTACCTTTCTGGGACGCTGGGGCGACAACTGGACAAGAAAACCGAGCCTCCCTTCTCCCTTTTTGCGTCATATAGACAACAGAGATTATGTACATTTTACCCTTTTAGAGAAAATATTTACACAACAGTTAATAGGTACAGAAAATGGTCAATTATACAAAAGGTCATGAGATCAGTGTGAAATCTGAGTCAATACCTGCACGACCATGTGGCAGTGAGTGTGTAGGTCGAGACTGAGAAGGATTTTGCCATCTTTGCCTTTGCTTGCAGAGTATCCACAGTGCTTTGGGGCATCTTGAAGGCTTATCTGGTTCTCTTTGACATCTAAAAAACAACATGTGGAAACATATGTTTTGTGTAGATTATAACAGCTCTCAGCTTTATAACTAAAAGAGTTAAAGCAAAAAAAAAAAAAAACAGTATTTCCCCTCACCCCCAAAGTCAAATTCACTGCATACAGAGATGATAGCAACCATATGCACTATACGGAACAAATTCATTAGCATCTAGGCTATATAGGCACACACCTTTAAAAAGAATTCCAGAGATGGGACCAGAGGGGAGCTTCACTGTCATTTGATGGGAGGAGCAGATGACTCGAGGCTTTGGGTCAGCAGAGACCGTGGTGCTGGGTGGGGCGGGGGGGACAGTTGGAGTAACTACTGTAGGAGTTTCAGAGGCACCTTCATAGGGACATTGTGGTTCCAGAGTCCGATACTGTGCTTTGGACAGATCCCAAAATCTCAGAGGTAAGGAAATGGTTGTGGGAGTCTACGGGGAGAAGTCAATCAGGTAACAACAACCACAGAACTATTTCCTGCTCCTGCAATTTCACCCTGTGCTCTTACCAGTTGGGTTGCACAGTACATGAAGAAGTACAAATGCATGCAGAGCAAATGCTGCATGCAGAGCAAATGCTGCATGCAGCCCATATGGGATTGGTTGTAAATATAAGAATGTCATCTGTGTTTCATATACAAGCAGGATTGATGTCATAAATCACTGGAGTGACAACCACCAAAAAACGTGACAGATTTTTTACAATCATATTCTCCAACAATTGATATGCAGTGATGTGCAAAAGCACATGCAGTTTGTTCTTCGTGCATCACACCATCAATATAAGGCCAGAGTCTTTAGTGAAGAAACAAAGAAGCCCTGTAACAGATGGTCTGGCCTACACAGAGTCCTGAATACAACATCACTGAGTCAGCCTGGGTTGTGCACGATGAGAGTCTAAATCCACATAGTTCTTGTGATGAGTTCTCCAAGGTTATTTTAACAACACACCCACAAAGTTCCATGACAAACTGCACAAGCATGCCTTTGGGAATTGCTGCAATTTATACATGGGTGATCACACCATGCAGAAATGTTTAGCAATTATATAAGACATTATTACAATGTAATCAAGGAAATAACAAAGCCTCAAATACGACACAGATCAAGAAACATCAAAAGTAATATTTCAACTTTTATTGCCAAAAGTCTTTCTTCCTCTGTTGTATCTACATACAGCACATACGTATCACATCATTCTCGTTTAGCTGTTGCATTTTGTATCATCACAATCATTATTTAATTTAAGAGTTGACCTGTATTGTTGATTCTTTCACATGCACTCTTGTGCAAGCTTCTAGGCATAAAAAAAAACGTATCTGATACACTATCCTCTTCATTCAAGTATGTCAAATACCAACAGCTAATATGGAAAAGATGAGTTTTGGTATGAGATTTTAAAATTATTTGTCAAAACCACATCCTGTCATGACATAATTTGATACGACATGACCTCAAAGAAGCAACCCTTCATGGTTACTTTTACAAAAAGAGACAAGAATGAGAGTCAGGCAGTCATAAATAAGATGCAATCTGAGGTTTTTCCAAAGTTTGACTGAGGATCTTACCACTGATTGGCTGTTGCAGGCAGGCAGAGGAGAGTGAAGGAAAACCCCGGCGCCTTGAGCCATCTGCAGCATGTACCCACACAGTAGTGACACATTGGAGAGAGGCTGCCATGTCTTCATTTCATCTGATACAAAAACAGTGGCTGTTAGATCTTCACTAGCTTAAGCAACGTGAATATACTTCCTGTGAAAGCTGATTTGGGACCTGCAAAGGTACACTGTATAGCAGTTTTACTTTGAAAGGTACCGTGCGTAGGATTTAGCAGCATCTATTGGACCCGTTTCTTATGTAAATATAAATGCAAGGCGGGGTACACCCTGGACAGTTCCCAGTCCATTACACGACCACATAAGAGACAAACAACCATTCACTCTCACATTAACACCTACGGTCAATTTTAGAGTGTCCAATTAATTAGCTAATCCCCATATCGCATGTTTTTGGACTATGGGAGGAAACCAGAGAAAACCCACACAGGCGGGGAGAAATAGTAAAGCGAGCGAAGAGGGCTGACGCTTTGGGACGGACAGAGCAAGTGTGATTAAGTTGTATTTTAGGTTGGGAATGAGTTACAAAGATAAACTTGGCATTGCAAGGAATCATCATCATCTATCGAGAGGCATTCAAAGGGAATAGCCAGGTTACTTTACAGGTAGCAATGCAATTTATATTATAAAAACAGATTGAGCTCCTGCTATGTTTTTTATGCATCTAAAATTTCCAAAGCACAACAAAAAAGGGGGACAACAATTTGCTAATGATAACAGCAAGAATAATCTTCATCAGATTAACACCGACCTTTAACCTGGATGGAGTCTAGGTGAGCAAAAGGTAGGAAGACAGCCATCCTCCCCGTCAGACACTGGTGAAGAGGCGTCTGTGTTGTGGGCTGAGTTGAGGTTGATGTTGATGTTGTCATACATGAGGCAGCAGGAGCTGCAGTAGAAGTGGCAGTGCTGGTGACAGGCTTCATTTTGCTCTTCGGTGTTTGAATGTCAGGATACTGGGGCATAAGAGGGTAAGGTGGATGGTAGTATGTTGGGTAAAAACTATAGTAGGGACTGTAGGGGTAAAACGGGGGCGGTTGTACGTCAGGACCAGGTTTTAGTCCATCAGGATAGTAAGAGCTGTGAGGTAAATATGGACCAGCTGGAAACTGTGGCTCCCCGGGCTGTTCAGGCGGAGAGAGGGGAGCAGGAGATTGTGGCGCCCTGGTCACTGCTGCAGCAGTGGGTGCAGGATAGTGCAGTGTCTGAAGATAATAGTGAGGACTTGCTGGAGGTCCAGGGAGCTGAGCAGCTGGAGGAGCAGTGGTTGTAGCAGGTGCCACTGCAGGGTAGTAGAGTGGCACATGGTGGTAAAACAACCAAGGTGAATGGTGAGAAGGGCCAAGGGGCAACATATAAACTAGGTGGGAATGACTACCAGGCGCTAGGCTAAGAGAGAAGGCAGATACGCTATGTTCTAACTCAGGATAATAAGGAGGGGAAGGATACATTTGGTGCTTTTCAGGAGAGTGAGGCAACATATAAGGATCCATGACAGGTTGTGGACCGGGAGGATAGACCTGGGGAAGATGGGGATTCTTGAGCCCAGGGTATTGGTAGTAAAGGTAGTCTGGAATGTCAGGAATCTGAGGAGGGGGAGGAGGATAGGAGGTGGTCATAGGGCTAACAGGATATGGGATGGAGGCAAACTGAGGAATGACAGGACACGAGAGGATATACTCCTGATTATCTATTACAAGCTGGAGATGCAGTCCCTCCTGTAAAATACATGAAAAGAATAAACATTACTGATAGATGCCAGTAGCCTCAGACGAGGACACACTGAAATCAGACAACTTACTTCATTAATGATGCAGGGAATTGTGTAAGGGATGAAGAAGGTGAGCTCATCAGGTCTGGAGTGGACCAGATACGCACACCCTTCAGATACAAATGGACCCCAGTCTCCATTCACTGTAAAGAGGATTTTAAAATGTATCTACTTTTTTAGTACTATATAAAATGAGCAAATTATATGGATCTATATATCTTCACCAGAATTATACTCTCGTCAGCATAGAGACAGGTTTAATTTGACATTGGAAAATTATACAGTTACACTGTTTTTCATCAGAAATAATAGTAATAGAGTTGAGTTTATTAAATATGTTTATTGAGATAGAATAAAACTGAGGAGAATTGTATTACTTATTTGCTTTCAAGTACTTAAGACATGTAAATATTGATTTCCAAATACTCATTGTTATCCATGTGGATTGCTTTATTCGTAGATATACAGTATGGTAAAAAAAAAAAAAGGAAAAATTCTTGGCAATAACAGTTATAATCGTTATAAATAATAAAAAAAAAAAACACATTTCATTAGACATTTCAGAAGCCGACATACCTGTGACTCTCATATTCGGTATATCCTGCTCTTGTCCATACATCTGCACTGTCATGCCATAGGGGGAGCACAAGACTGAAGGAACAGAGGGGGACAAAGGCGAGGCAGCAGTGGGCAGATGCTCAGGACAGGACAGCTTCACAGGACTGTCCCACCACAACATGGGCAACACATACCTGCCGTTCTAACAAAAAAACAACACACAAAACAGAAACAAAAAAAACAGGGTGACATCACAGGTCATTGGACCAGCTTAAGGCAAAACAATGGCCTTGGTGCAGATGGTACCTCTCGTGTAATGTAACACGCATTGTACGGCACCATCATCTCCAGGTCACTCAATGACATCCTCACTGAATACCCACAGTGCGGAGGCAACCGTAACAGAGAGATAGGAGACTCTGCCGCTGTACAAAAAAATAAAAAATAAAAAATTACATTATGAATGAATTAGTCAATCTACAGGAAATAAACTAATAAACAAATGTTTCACTATTTATCAAGTTTATATATCAAATATTTATTTATTCATTCATTCATTATTTATAAAAAACAGCAACATAAGAAAGGAGTGTCTGTCTGGATTACCATCATATTTTTCTTGGCATCCCAAGAAAATGTTATAAAAATCTGTCTTAACCTATTTGAGTAACGCTGCACACAAACAGACAAACAGGGCCCAAAACACAACATCCATGGCTGAGATAATGCTGACACTCTAACTCACTTTTTTGTCATATATTACTACATAAAGGATCCATGAAATAACTTAAAATTTCTTTAAACGTAGATCAGTAGTGCACGTCATAAAGTAGATTTCCAGCACAGCTTCTATAACCTAATGTAATCCTTGTAAATGTAAAGTTTAGGTGCTGGTGAACTCATCAGGCATGAACTACAGTGCAAACATTTTTTTTAATTTTAATAACATCTTTGCAAGAAACTAGAAGTATTCAAAAGTTATATTCTGATGACTTTACCTCTGTCTACCAACAGGTGTGTCAGTCCTTGTCCTGAAGCAGTGAAGGTCATGACACTGTCATCACACTGCACCAAAGGCTTCATTTGCAGCCACTCCATAAAATGTGGATCCGAGTCAAATGATGGACCCAAAACCATACCCTTGACTCCATGGAAACCTGAAGGATATAAACAAAGTGTCAAGAGTGAGCTCCATTACTGAGCGTTGCACCCCATAACACGTGCAATTCCCAAGCTAAAGTAGCTTTAACCTGTAAAATCTGCTTGATGTCCGTCTTCTGGGTCTGAGGCCTTCAGCCTGATCTCAGCAGTAGTCCGGTTCATGCTGGGTAAAACTACGTTGCTGCCAGTTTCATTCAGTTTTGTAACAGTGAAGTGTGGACGTTTGTCCCCGACAAAAGCAGCAGATTCGGGCCGGTGTTGCTGGAGACCCGAGCGGTTGGTTTTGCGCAGACTTGCGCTCTGGAGATCCGCGTGAAAACGTCCCTGTTTGGGGTCAATCTTTTCCCACCTGGCAGCTGTGGAGTGTGGGACTTGTTGTCGGTGTCCTAAACTCACCGAGTGACACACATGATAAACGGTTAACACAACCATAATGAAAATACAGTTCATTTTCTGTTTGCAAGACATCACTGGGTTGTTGATGCTTTTGCTCACCTGGGCGCGAGGGCGAAGCGTTAAATAGCAATTACGCACGGGCCAATGAAAACGCAGCAAGTGCTCAGAGGGTCACAGCGAATATTACGCGAATATTGCAGTAAATCTGCTTATCATCCGTTTGTTTGATCGTCACAGTGACTCCTCAGCCACCACAGCATCAACCTAATTATCACAGTTAAAGTAAACTCTGAGGAGTTCTCTGTTGGAACCACATGTGCCTTATCATATTAGAAAGGTCCCACCAGGTTACAGCCATTTCATTTAAAGTTTGCTTAAATCTAGCAATGCAGTATCATGTCGACACATTTTCATTTCCTGGACACTCACTTTAGTGATGATGTATCATTCTGTTTTTCTTCTTTTTTCTGTATTCCTCATGTACATTTCTTTTCTTTTTTTTTCACCCTAGTGTTTTTCCAAATTTACATTTCTTGATATTTCTCTCATGGGCCACACTAAATCACAATCATAGTAAGGTATGCAGTCACTTTTTTTAGGAGCAGCGCTTTCACCTCCACGTGCCACAGCCATTAGATTGTTTGTTTTTGTTACGTTAACTGAATGTCTTGGAGCTTTAGACTTGATCAAAACAACATGTGAATATTTTTAAGCTGTCACATCTGGGTGAATAATTTTTTAACATGTTCACATATTTTACAGGCAAGCCCTTTATGGAGAAAATAACTGACAGATTATTCAGTAACACAAGGGGGTTACTGGGTTGCACAAAGTATTAGTAGAATACAAAGATTTCATCATAATGACACTCTGATATAGAACAATATAATACATAAAATACAGTGTTCACTCTTATAGTGCTTGAGCTCTGATGCTTCACACTTTACTCCCCACAAAACATGTCCTCCTGAAATCATTTGTAATTTAATGCGCTTAATAAACCTGACTTTCCACACACATCCAAATCAGTACAATATTATTTGCGTTTTTGAAAATCCATGATCGTTTCACTCTCATGACAGACATGTGAGAGTCATAAATCTTGCATGGTAAACACACAAACAATGCCGCATTTGACTGAAAATCAGTTGAGGTCACCGACATCTCTTTTTTTGGTCTTTTTCCAGCTAATGAGGAAAGAGAGGACATCTTGTGGGTCATTTGATGCAGTTAAAGAAGAGTTGGTGGCTGTTGAAAGTTTTGTTCCATATCAGTGGTTACAGATGTGTTCTTTTCTCCGCATTTCTACCACTGAGTGCAGATTTTTGAGCAACTTATAAAGCAATTCACTTACAAAACAAAAGGGATTAGTGGAAACTGAAAACAGATTTGTCATAAGTCGAAACTGTAAACAGAACATTTGTGCTGGTACATTTACCGCCTGGCCATAACCAACCATTTCAAAAATATCATGATCCAAGTGTGTAATTCTGCTCACATAATGAAGAAATAAACAGCCCACAATGATACAGTGCTGGTGCTAGTGAAGCATTTATGTGATATTGTTTTTCCTCTCAGTATTCCATCCAATGATTTGGACCAGTCGCAGAGTGTCTAGTTGTTGTAAAGTGGATGTTCTGGGAGTTTGTTCAGTGAGTGTTTGCCGGGGCCTGAAAATAATGAGGCAGTTATTGCCCTTAAAGGACTTTGTCAGGTTTTGAATGCCTTGTGTGTGTAGTTTTGTCTCCTGGGGGGCTATTTAATGAGAAAGTGGGATGTGTGCTTATGTGTTTGAAAAGGTGTGTCCCCATAGAGTTGCCATAAAACAGATGTTTTGGGTGTGTTCCTGTGACTGTTGTTCCAGAGTTGAAGAGAATAAAATGAGGCTTTGGCTGTTCATGCTCCATGGCTCATGAGTCCAGTTGATAATTTCATTATTCAGTAACCCACTTAGGTGAAGCCGGCATTTTCAGTTACAATAGCATGTGTGTTGGTCTTAGTGGAAGGATGTCCTCATTTTACAACGTGTTAGGATGAATGAAGGAACTGGTAAAAGTGGAAAAAACATGACAGTCAAAGCAAATCAGAAATATGATTATTGCCTGTAATATTTCCTTGTCCTTACATAACACTAGCAAGTGCTTCCGTGTCTCCACAGTGCTTGTTAGACTGTTAGACTTTCTGCAGAGATAGAAAACTCCACAGGCTCAGAAGTGGCACACAAGGGGAATTGATAGTGCATCTACTCATCATTCACTGTGAGAGCATCTCTTGATGATTCTCATTTCAGCAGCTCTACGATAAAAACAGACATACTTACAGTAATGGGTCTATCAGTGCGCAGTCAGCATTACACATAGTAATGTAACACAGAAATAGCGATAAAGGCTATTTCCTTTCAACTGTCAGAACCTTTAACAATAAGGATTTTAGAAAAATGTCAATGTAATCACCAATTAATGCTGCTTTACACTACAGTTTTCACCACTTCACTCACTCTTTCATACAGCACATCTATGTGCAGCACATGCTCCTTCACTTATGTTTAATACCCATGTACGCACTGTCTGAACCGCTGTCAGGAGCAACAAGTGTCTTCCCCCTGAGGACACATTGACATATAGACTAACGGAGCCAGGAATCAAACCCACAACCTTTTGAGTTGAGCTACTGTCGCCAAAAACACGAACTATGTGTGTCACTTATCTATAATTACCGAGCCATTCTTAACATCTGAAGTTTAACAATTCTTCTTCAAAAACAATTCATGATTAAATAATCAGCAGATAATTCATGATGATGTTACACTTCACATCAACATTAGTGCAACATCATTTCAGTGATTTTTTCGTTCCTGTTTTTTGTATCAGCGTATACTTGCTTTAAAATTAAAGTTGCTTGGTTTCCATAGCTTTAGAACATATATGAACTTTAGGCAAGGACCGTTACACAGTTGATGTAATGGTTAGCACACTTGCTTTGGAGCAAGGAGACCTGGGTTGCAACCCAACCAGGGCCTTTCTGCATGTTATCCTTGTGTGCCTATCCTATGTGTGTGTGTGTGTGTGTGTGTGCGTGCGTGCGTGCGTGCGTGCGTGGGTGGGTTTTCTCCAGGTTCTTTGGTTTCCTCCCACAGTCAAAAACATGCAAATTTTGGGATTAGGCGGATTGGGTGGTTGTTTGTCTCTGGCAGCCTGTCAAGGGTGTTTTGCCTTATGGATGTGCTTTAAGGAGGCTGTCATGTTTCTACAGCAGCCTAACTGAACAAATCAACCAGAGCTTACTGTGCAAATGAAGAAAAACATCATGATTTCTGGTCAGCAAAGCCCACTGTAGTTCCCTGACAAAGGGAGAAGTGAGTGGGGGATTTCTCTGTTACAGTTTTACCATTAGATGTCACCACACTGGACCGTTAACTTTACCTGATATTAATATACCACACAGTTATGAATCGAGTGTGAGTATAATCATAGTTCTGATATAGTTCCAGGTTAGCCTGTCTACACTTACTTTCTTACTTACTGTCAGCCAAAGAGCAGTTATTCTTTCAAGCTCATCCCACCTCCTGGAGTATAAGGCAGCCACTGTAATACTGGGATCAAGATTCCCTATCGGCCCACGTGGTCTTCACCAAGAGACTGCAGCCTGATGGCAGATAAGACAGAGGCAGAGATTAGCTTTTTTTATGAATATTTATAATAAATTATAAAATGTTCTTTAATGTTGTTCTATAAAGCTCTGCTGTAGAAATGAGCAGACCGATAATCACTAGAGCTTTCTCTTAATCCGAGGCAGGTGATAATAGGCTCGACCAGATGTACACTGTCTGCCAAGTAATTCCCTAATAGCATGGAATTATCTAACTACAGCCAGCCAATAATAATACCTATCCATTAAAAATATGACAGTTTGCAGTTAAAATAACATAGTTTGGGTCAATGTGAAGATTCTAGCACAAAGAAGGTCAACATAAGGCCCTGGGGCTGGATCACAAACAAGTTTTATCCGGACCACAACCTCCTCAGGTTTGACTCATTTACAGCTCAACGTTGTGATATCAGCATTTGTGATGACAAAATGAAACTGATGGCAGAGGTAAGATGAGATGTTGAAATTCTGACATGGTGAGACATACTGTATGATGAGACACTGCAAATACAGACCAAACATTTCAGTTTCACACCTTCTTATTAATAGCATTTTACAAGTGACAGCCAGACTTTTATTTTGAAATACTCACAGGAAAGCTAATGTATCAGTAAGGTAACATGTCACAGCTAAAAAAAGTTTTTGTATATTACTTTTGAAATGTAAACACTGTGCATGTTATGTATAAAGATGGTTATTGATGGTTATTATTTCTTTAAAACCCTTTATTTGTGGCTCTTTGCTTGCATCATTCATATCAGTGTGGCCCACCCCTGCGAGCATGTCAGATAATTTCAATCTGGTTTGAGTGGCTTCCAGTAATCATGTATGTTTACAAGTTTTTATTTTACTTTTTTAGTTTGTCTTCTTTTACTTATACCTCTGAACTGAGAAAAAGCTAAAAGTCAACTTATTTGCATATTGAAAGCTGATGAAAAAACCAATCGACCCACACTGTGGAGAAAAATAACAAATTTAGGTGCCACAATAAATAACTAGTCGCTTTCCGTGTCAGTGCTTTTATTTCAGCACTTACTAAGGTAGCTTTTGCTTCTTCACACAACAGTTAATACCTTACAGTCTATAAGGAAGGGGTGGGGGAGTGTCTAGTTTTGTCAGTGAAAAACGTGAAATGATAATGATATTTCACTCAATTTCAAAATAAAAGTGTTTATTTTGATATGGAAAGATAACTCATTCACAACATAAACATATTTAAATGAATGTATTTAAAAAACAACAACCCAGAAATAACTCTTTATAATTTGAAATTTAGTGGCAGGGCAGAGGATGTCAGTATCAGTGGACTCTAAAGTCTCCACCATAACAAACTGTGTTTAGTGATTTGGTAGATAAAGATAAAAACGCAGTAACCGCTGCTGAAGAGACAATGTCCCCACTGTCTGTCCCTCAGGACTCACTGTACCACAATTACTTGTCAGGTTAGAAGTCATTTTATGAGCACAATGAACTGTTATGTGTGTAAAATACAGACAGGAAAGTGTATGTGTGATGTATCAAACATTTAAAACGTTAGAGGGAGAAGCTACATCTAAAGTTGTAATGTGTTAAAAAAACAAAACTTGTGTAGACATTTTTTGTTTTACAATGTGGGAACGTAAAGCCGTTTGGTTCGTCCTGACTTTTCAACGAGGGGGGAAAAATTTAAAACTTCATGGGTGGGGCTTGCTGAGGGGAAAGATAGGGAATGGAGAGGGAAAACAGTGTGATGTGTGTGCTGTGAATTCAAAGCTGGGTGGGTCTACACTGTTTCACATTCCCAAATAACTCCCGGGCCGTGTGATAAAAGCGCTTTCAGGTAACGTTTTTACACTTTGTTTCCATTTCGTAAAGTTACATTTTACGGACCGTTCTGTGACTCTCTGTGACGCATGACTTTTTCTTTTAAAATGCTGAGCCTTAAAAAGGGGGTATTTTACCGTTGTTTGAGATTTTCAGCGGCGCTTTGAAGACTGAGCGCACAAAAAGTCATAAAATGACGCATGACTCAAAAACTGTGGGTTTACACAGAGCAAAAGAGTCAGCAGTGTTTCACAACTGTCTACAGACAAGTCACAAGTGTGTGTGTATGTCGGTATTTTCCGTCGTCGTACTCTCGCGCTCTTTTCAAAGATGTTGACTTTATATCGTGCGGGGCCTGTGTGTGACGGAATGTCCAAACTAACTGCGTCCAAACAAATGCGCCTTTCTTGTCGATGGAAACAGTCAAAAGGCCGTGGGCATTCCTGCGTGAAGATTCCTGTGCGCGGCAGAGAGAGCTGTTCATTTACACATAACATGATTAAAAATACTCAAGAGGGGGGAAAAAAACCCAGTGGGGTCTAATCGGAACTTGTGTGTGTTATTCAAAAATGTGTCCTCAAGACTGCTGGGACGAGTGTGGACTTGCATGCGACACTTTTCCTCCCCCGTTTCCCCCCCTTTCTGTGTGAGAGTGATTATTTGGGACAGATGTGTGTGTGTGTGTGCGCGCGCGCGTGTTTTATTTATTTATTTATTTTTAATATTTTTTTTTTTTTTTACTGTTATAAAAACCTCGACTTTTTTTTAGGACCATTTCACCTCATGGGGACCAAAGCCTGGTCCTAATGAGGCAGGACTGGTTAGGGTTAGAGGTAAGACGTTAGGGTGAGACATTAGCTGGTTATGAATGAAGTTAAGAACAGTAGTAAATATAGTGTATTTACACGCAGGGCTGCTTTATGCATTTTGGTGGATGTGGTGCCCCTTCCATTCACTCTCTCTTTTTATTTTTTCTGCCTTAACTATTATTTTATTAGTTATGTTCATTTGTAGGGAAGTAAGGCACCCATGGGCAGATTTTTATTCATATAATTCACATATTTAATTATACTTATATATTTTCCTTTGTGGTTGTCCTGCAGTACCCCCTCCAGTAGATGGCGCCCTAGGTAACTGCCTATATGGCCCATGCCTAGAGCCAGCTCTGCCTACAAAAATAGCTGTGCAAACATGCATTTGTGTGCATGTTTATTAGGCTGTTGTGACAAATTTTGATTCAAACGTATCTTTTTGAAAGGTTTTTTACCTTGTGAGGACATTTCAGCTGGTTCTCATGATTTTAAAGGGCTTTTTAAGTGTTAAGACTTTTTGCATAATGGTTAGGTCCAGGGTTCGGGTTAGGCATGTAGTTGAGATGATTGACGTTAGCCAGGAAATGCACACTGTTAATAAATGCGAATGAAAGTATATCTGTCTTTATGTGTGTGTCTGTATTACATGAATTCATGCTTGAAAAAAAAGGGTGTACGTCCCTCTATCTTCCTTGTTATCTGTTTACAGAAGGCCACAATGTTGGTGCTGGCTGGAATCATTGTTCTGCACATTACAACCATCATCCTGCTTTTGGTGGCCACCATTGATAATGTAAGTAGACTTTTTATCAATAAAAGAAGGAAGGAAGGTCTGCTCAGTCATTTGATTGTACTTCTTTTGCATGCACCCTGATATCTTTGTTAATTCTGTGTCTTCAGGCCTGGTGGATCACTGATTCTGTGTCAACTGATTTGTGGGGAAGGTGGGAGTTGACCAAGTCGGTGTGGCACTACACAAACCTGGAAAACTACCCTGAGGGTAAATGTGTTACTTACACAAAGCTTCATACTCACATGTGTTATTTTCTGTGTTTCTGTGAGAAAAGTGAAAGGATTGTAATAAAACAGCTGCAAAATTTTATAAACATACAAACAAAACAAACATTTATTAAACATACTTTGAGATATTTATAACACATATTTATTACCTCATATAAGTGAAATGTTTTGCCTAAAACTTAATCTTGAATTATCTTATTGATAAAGAATATTTGAACATTGTTTTTATTCACCCAGCTACATGATTTTGTGCTCAGAAATCAGATCATAATTTGTATCTGCAATTTATTATTTAGAATTAAGAACTAAGATATGATCAGATAATGGTGAATGTGGTCATATGTCTGTTTGTCCTTCACTGACTCTGTGACTTATTATGCTTCTGCCACAGAATATCTCCAGACTGTGCAGGCCACCTCTGTACTGGCCTGTATTTTTGCCATCCTGGCCTTGTTCGTGTTTGTGGCCCAGCTTTTCACACTGCCCAAAGGCCAGAGGTTCACCTTCACTGGCATTTTACAGCTAATCGCCTGTAAGTAACCTGGAGACATACACCTGACCTACAGCTGTAGGAAATACTCATTCATCAGCTTGTGTCTGTTAACAACAAGCGTTTTCAGTTAAGACTCAATATAGCACATCTCACCATCCAATGTTTTACAACAGCAGTGTGTTACACAGGGTTTTAAGTCTGGATCTCCACCTGAACATCACAAGTTCAATGTAATTAAGGGTCATTTATTGAGGACAGATTACACTTGACATGAAAACTATCTGTGTTCACCTGCAGAACTTGTGTTCCCTCTGTTTTGGTGCGAGTCATGTGTCATTTTAGTCAGGATGGAAGTTTGAAAAATCATTAAAGAACACGTAGCAGCTTTGACGGTACACAATTGACAAACCATTAATTTTTATTCATTTTTCAAAATCTTATTCACACTCGCACTAAGATATTCACTAAGATGTTAAAGTTACTTTTCATTACTAAGAATTAAAATAAGGTATGTATATCCCTTTTAGTATCTTATTTGTCCAAATCTTATAATAAAAAAGAATCTTCATAGGTAAATACTTATACTATCATATTACAATTCAATAAAATGGATTAATTATTGATCATTAGCGGTATTGCTATTATCACATTGTGTGCTGAGCAGAAGCTATTTGGTAATGGTGTTTTGACATGTACTAAGTTTTTAAAAGTTAACGTTGTAAGGTGAAACTCATTTTATTGTAATTGCAGTTGAACGTCTGCTACATCGTCTTTGTTCAAGAGCCTTGTCTTATAAAAGGAAGAGTAATTACCTCATAATTGCCTTGTCGGTGCGTATGCGTCACCATTCTCCTCTTCTCTCCTGCAGGCTTGTGTATAATGATAGCAGCCTCCATCTACACAGCTGAGCTTCATGCCAATGAAACACTGGGCGGGTATGGACACTCCTATGTCCTGGCCTGGATTTCTTTTGTCTTCACCTTCCTCCTAGCTGTTACCTACCTCATCCTGCGGAAGAAGAGTGAGTGAGAGGATAAGAGGAATCAGGGCAGGGCTGGGTTTGTATTCCTTTGACTGTGGGGAAACAAAGAATAGGATTTTAGGGCTGCAACTAATGTTTATTTTCATAATTGAATGATTTGCCAATTGATTGGTGTTTCCCAAACTTCAAAATTATTTTTGATTTTTTTTTTCAAATTTCCTGTTTTGTCCACAAATCAATCAGTTTACAAGATTCGTTTGTTATATGAAGCAGAAAAAGCAAACAATCTTAAAGCTTGTTTTCATTATTAAAACCCCCCACATATAGTTGACAATATCGTCAGTCGATTAGTCATCAAGTAATTGTTGCAGCCCTACAAAATGCATTTTTAAAAATCAATGATATGCATTCTATGATTAAAAAGAGCCATTTGATTCCATTTTGAATTTCGTGAACGCAAACAACTCACTCTGGCAGAGCATGAAGGGCTGAACTTGATGTGAACAATTTTTGTTCATTAATTTCTATTTACTAAATTAAGAGGTAGTGTTTCATTAAAGAGAAGAGTAGGGCAGTTTTGGGGTACAAATTTTTGTGATATTTTTTTGTGCGGATGCAATTCAGTAAATGAGTTATTTCTGTTGTTTGTTTGTTTGAAGTTTGATGTTGGTTTGAAGAACTCAGTCCACGCCCATTAGTTTGACATGTGGATACATTTCTTGGCGAGAATGATGAGGGGGTCAATATTAAACTCAACACAATCTGTGTATCAAGTATGAAGTTACATCCAAAAGCTGAATCTAGCTTTGGTTCAAGACTGAAAACAGTGAAACAAGACGTTTGGCTCCGTCTAAGCGTGACAATCAGTGGACCAACCTCTAAACAAAATGAAAATTGTTTGAGATTTAAGTTGACACATTTTATCTTGGTTAAGCGAACAAACATAAAACATAAGTGTTTTTGTGTGGATAAGCAGTTATCTTATCCAAATTTACATTTGGATAAGACTTTATTTCTATTTTTAAATGTCTGTCCCAAGCTAAATCAACCCTTATGTACTGACATAAGTGAAATCAGTTCCCTCATCTAACAACAAAAAGGCATACATTATATGTGTCCCCCAAAATGTCAAACTACTGCTTTGGTAAGGGTAATGTTCTCATTAAAGGCCCTTTTGAGATCTAGCAGTTGAGACTTTACTATGAGATCAAAGTACTTATTGTTGTGTTTAAACACATAGTGAGGCTGACAGCTACTACTGCAGGTTTCCAAGAGTCCAGGAATGAAGAGAAAAACACACTGTATCTGAGAAGGTACAGTGTGTTGGCAACATTAAAACATTCCTAGTGCAGAACTTGAACAATTAGGAAAAACAAGCCTTAATTCACAGTACAATTAGATTTAATCATGTATCATTATTTTACAACTGAAGTATAGTGTATCCTTTTTTATCTATGCACATTGTAACCATTATATTTTTGTAACATTTTGTATGCAGTGTTTTGTTTTTTTATCATGTTTGATTTTATGTCTGTAGTTGGCTGCTATCCTATGAAAAGTACATGAAAATTGTACAAGTGAACATAAAGTGAACCAGGGATGGAGGACAATGGTGTTTCATTTCACCAATCTTACAGATTTAGACAATAGAAGGTTTTGTTTGTAATTACATTGGAATAAAGCCATATCATTTATTAATAAAACAAATAACTCTAGGTATGGGTGTGTCATCTGTTCAACTGGTATATCCACAAGGTCTCTATTACATACAAATCAGTTTATAGCTTTCACTCAGGTTAGAGCACACACGATTTAAAATACTACTTCCTGTTTCTAAATATGTGCAATATAAGGGCACATTTTTGTGTTGTCTGCATTTGTCTGAATTAAGTTATAACATTGAAGATCTTCAGGCCTTAAAACAGACCCAGTCAGAAAGAGGAATGTTCCATTATCTGAGGTATTGTTCCCAGAGGAAGTGAATAAAAACTGGACTGAACTAAATGCCTTGGCCAGACGGCGTGATTCGCTCCTGAACCACCAGGTGGAGAAGGTGGTTTTGCTCAGCTGTCAGAAGTGGCCTATGGGGGAAAGAAAAACATCAAACACATCATCAATATGTAAAATTAGGATTGCAAAGCAATGGAAATGTTGATCAACCCTCATCACATGATGGAAATAAACATTTTCAAATGCTTACCACAGCTCAGTCTGAAGAGACTTGAGGGACTCGGTGTCTTTCTCCTGACATGCCATCTGTAAAACAGATTTGCTGCTAAAACTCTACACGCATAAAACCATAACTACAGATTCAGATGACCTTGGCAAGCTAGAGTCAAGTCAATGTTTATGCTCTAACTAGTCTAACAATAATATGGACAGAGCCTGTGTATGCACAGAGCATTGCTTTACATTACCATTTATTAAGGATCTGCCAATATTGAGTGCCTCACATTGAAAGAATGAGGAAAAAGTCTCATTACACAGACATTGCTGCAAATAGAAAACATTCATTTCACGAGCAAATACAGACGGCCAACTTTTGTCACTGTCATGTGAAGGCCATGATGACGTGATCATGTTTCCTGTATGAAGCAGGAAGAACCAGGAAATCCTGGAAATGTTGTGTGTGTACTGAGCGTTTCTACACGCTGGAACTCACCACGACTGACTGCAAGAGCAGGAAAACATTCTCAGGCAGGAAGGTCACTGAAGCAGAGGAAAAGATCCACGTTTACACTTCAGGCAAATCTCATGTCCTAGATTCAAAAAAGTAAAAGTGTGCAATTCAATTTTTTAACTATTAAGGCTCATTCACCTTGGCTGTGAGGGTCAAAGGACTCCCATGCATATTTTTCCAGGGTCTGTGCATGTTCTGGTAACAACTTTTGAGGAGGAGGCTGCACAGGGGAAAAACAGCCAAGGTTAAATAGTTTGAGTCTGGTTGCAAAAAAAAAAAAATCCAACATCCAACTTGCAGCTGTGGAGCAGATAATCAATTGTTGATGTGCAGATGTTTTCTTCTTTTAATGTCAAAAATTCAACCTTTCTTCTTGTACTTCGTCTTGTACTTCACACTGTGATGTGTTACAGTGAGATTTTACACACTGAAATATTATCACTTCACTGGTTATATGGTGTGTGCATTTCATCACAAATGCTCATAACATGTTTTCATTAAGTGAAGTGACTTGTTTGAGTTGTAGCTTTTAAAATATTTCCATTATTGTGAGTGTATTTTCTGCTTCAGGTATTGTGATGTAGATTGTGTTCTTGCAAAATCTTGTTTATAAAATTGTCATAATTACCTCCAGCAGCATCAGCAGCAGTACCCTGGAGATCTCACATTTTGCCACAATGTCTAGAAATGCACCTTTTAAATAATGATGTTTTGAAAATAAAGGCAGAATATGAACATTAAGGAATATTATTAAATAGGTTTATAGTCAGTTGAATCAAGGAAAATACACCAAGGTCTTTTCTAGTGTGTTTAAACAATGGTTTTGAATGAAATTGTTTTGATACCATTTGTTGAGTTCGAATGATTTTCACACAGCCTGCATATTTATTTTTTTCAAACATTTCTAACCCTAAGGATTCAGTAATATGTTGTCTTCATAAACAGAGGTACAGTGTGTGCATAAATACACAGCCTCACCAACAAGGGTGCTGGTGCCTGGCAGCTGCAACCCTCTCTCTTGACACATCAACTGCATCTCTGTGAACATTGACAAAGCACCATCATAGTCACCTACAGAAACAGAGGAGACACGTTTAAATGACACAAAACCAGGTTAGGTAAGCTTTAAATCCACATACTGTACAAAAAAATAACACAAATCAGAATTGCAGGGACAGACGACTCACGGGTAAGAATTTTACATGTGGCTATTTCCCCCATTGACAGCAGAGCTTCAATGGGTGTTTGTGTCTGCAACTCTGCAGCCCTCTGATAATGAACAATGGCCTCTCCTGGTCTGTTCATCTCCTAAAGAAGGCAGGAGAGGAGCTGAGGTTAATATGTCAAATCTAATATGTAACATTAAATAGAAATCAAAAACATTCGGCTCACGGGACTTTAAAACTTTAGACTCTGATTAAAAGTTTTACCTTGAGAGCATTTCCAAGTTCTAGACACAGACTGGCTGCCATCACAGGCTGGTTCATCTCAATGAACACCTGTAAGTTATTTGTACACAAAGGTTATCCTCCTGTCGCTTGTGGTCACAGTAGAAGAATGTATGCCAAAAGTCTGTCTGTACACTCGGAAAAAACACCAATACTACTATTAGATACTATAACAATACTAGATATTTTTAGAGCAAAACTGTAAAGCAGCACACCATAAAAAGCAATCCTAGTTTACCTTAATTGCAAAGCTGTAGCAGTTAAGCGCAGCCTGAAGGTGCTCATCAAAGCCTGGGGCCTGCAGGGCCCTGTTCTCCTTCTCAGATGAGAGGAAGAGGCGAGCAGCATCAGTTAATGCCAAGGCTTCTCCGGGAGCATTAAAAAGAGTCTGCTCACACCTGCAGTCAAGACATTCCGAACAACAGATGTGAGCACGTCAACAGTAAAACATGTCAGCACTGTGAATGATATGGGCTATCTATGGGCAAATTAAAAACACCTGTTACCATGTGGTGGTTTATTCTGGGGGACAAGAATAACTAGAGAGAACTGGTGTGCCTTTTTTATTTTTTTATCTTAACACTGTAGATTGCAGCAAAACACACACAAAAAAAAGTCTTACATCTGACAAGTTTAACTTATTGTTTAATTGATTTCGGTTAGTGTTAATGCATTCCAACCCCTGAGACTGTTAATACTCTTACACAAACTACATTTACACAATTTTCTTTAAAAAAACAAACATTTATCGGTCACACTGAATGGCCCTGAAAAGTATACTTAAACAATAATCCTACATGTGCTGTACTGAGTATCTCACACCAAAAATTGTAGCACCAATAAGTTGTTGTAATGGCTTAAACTTTTCTGGAGAGATTTTCCATGATATTCTGGAATGTGGCTGCAAAAATTTGCTTTTATTCAGCCACATGAATATTATAGAGGTTTTAAATGTAGATGACTTTGTGGCATATACAGAAAGAGGCATTATCTACAATTGGTATGCTATAGCCTAAATATAATTTATAAAAAATAAAAGGACCTTGCCCCAACCACATAAATACTTTACTAGATATCCAGTCCATGAAAATCAACTTTGTATGTGATTAGCTCAGGGTTGACCAAGCGTCTGCATAGTGCATACAGTATGTGATTGTGGAATTTGTATTAATTTGATGGAGTCTTCTCACCGAGCCATGGCAAGGTTACAAAAGGCTGCATACTGCAGACAGTCCTGCTGCTTTAGCTCCTTGGCTAACTGACCTTTGAGAACAAGACAAAAAGCACGATGATGAGAAGCAAAGCAACAAGGAACTACTTAACTATACATTTGCCATTATTATCTTACACATGCACCACTATCATCATAAAGTAAAAAATAATTAACAAGACTGGCACTTACCAAACTGCTCACTTGCCTCTGCTACATTGGGCTTTCGCAGAAAACGCCTGCACAAAAGAAATGGAAATCTGTCAGTTTTGTGTTATTCTCTGTCTAACAACCAATCACAACATTACTTAGTATGCAATCAAATCACTTGCTACCATCAGGTGACACAGTCTCAGCATTAACATTAAACCAACACAATAGTCAATATGGGATATGTGAATATTATGTTACGCAATATTTTTTACTAAAAATATCTAACAGCTCTGCAGTGCAAAGACAAATGCAGGCCGGAATATTATTATTTATTTCTCCTTATTTTACAAGGAGAAAAAAATAAAAAATCAGCCATTGGCTGTCCTAATGCCTAAACATCGGCATTGTTGATACGAATCTCACATAAATATCGACCATAAATGATCAAGAGAGAAATGAGAAGCTGAATGTGTAAATAGCTAGCACTGACCATGTTTAGCTACATTAGCACAGTTAGCCATTCATTAATTCTTGTTAACTCCGTTATAACTCAGCGACCAAATTCTTAACAGCTGTTGATATGAAGCTGTTTACAGTTTACAACAGACGCAAAAGCGTAATGTTACACACACACGAGACTCATTTTTGGTGATGACCTGATAGTTAGCTTCGCTCATTAGCTCCAGCTGTGTCGTTAGCATTGATGTCAGTTATCATTACACCAGTCCCTGATATTCTAACATCTTATAGAATAAACGACTGCAACGAGTCGCCTTACTTTTTCAGTTTGTTTGACACAGCACGGTATCTCGCCAGAAAGTCTCCCTCAGCAGCCATGGTCGATGTAGCAGCAAAACCCAAAAAAGACCAGGAAGTCCAAATGACAGCAACGCTGCCATTGGCTCGTGGAATCTAGACATCACGATTTCATTGGTCATCAAATACAAATGGGCGGGACCTATTTATAGAAGCATAGTAGTGTTAGTAAAAACTACTACAACATACTATACTGAGCCATTTGACTAAAATCAATAAAAAATAAAATAACCAAATACATATTTACTTTTTAAATTTAAATGTCTCCAGCTAGTTCCAAGACATACGTTTTTGATAAATGAATCACAACCTCAGTTGATGCATGTTACTGAATGAATCTTTAGTAAAAGTCAAACATCTGCTAATTAAATCAATGAATAAATATGTGATCCATCTGTGTTTCCCATATAGACATACAGTTATAGAGACAAAATCATGATAGTAACACATAGATTGGAAGATTTAAAAAAGAAAAAAGAAAAAGTAATGGTCAGAATCCTGTGTTAGTTTCTTAAGTCCTGTGTTCAAAACATACTTTCTAATGTTTAACACCAGTAGATGTATTTAACAATTATAGATACTGGTACAGATTCAGATTTAAAAAAAACTGAATACACAAAATTAGCTCCAGGAGGAAATTCATTTCTTGAAATGCTTCATATGTAACATAATGACTATAATGTGTTACATCCAGATCTTGAGGGGGAATCCTGTGTGGAACACAGTGTGGTGCGACAAAAAATCCCTTCATAGTTGGGAGAATCCAGCATCTTGTGATGAAACTGTCTTACACAGCCGCAGTTCATCACACTTGTAAACACACTCGAGAGAGACAGACACAAGTGAAGGTGCAACCCTCAGTTTATAACAAATGTAACACTGCCAGAGGCCATGTGGTACATTTTTCCTAATCACACATTTGTGGCATGTTTTCATTTTAAAGCTGCAGTAACTATTTGTATTACTTTGCCTCTGTCCTTTGTGATCAACAAAAAGGAAACATTATCTGCCAAGCAGTACTATCAGACCTGACTGAAGGAGGATTGTGAGTAAAAAGCATTTTTCCTGTCAAACTGCTGAATGACTGAGTTTTTGAGTAGTATAACCTAATGTCATTTTTCTTTTCAATTATTTTCCAACCTGTTTGCAGTTTTAGTGACATGGGATTTAAACACCACTTGTGTGGAGCTGACAGGCTTAATCAGCATTGTGTGAACTCACTTGACAAGTTTTGAGTCTAATGAATCCTAAAGTATTTTTATATGTAAAAGTTACTCACCACAGTTTATACAGGGTACTTTTTAAAATGTGACATTTAGATAGACTCTAGTTTTTAAAATCAAAATATTACTGATCCACTGATAATCAGTGATAATGACACTGGGGGTCCATGATCTCTGAAACTGATTTAATTGTCCAACTGTGGTGAAGTAAGTTTATTTATTTATGATTCAAAGGTTTTCATAGACCGACTCAAATACATCTTCATCCTTGAGTTGAATGGTTTGCTGGACCTGTGGAGGAAGTAGACAACAGTTAATCAACTGCATGTCGTTTTCCACTTTACAGCATCTAAAGTGCAGCGCTGACCATATTTGGTGGTTCAGTCTTGTCGGGTTTAGTCTCTCTTTGGTCCTGCTCCTTGTCGGCACTCAAATGTTCCAGCGAGTCATAAATGGACCTGGGTCGAACTTGTAGACTCTGAGAAAATATTGAAATAAATGCACAGAAGATGGTGAACAAAAATAAAATTGTTGTCAAATAAAACATGCAAGTATGTTCACTGATAAATAGAAAGGTGCTTACACAGTAGAAAGATGCAGATGGAGCTGTTATTATTTCAGTGTCTTCCTCCGTCTCGCTGGTCTTCCTTTCTTCTCCGATCTGGTTTTGTTTTCCACCAGTTTTGCCACATTTAGTAATCTGCTCTTTCTAAAAATGACAATTTGATACATAAATGAAAGAAGTCAAACGAGATTATTTAATTTCTTGCAATCAATTTACCTTACACTAAATAATTATTTAGCTGTAAAAATCCACTTTCATCATGGACATCATTCCTCTTGTCTGCTTAGTTTCAAAATGCAAAAGTGCACTCTGTAGAAACACGGCAGTGCAAGGTGGCAGCCTCTATAAATATGTAAAAGGCTTATTCTGTGGCTACAAAAACCAAGCTACATTTATTTTTAAGTGATGATACACTTAATCAAACTTTTTTGTCAATAAACCCTCCATCATGTGACACTGTGGACCTTTATCCATTTCAAATTGTTTTGTGTAAACTGACTAATGGATAAATCGCAACATAAGGGACATGAAAAGAAACCCCAAAGTTAAGTCGTCTGTTACAACACAATTGTCTTAACATGCCACATGTTCTAATTGCAACCAAATCTAGACAACATGCCATTTCTCAATGTCCGCCATCTTACCCAATTTCCTCTGAAGACATACACTGACCCAGCCACACTGAAAACCAGAAGCGTGGCAGTGATGACGGCCACTGGGATTAATTCTGTGTTGTCAAAAATTCTGGGTTCCTTGTAGCCATGATCTGCAAAACACACACTGTTCAGAGTCTGTGTAAGAGCTGCATCATTACTGCACAGTACACTGAGACTGAAACCCCTCATTTTCAGTGGCTTCATGCCTGTGTGTGTTTGTGTCTATCATCTTGAGGCCAAACATGTCTCCTATAGACGCGACCGTATATGCTGTTTTCCAACATCAAATGCTTTTTGCATGACACATAATTGCAACCACACTATAACCTAATGAGCAAATGTAGGTTTTTGCCAGGCTACATGTGAATAGTAAAAGTATCAGTAAACGTAACCACATGTAAAGATTGCAGCATTATGGAACAATTCAAAATGACAACAGACACACTGTGTTCACTTACTTTTCACAAACATCATGTTATTTTTCACAGAATACTGATACGCTGACCTTCCCGTCAACACCTTTTCTTCATGGCTTATTTTGACAAGTAACAGAGCTTGTTCATCAGACATTCACTTCTAAAAAGTTTAGTGACTTTTCACCTTAACTTGGGACCAGGCCACAAGGGGACATTGTGTAATTTAAGCTGACGTGAGTCAAATAGACTGAAACCACTTCTCTTTACAGTGAACTGATTACAAAATGATTAGGAACAACATGATCTCTGTATCATAGATTGTTTTAAAGCAAACGCCACACGTTGTCATAACTTTTTCATACTCACTTCTCACTTGGAGAAACCAGAACACTTTGGTGTTGTGGTACTGGCATACGTATTCTCCTGAGATGGTCACGTTTTTTAGCTTCACAGTCAGAGGAATCTCCCGTGTGATATCCACTGCAGGGAAGTCACGGCGGAATATCAGCTTTTTGAAAGGATCGGAGCATGTCATCCTGTCTACACTTTGGTTTTTGCTCTTCACGACGGTACCGCCAATAGATAGATATTCACCCGCAAAGGCCACAAAGACTGTGTTGTCCAGGTATAAATCTGTAACGAGAGACGGACAAAATATGATTTATCAACAACTTTGACAATCAAGAAATTGTTTAGGTCATCTTCAAGTAAAAACGTTTATTTTATGGCTGTAGCTTTTATAATGTGTGCATCTCAAGAAATATTCATCATCATGAACTCAATATGTATTTTAGAAAGTGCTATTTCAACACTTTTTTTTGACATTTTAGTGACAAACTAAACAGTATAATAAGCAATGAGGGAAATTAACTTTAATAATTAATTAAATAACAATTATGAAACTAATTTACAACAATTAATGAACATCCATACAACTTAATTAATGTTATTAATACAAATATAAGTCACAACCGAGTTTGAATGGCTTACCTGGAGTGTCCTTTTCTAAGCATACAGAAACGTGGAAAAATACAAATATCCAAGTCAGAATAAAGAAAAGTGGGGCGTTCATATTCCTCTTCAATGAGTTTGTTCCACAAATACTGTGTCTCTCGATTCTTTCGCTATGTATGACTTTATGCAGTTTGGTATGAACTGCAGTGTTGGGTTTCCTGTTTCTGGCAAAGCAACTTCCTCAAAATACAAGAATTGGGTTTTTGTTTTAATAAATCCTCGCTGTCACAAAAGGGCCTTAGTACACATGAAAATATCATTTACAACCATTTTAAATGTGATGAAGGTTAAGCTTATAGTTTAGAAAAACAGAAAGAATATTTCTGGTAGCTTTTCTTTCTCACATTGGCTTTGAGACGTTAAGTGAAGTGTAATGTTGGATCTCCTCCACAGTGAGACGGTGTTGGAGAAGTAAGAGTGTGAGCCACGAGCGCAGCACCACGTCATGAGGTGTTTTTAAAGACAGAAGAGAGGGAGGGGGAAAGTTGTGTGTGTGTGTGTGTGTGTGAGCGAGAGAGAGAGAGAGAGAGAGAGAGAGAGAGAGAGAGGTTGGAATTCAGCTGAAGGTGACAAACAGCCTGTTGTTAATGTGAACCAGCTGTGGCTGGTGGTGTGACTTCTTCACCGCAGTAAGTCTGCCAGGAGAGGTGCACAGATGTTGAAGTGCAGCTGGTTATTATTCACTTGTCTGTCTGTTTTCATTTCTGCCTTTTCCTCCTCCCTTGCCTTGCTTTGCCTCCCCACTTGATGTGCTCTCCTTTTTTCTTTCTTTCTGTGGCTGGAGTGGAGGCCAACTGTGACCTCAGCTCAGTCACAGAATGAAAACAGAGACGGGGGTGGAATAACATCTGGATGCCAGTCATTAGAGTCTAATTCCCTCCATTTGATCTCAGTCCTTTTACTCCTTATCTGCTGTGTTTCCATCTAAATCCTTCCGTTGATATAAAAACAAAGATAGCTCCTCAATCCTCCTCAACACAGACTTCCACTTGAAACACAACTAAAGGAGCAAAATGTGACGGAAGTTCATTTACAATATATGGCTCTTTTCCATGTTATGCAAATGCTTCTACTCCACCAATACCTGAAATAATGTGCAAAATTAAAGTTGCTGAAATGAATACCTGTTCCAGGATGATACATATAGGATTATAATTATGGCAACAATCATGTGCATGTCACTTTAATGTTGTGGGTGTGAGTGTAACTACGTTTATAAACTACGTAATCTAATCTGTATTCATATAGCCATGCTTTATTTGCTACTTATATTATTGAATCTGCAGAATGATTGCAGATTAATAAATGTAGAGGATACATAAGAGCATTATTTCTCTCTGGAGAATGGTTATGAACTTTAAGTTCTGCCCTTCAGTTATATCACTCCACAACCACAGAACAATGAAGTACAGTGTTGTGTAATAAATGAGTTCAAGTTCATATTAATGCCAAGATTTTATTACAGGACTGTTATCTGTCTTCAAGTAAAAGTATGATTACTGTAACACACAAATACTTAAAGGAACACACAGAAATCAAGTTTTCAAAAGAAGCATTTTTCACAGTGTTCATTTGTTGATGTAAAATCTAAGTTGTAGAACAATGGCAGCTTTTAATAAAAAAAAATGCAGATATCGTAGTATTAGTTCAGCTGCAGAATAAAACTGTGGTGTGTTGAGCTTTGGAATGCACTTATTGTAAGTCGCTGTGGATAAAAGCGTCTGCTAAATGACATGCAATGAGCTGCACAGCTTTTGTGAGGGTAACGGGCAGACGGCGTGAAGCAGAGCTGGGAAAAACATCCATAACTCATGATTTGAGCATGGGCCACAACACACTTCTTTAGAGTAAGTAAGTGGAGACTGCAAAGGAGTGAGATCACAGATGACAACCACTGACATGCTCCTGAACACGAGGAGAATAGAGCATATTACGAAATAAGATGTGCCACAAATCTGGCAGCAGCAGCTGTGTGTGTGTGTGTGTGTGTGTGTGTGTGTGTGTGCGTGTGTGTGTGTGTGTGTGTGTGTGTGTGCGTGTGTGTGTGTGTGTGTGTGTGTGTGTGTGTGAGATAGAGAGAGAAAGCGAGAGAGAGAGAGAGAGAGATGGGCGTGTTGTAGGAGTGAGTGTAACACTGATCTTTACAAATGTTTAATTTTAAGCCTTCTCACTCTCATCCTGTTACAACGTCTGCAGAATGACCTTAAAAGTGATGAACCAAGGGTGGAGAGAGCACCAGAAAATATGAGAGAGAGAGAAAAGAACAGATTTGAACAGTGACTGAGAGAAGAGGAGAGAGACGCAAAGTCATCTTTTACTCAAACTACATCTGAGACTTGACTCGTCATCATCATCATCATTCAGACTGTGAGTATAGAGTCATTTGCTAAATGTTAGTTTTGCCTGCCGCTCTGTAACGTCACTCTGCAGCAGATAAAACAGCGGACACAGTCTTGTCAGATAAGAAACAAGCTGTTAAGGGTTATTGTTTGACTGTGACTTTGATCAGTCTCCCCTGAAATCATCATCATCATCATCATAATACCTCAACAATGACTCACAGGCTCATTATTGTTTCGCAGATTATGTCATACAAGTGAAATCCTGTTTTTTTCCCCCCTCGCTCTCTTTCCTGGGCTGCCTGCCTTCACCTCCCCTCCAACTTGGAGTCATTAAGCCAGAGTAAATAACAGATATTAATAACTTCCTTGGATTTGCCTGATTGATTGTCGTCATTCTTTTCTCACAGTGCATAGTTAAGCCCTTCAGTCAAGTGTAGTTGTAAGCAAAGTGTTTTTTTTTAACTGATCTGGGTGGTTGCTTTATATTTAAAGACTTGAAGTCTTGACGCCTTTACCTCACTGCTACCTGCAGAGACAATCGCACAGAAGCAGTTTCAGAAACAGCCATTAAATGTCTCGGTAAATGGTCTGTATTTATAGAGCATATGTATATCATGTATATCAATTGACATAATAGCAGGTAACTACTTATATACATATACTCAGAGGTGGAAAGTAATGAATTAGATCTACTCGCTTTTGTGTAATTGAGTAGGTTTTGTGTACTTTTTTGTAAAATTTGTATTTTTTTTTGGGAAGTACTGTACTTTGACTGTGCTACATTTTAAATAATGTCCAACAACAGAGTACAAAACTGTTGGCTGGAATAAAAAAAAAAGATTAAAGATTAAAATACACACTGGAAACTTTGGCAGTGAATGATGGACAGGTGAACTGGCGTTAAGGTGAGACAGTTAAAGCATTTGTGACCTTTGACCGATACATTATTTGTTTACATATTTTATTAGCACTTTAATTTGTTAAGGTTTGTGTCCCCTTGTCCTATTTGCACGACACAAGAACCACAACCTCATTAAAAAGTAACTAAGTAACTTTCACTGAGTAAATTTGAAACAAGCTATTTTTTTTTTTACTTTAACTTGAGTACATTTTTACAGTATTTCCTCTGCATATACCCACATATGCATACTTCTATTATTTGATATAGTATGTTGCATTTACTGTTGGGTATAAATCATAAAGTATTTTTCTGTTAGACCCATTAACATTCTACCAGCGCATCTGCTAAGGACAAACTTGGGGTTAAGAGACGGGGGACAAGACATTCTACCACTGAGCCACCGCTACCCACAAATACAGGCAGACTGTAAAGTGGCACATGAACTCGTGTCTCTTCAATAAATGTTCTCTTCTGCTCTGCATTAAAACAAGTTTATCTAGAAATTTAAGTTTTTGTGTCCCCATTTTCTTGTCTTTATTTTTTTTTTAGCGTCTGCACATCATGACCCCTCCCTCGCTCTTGATGTTGCTGATGGCGGTTGCCATGGTAGCTGCCGTCAGAGAGAATGAACTGGATTATGGGCACTGGAACTACAGAGAAGGAGGTAAATTATTAACCACAGTTTGATTTCTTTGAATGTTTTGTAGATCGCGGAGCGACAAAATGATTGAAGTAGGGAATTATAAGAAGAATGTATGGGAGTCTTGAGTTTTATTATTCTTTCAGGCTGTTATTTATTTTCACGCCGCAAATTAAAGCCTGATGTTGCGTTTTGTTTTCAGCGGACAGTGTAAATGTGGCCTCAGTGCGCAGCGTGACCAGAGTTTTAGACGCTTGGGGAAAACGCATCTTTAATGAGATCAAGACTCTTCTGCACTCACAGCCCAGCACACTGCTGCCCGACTACTCCAGGTAACTTACAAACCTAAACCTACATTAGTTTAATACACCCCATGTTGTCTGAGAAGCCATTTCGTATTTGGATGGGGTTTGCCCTGTTGAAATGACATTTGTTAATCGACACTTTGACACACAAGGTTTGAAAATGAGTGACAGTAAGTCGGTTCTTTTAACTGCAAACAGGACGAAGGCAGTCGGTCTCTTTCCATAAGTAACCAGAAGAAATACACAAATCAGCTGCTCGAAAAGCACACAAACTAACTCAGTGTGTGTACACATGAATAGAACATGTGGTTTTAATGTCACTAACATGCCAGTGTTAGCCCTGATTACATTTATCTCCAACAGCTTTAAAATTGTTATTTCCATTTGTTCCCAGCTTTGAAAAAAGAGTCAAATTAATAAGATTCACAGATTCTGTTGCTTCACAGAAAGAACACTGGTCTGCTTCCCAGTTTGGGCCTTTTAGTATTGACTATATGTTCTTCCTGTGTGTGTGTGTGTGTGTGGGAGGGGTTCTCAGGGTTCTCAAAGTTCCTCCCACATGTACAATAAACATACAGAGGTCAATTGGACGCTGTAATTTGCCTGTGGGTGTGAGTGTTAACAGTTGTCTCAAGGTGTTGCCTGAGCGATGGAGCTGGTGGACGCTGCCTTCCACCCAATGTCAGCTGGGATTGGAACCAGAAGCCCGCGACCCAGTGATGAGTAGATAAGAGATATGAAGTGACCAGAAATAAGCAAAAACAAAACATGCGGGATACAGTGACAACAATATGAGCCTCAAACAGGCACATGCACAGATTACCCTACAGACACTATAACAGGTGAACTGAGAACCCAAATGCACCACAAACAGGCAACAGATGAAAGGTGGCAGAGTCAAAGAGACAAAAACTAAAACAAAACCACAGAAAGTGACGAGAGAGTCCAAATGATTAGAAATACAGATGACCTCAAGTGTGATGGCTTAGGCAAGACGACTAGGTTTGGAGGGAGCACAGATCTGTTGATTTTTTTTTTTTATGTGTATCTTCCCACCATCCCATCATCACCCTCAGTCTGTTAGAAGACAACTGGAAACCGGTGGAACTAAAATAAATCTAAATAAATAATCTTCAACGTGCATTGTGTTGATGATATAAAATGGATGAACAGACGTCTTTGTGTTGACGGCTTGATACATTTCTTTTCCTTTTTCAGATTTTACTTTCCCTATCATCTCATTCACCTATCAATATGATCTGCCTGTGTGTTGGGGGTTATCTCTGCCCATGCACCAGGACGCTTGCTGCTGCTGCTGCTACTGCTGCTGTTGTTGTTGTTGTTGCTGCTGGTAAATGTCTGAGCCTGATCCTCCTCTGTTCCTCCTGCAGGGTGCGCCCTCTGTCCGAGTCAGTGAACGACCTGTTTAGAGAAGTCTCCCTGCTGCACCGGCGCATCACTGAGCTCTCTCATCGCCTAGCAACACTGGAACCCTTCCTCCGTCACCACGGCTACCGGGAGGAGGGGGGGGAGGCGAAGGAGGCGGAGGAGGGTATTGGGATTTTGGCACCTCAGAGCCTGAGAGGAGAGGTGGCGAGCCTGGCCCGAAACACTCCAGGGACGGGGGTGAGGCGTAGCTCTCCGAGAAGGAGCCGGGTGGTGAGGAGGAGACGGGTGAGAGTCCTGAAGAACGGAGAAGTGATGCTGGTTCAGAGTGACAGATGAAGAAATGAAAAAAAAGAAAGCTCTGCCAATATTATGTAATCTATGAAATTCATCATTGAACTGTATAGATGTATTTTTTTTAATGAAATATTATGTTTGATGATTGATCTCTTTAATAAAATGTCATCACTTTTTCATTGTTGAACTGTTGATGTCATGACATGACATACACAGGAACACACTCCAGGCTTAAATACTCTTAAAAACAAATATTGTCCAGCTTTAAGTGTGATTTTTCCTGCATCTGATTTTCTGGTGCTTTCAACTGATGGACTTACTTACTTTTTAATTGTCGGTGTTTTCACGTGTTGTCTTGCTTTATTATAATTTCTTTTATTGAATGACACATAATCACATTATGTAGACTTAAAGGTCCAGTATATAATATTCTGTAGGGTTCATTGGCAACAATATGCACGACCCATAAGTATGTATGTATGTAAAAGTGTACATAATCGCTTTGAAATAAATACAATTTTCCTAGAAGAAGAGACATTTGCTTTTTTGAAGCTGAAGCTTACTATGCAACTAAATAAATAAATAAATAAATAAACTGAATGCTCCACCCACATAAACCTGATGGGAGGAGGAAACAACAGGAAGGGTGGAGAGAGTTGTGAAAGAATATTTACAATCTTTCTGGTATTCAAAGGCCTCCGTATTTCTCAGATGAGTTTAGGAAAAGGGGAGTCTTGCCATCTGGAGTCTCACCATTAGATGTCACTAATACTTACATACTGAATCTTTAAATTGGGCACACTTTATTTTGCTTGAATGCTTTTGTGTGGCTGTGCACAAAAGTAAGTACAACTCTCTTGCAAACTACTCACCGCCTCAGTACCCAACTCCAATACCTATAAATCAGCGTACAAGCACAGTGTAGTCAGTGGAGGAGGCTGCAGAAGAGGTTTATTCTAGCAGTATTCTAACATGAAACTAAACAGTATTGAATAAATAAGTTGTTGTTCCCCGCTTGTCTATAATGACAGTCAAAAAGGTTTAAAGGAAAAAGTTCAATAAAAGCAATGATTGGTGGAAAGTGTAATTTTCACAGAGACTTTGGGGGGAAAAACAAAACAAAACAAAACAAAACAAAAGGAATCGTGTAAAATGTCAGTTCAGCGCCATATCCTATCAACCCAGTGACGTCCTTAACTAGACTCTGTGTCCTTAACTAGCCTAGTCTCTCAGTCGTGTTTTTACCACAGGGTGTCAGTGCTTACCTGCTACCGTAATCAGATGTGACATTACAATGATTCATGAAGGTTTGATCTTTTGTTGTTGCTCAGCTGAGGTAAGTCAGTGTCCCCCTGGGCCCAGCAGGGGGTGCCTATTATCTAACATAATTAAACTGTCTGTGTATGATGATCATCTGTGTGTGTGTGTGTGTGTGTGTGTGTGTTGTGGGCACAGGCATCAAACTTTATGTCTTCATTAAAACTTTGCCAAGTGTTTCTACAGCAACCAGTTTCCCTCTTTGTCTACAACTTATCCACATCGTGTGTGGCATCTTCTTCCTCTTTTCTTTCCTTTCTTCTCTACAGGTTCTCTCGCTTTCACTCTGCTGCAAATGTGTCTTTTGTTTTGCTGATGGCTCCCTCTCTTTTTCTACATTCTGTAATCTGTACATCAACCACCCCCTCCTTCTCTATATCTTTCTCTCCTTTTTCACTCCTCTCTACACCGCTATGTGTGGGTGTTAAGCTCAGGCTGTACTTTCCATTTTGGTTTTGTATTGTCGATGCATTGTTGCATCCAATCCAGTTAAGATGCTGTGGGAATACTCTCTCTCTTCCTTTCTCTCTCCCCCATTTCTGGAAAAAGAGCCAGTTGCTAGGTAACGCTTAATTGTCAAGAAGTAGTTACATGTGTTGCAATGCATCCCGAGTTTGTGGGGTTGGTGTAGGGAGTGAACGAGCAGAGTGGATGGCGAAGAACAGGAGAATGGTGAAGACCAGAGGGCGGATTTTAGAGAAGAGATAAAACTGATTAAAACAATTATTTCTTCAGCCTCACCCTCCGCGTTTGCACATCCAAGAACGCAGACGTTCCAACCCTCCCACCAAATCTATACGAGAGGCACTGATACACTTTCAAAGGTGCTAGTTTCCTTAAATAACTCCGGTTGCTGGACAAGGCTTTCAAAGTAAAGAGCCACTTGGAGGAGTGAGGGTACGGGGGAGACTTTGAACTCCACAGTTCTGTTTGCGTCACCTTCTTCCCCTAAATACATTTCTCATTTTTCCCTCTCATCTTCCTCTCTCTCATTGCACCTCTTTATTCTCGTGCACTTTTGGTCTGGAGAGTCTCATCCATCGTGACGAGTGAAACCAGACTCATGGGATGAGAAAAGACAGAGAGGAAACAACAAAAGACGCAACGTAGGAAAATACACAGGACACTCGGCTGCAGCCATCATCACTGATGCACTGATGATCTATGAAACATATCAAATATGATGTATGTACATGAGGTCAAATACAATCAGGGCAGATGTGAATGACAATGACAATGTGCCAATAACAAGGCCAACAGACATGTCTGAGTGTTCTTATTTTTTTTTTATTTATACTCAACACTTTTATTCCAAAGAGACAGAATAATAATATTTCCCAGCACTTATTTTCACACTGACTGTGTTTAATCTCAGTTTTACTAAATATTCAATCAAATTTTGAAAGACTCTCTTCACGCAAGTCATTTCTCTCCATACAAAAATGTGAGGGTGAACTATGTTTCTGTTGTATGTACATTTTTCACAATCTGTACAGCTCGGGGGATGTTGTTGGGATGCGTCAAAAAACACGAACAACAGAAGATGAAGCCAAAGAGGAAATAAAAAGAGACCACCTCAGTAGAAAAAAAACAAAGGCCATAGATAATCTGTTGTGCTTTCTTTGTACCAATTAAGGATTTCCTTTGAGAAAAACATCTGTCTACGCCTTTGACCAAAATATTAAAAAAAACGAAATAAAAACACATCAACAAACCTTGACTTATTAAACTGTGCACATAATGTCTGTGATAATAAATAAATTGCACATATCCTGGCCTGAAGTTGTTATAAAAGCAATTTTGCAAGGGGACAATACGAATCAAAGATTTATCCCAAATAGATCTATTTTCTGCTGTTTTGTACAATTTTCTTTTTTTTATCAAAAGTCCATGAGTGTGAGGTAAAGTATTTACACAGTTTTTTTTTTATATAATACATGTACAGAAAACAGTTATCACACTCTCTCACACACACACGCACACACACACACACACTCACACACACACACACTCTCTCTCTCTCTTTCTCTTCCATATGGGCACTCACAGAGGTAATCAAGCGTATGTATTCAGGCACATACAATAACAGAAATCATGAGAACTATTCAAAGGATACAAAAAATTAAAGGTGAAATGAGGAAAGAGTGGATGTATTCAAACCCTAAAAAGCATTTACAAAAAATATCAAGAAAATCGAACCCTTGCATCACATCAACAATAAAAAATGTTTTCTATCCAAGTGAAAATGATTGAATCAATTTATCCATACCAAAATTTAGAACTGTTAAAATTTGTGTCTTCTCTTGCACAAACAAGCACACACACACACACTTACAGTACTACATGGATCATCATCATCAGTACCAAAGAAATCGATAAAACTCCAAATATTGTTGAAAAACGCCCAATCTTTTGGGCTAAAAGTCAAGATTTAAAAAAACTAATAATAAAATAAAAAACTAAGAGAATACATGCAAGTCCCTCCAAACTCCTTAGTATCATACATACTGACTTGTCAAGCAAGAGAAGGAAAGTCTTCAGTTTTGACTGGGATGTACAAAAATCTAAATGTTAGACCCATTCAATCAGATTGTGCTTTGATCTTACAATTTGGTGGTTTAGCAAGAGGATTTAACGTCAAGGTTAAGAGATGACAAATAACTGAAGATGGAGATTCATTTTCTGAAATATTAACCTTATGTCTGTAAAATGTGGTAGCGCAGGGATGACCCGTGTGTCTGATGTTATAAAGTTGGAGCTGCCTGTTGATCAAAGGAACTGTGAGCCCATTAGTAGCAAAGTCAACGCTTGTACAAAAACGTACCACCTGCTTTCAGGACACCATCTACTTTCTTCCCTTTCATTCATTTTCTCCCACAAACAGTCGAGCCTGACACAAACCACACAGGACCTTGGACTGGAAGGCAAATCCTCTCCTTCATCAAAATCTCAGCGTGTGAAACAGATTACAGCCAATTTGAGGGAGACATCAAGGTTAAATACGGAGTTTATTTTTGTTTCCACAACAGGGTGGGAGAAATTATGATACTGAAGTGATATTACACTAACTTTCCTGTTAGAGCTTTCCTGCTAAATGTCTTTAAAGTAATTACATTAATCGTGGAGATATAGTATAAAGAAGCATTTACATTTAGCGTTATTTGTTCATAAACAGCAGCAGACTCTGTCATACCTGATTTTTTTGGGGGGGCGAACAGGAATGGTTCTCTATCATGGCACTGTGGTTTTAACCCTTGTAATCCAACTTGTTGGTTACTTTTAGTGTTGGGCAGGTGTTAATGCAGCAACGTGAGCTTCCTCAACTATGGAGGCTCATTCTTAATTTTGTGTTTAAAACGCCCCATTCTCAGACTTTGTCTTTGTGTGTGTTGCGTTTTCACTTGAATCAACTAGTTGTATGGAAGTGGATCTGTCAACCAACAGAAGAGATCGTGTTTGTAAAAAATCAGTATTAATCCTTTAAGGCACATCCAGCTCAAAATGTGAGACCCTTTTGATTACTGCCAAGCAGAAAAATGAGAGCAAACGGCAAATCAGTATGATGATGTTGCTTCTGCAGATGAAAGAAGAACCTGCTTTGCAAATGTATAAGTACACAGAATGTACTCAGCAAGTCATGCCTTTCACATACACTTCACAGCACTCAAAACTACGGAAAATAAAAAGTAAAAAATCAGACGTGAAGAATTAAGAGCAAAGAAGAGTCCAAATTACAGGAAACCCCAAAAAAAAAGAAAGATCTGTTCTGACCAGTCTCCTGTAATATTGGTAAGCTAAGAAAGAATCAACATCATACAAATATGTAACATGAACTAGTCAATAAATAAATCAAAGTTAAAAACAATCCAAAACCAATCATCATTAAACACTATAATAATATTCAATAACATTATCAATACAATGATTATTAGTTTACCCTGTTACTTCAACAGAAGCGCTGATTTCTCATTCATGATTGTATTTCCGTTGCTAAACAAGATGTTTTGTTTTGGTGTTAAGAAACTGAAGGAGGGAGGGAAAGACGATGAGCATGTGACGAGACTGGAGATTGTATTTCTCATTGTTCCCCTCCCTTTCTCCCTCTCTATCCCTCCCTCTCTCTCTTAAGCCTTCCCTCCCTATCTTTCTCTGAGAGTCAGAGCAGCACCAGAATCCTCTATTCTCATTAAAAACTTGCCTCCCGCCGGACTTCACGACAGCTTAGCCTGCAGTGGCCTCTGTGCATCGTCCAAATTCTTTCCATCTCGCGGAGTGAGAACAGCACACGCACAGTATGAAAGACTCCTCATTCTCTTCACACTGAGAGGTCTTCGGCCTGAGCGGTTCCTTTTTTTCACCTCTTTTTCTTTCTGTCCCCCTTCTTTTCTTCGCCCACTTCAACTTCTCCTCCTCTAAATTTTCCCTCCATCTTCACCCTCAGACGTCTGACTCGATGCTGGAGAGCTTTTCATAAACGTGTCCATTGCTGGCACCATTGAAGGGTCTCTGTCCCTGCCCCAAACCTAATGTGTCCCTGCCCACTGGCAGTAGTTTGCTGGCCCCGTGGTGGTTGCCCATGGGCCCTCCCATCCCGCCCAGACACAGCTCTTTGGGGAACCTGGGGGCCACATTTGACATCACCCCAGCTGTGGCAGATGCGGGCAAATAGGAAGTCACTCCCATGGAGCTGTGGAAGTCCCCTCCTCCTCGGCTGTTGTTGAGAAGTTGCTGCTGCTGCTGCTGCTGCTGCATCTGTGGCTTTTTGACGTAGTACGGTTTGGCACCGTGTAAAAGACACTGGTCGTCACCGAAGGTTGGGATGAAGGGGTTCTGGTTCACCTTATCTGGGTAGAGAGATTTAGACAAGGAGTAAGTCCCGGCCCCTCTGCTACCACCACCACCACCTCCCACCATAGCTCTATCTCTGTCCCTTAGGTCTCTCTCCCCAAAGGACCGCCGTTTCAACCCACCCTCACCTCCACGGAACAAACTGAAGGAGGAGCCTCCTTTTGCCCTGTCCCCACCTAATCCTCCAAACATGGGAGACTCCCTTTCACCTGCATATCTCTCAAACATGTGAGCATAAGGGCTGGGGCCCTCCATGAAGCGGTCTTTGTCTTTCAAACTCACACTTCTGGGCTGGGGAAACTGTCCCCCATTGCCCCCACTAGCCCCTCCCATACGACCTGCCCCCTCCCTCTGCAGGTCTACAAATGTGTCATATGAGTGTTGCCTCCGTAACACCCTCCCACCTGGCCCTAGCTTCCTGCGCTGCACCTGAGTTTGTGTTTGGCTGGGGGGTCCGACACTTGCCTTCACTCCAGTGAACACCATGTTATCCTCACTGATGTTGTACAGGTTGCTTGGCTGAATCTTACAGGAGTCACACCTTTTGCAGCCAGCAGAGCTGGGGCGACTGCTGCTGCCCCCAACTCCGCTAGCTTGGCATGTGCTGCCTCCCACACCACTGCTGTGGTGACACACACTGTGGCTGTTACGACACTCCCAATCACCTCCTGCTATGCCTCCTCCTCCTCCTCCTCCTCCTCCTCCTAGACCAGAACTCCCTTTATCCCAGCAGGAGTGTCCCTGCTGTCCCACTGCTACTGAGCCCAGCCCACCTTTACATTCCGTCTTCTTGCCTTTACCTTTGAGGAAGTCTTCCACAGGCACTAAGCTTTTACAGATTCCACCACCGCTACCACTGCCCACACCACTTCCTCCGCTTCCACCCTCTTTCTCCCACTTGGCCTTGCCCTCCATGGAGCGGAACTGGTCCGCATAGAATTCCCTCAGGTTCTCTTTGTCTTTGCGAAATAAGTAAGGTGAAGAATTACCCCCTCCTCCCCTCTTCCGCTCCAGGGGAGGTGAGACCGTGCGGTGTGCCAGGGGCCCGTGGGGGAAGTGGTGGTGGACGGTGTGGTGGTGGGGTCTCCTCCTGAATCCACTCAGCTCTATCTCGTCCTGCTCCCGTCTGCACTTGGCTGAGGCTGGCCTCTTTTTCAGGCTGTCCCTGTACTGCTTACGCCGCTTAGCGTTGCCCTCCAAGTTGCCGTAGGTGACAGTGTGGGTGGAGATATCCGATACATCAGAGCGAATATTCCCATCATCACCCCCCGAGCCTCCCCCTCCTCCACCACAGTACCTGTCATGACCCCCAATGAGCCCCGTGCTGGATGCGCCTCCTTTGAAAGAAAACCTGCCGTACACATTGCTTCCCTTGAACCCACCCTGGTTGGTCTCCGCAGGGCTGTGGCCAGCGATCAGGTCGAATTTATTCGTATTCCTGTGAGTCATGGAGGGTCGGGGCTGGGTAGTAAAAATGGGCGTGACCCCTCCCCCTAAACTGTCGCAATCAAACATGCCCCCTTCCAATGAGCTAGCGCTGCCTAAACTACGCGGCCTATTAGGTGGGGGGCCGGACATACCCAGAGCCGAGGCCGGGTGGTGGTGCCGGTAAGGGTCCTGGTACAGGTTGTTATCCTTCAGGGGCAAGTTGCCAAAAGTCCTCTCCACCTCACTGATGTAGTCACTGAACATGTTGTCCTCTGGCAGGTAAGGTGGTGCTGACTTGCAGTCTGCAGGATGACCTACTAGACTGCGCCGGTGCTCCTGGATATCATAGATAGCCGAGTCACGGCCACTGTGGCTGTACTCCAGGGCGGCGTGCGGAGAGCCGTTAATTCCCGGCACGGCGGTCATGTCCTTCGCGGTGCGGAGCAAGCGCAAGATGTTGGAATGGGTGTTGTTCATGTTCTTCTTCATGGTGGCGGAGGGTGAATCTGTGGCTGACTTGTTTTCCTCGATCTGTACCCCATGGATGCAGCTGTAGATGCCCTGGAGCGTGAACATGACAAGAAAAGGGAGGTGGAGAGAGACAGAGAGGGTGAGACAGGACATGAGTGAGGAGAGAGGAAGAGTGAACGTTGTATAGTATGAAGCCCAAGTAAAAGGAAAAACAACAGTACAATGTGTGGCAGTCATTAAGAGTCAAGAACCGGAGGGGATTGAATGTTGGAGAGAAACAGAACCAAACACCAGACATGTAAACAGAGAGAGAGAAAGAGACAGAGATTTTTTCTGACCAGAGTCTTGTTTGCACACAATTAAACACAATTAGGGAGTGAGTTCATGATCATTAATGTGTTTTCTTAAAAGAGCAACACATGAAACCTCCTAGCTTCTGCTCAGCTCGCTCTCCTCTTCTGACACAGAGGACTGAGTGAGAGGGGAAAGAGAATATAGATTGATACATGATTGATAACACGATGACGGCAGTAAACTCATGGTTTTGACCACCAATCGATAGATTTAATCAATGTCATTAAAACAGACTGGTGCCACGGGTCTTCACGCCCTTTGTAGAAGTTAATATTTAAGTAATGGTGATAAGTCCATGTGAGAGAAGCTTATTTCAGTGGAGGCAGAGAGAATCTGCGACCAAGGCCAAATCTGAAAGGACACGCAACCCACCAGCCGGTGAACGGGCCAACCTTTGTTAAAGGTGTCAGCTTGTCAGAAGCAGTTTTTTTCTGTCTCTTAGTCACTTTCCACACTGCCAAGCTACATTCAGGAATCGGAATGGTCAACCCTCTTTCCTTGTATTCCTCTGTTCCCTTTGTGTCTGTATTATCTCGATTTCTGGGAGCTCAGGTGAGCACCAGTCGCTTCAATAGGATTGTCTGTCTATCAGGCTACATCTTGGCTCCTGTTAAAGGTAACAGAATGGAGATTACTGACAGAGGTTACCAATGTCTTTATTTTTACTCTGCCTTTGTCCTGCTATTGATTCTATTCTTTATCATGATTCTCATTAACTGTCTCATTTTCCTCCTCATGTGAATCCAGAGAGTCTTTTATAGTCTCATCACATGTTTATGCCTGGACGGAAATATGCACTATCCATTTTTTCTCAAAATATAGCCTGAATAAAATGAGTTATGATAATGTATAATAGACACCTGGCTGTAATACAACTCTTGAATAAGTGAATGCCTGCACTTGAAATTAATGTTGCACTTACTCTCTCACACTCAGCATTTGATTATGACTTTTTATATGTCATTAACCTTGTCTCTTTCTCTCCCTAGTTTGTGTCTTTACTTCCTTCCCTCTCTCTCTCTCTCTGTATTCTCATCATGCAGGTTGCAGGATCAAGATCCAGTTTCCGAGGCTACGCTCATCATCACCATTATTATTATTTTGTAATTAAAAAGTCGATATCAGTAACTGTATAAACTCGTAACCTGATACAGTTGTTGTGTATCTGCTGCTGATCTCCCTCTCTCTCTTCTGTCTCTCCCTCATCTCCCTCTTGTCCGTTCTCTCCCCCCATTTTCTGTCCCCCACCTCTCCACTGTCCCCCATTTTTCCTTTCACCCCAACCGGTCGAGGCAGATGACCGCACATCTCTGAGCCTGGTTCTGTCAGAGATTTCTTCCTGTTAAGAGGGAGTTTTTTCTCTCTACTGATGCCTAGTGCTAGCTCATTGTGTGAACTGTTCGGGTTCTCTGCTCTCTTTGATGTTGTCTATGTACAGTGCCTTGAGATAATGTATGTTATGATTTGGCGCTATACAAATAAAATTGAATTGAATTGAATTGAACTTATGTTTAGCATAACGTAATTCAGTTTGCACTTCAGGTGGCATTTCATCAAGACGAACAGGTGATGGTGAGTTCCTGAGAGATGGTTTTTAAAAGCCTCAAATCAGCTCCACTTAAGTACAAGAGGAGGGAAATTGCAGAGGTTTGATGAGACCATGTTCTAATTATTATTATTATTGTTATTGTTAATAAAGAAAGAAAGTAAGAAAGAAAGAGAGAAAGAGACTGGTACTTGGCAACTTGTTAGAAGGCCATCACTTACACAGGTGGCACAAAGGAGAACCATCAAACCAGGGTGAATAACATGAATTAAATTAGTGAAAGGAGATTCCTTCTGTACATTCAAATGCCAAATCTCACATTGGGTGCTCTCTTTAAGCGGCTTTGTAAACTGCCTACCACCCAAACTCCCGCCATGTCTGTTGTGATCGATGCCTACTCTCTTCTAGTATCTTCCATGCAGCCAAAAATGAACAAACAATACAAACACATTTTTACAAACAGTTATACAACAACACACAGGGATCGGTGCCAATTGAATAAAATGTGTTTCTGAAGTGTTCAATGACAAATCTGCCGATTAAGTTCCTTAAGGTTAGACTGAGCAAGTGAAAACCAAATGACGTTACATTATAAACACATTCACCTTTAATGTGGACACAAACGACCTGTATCAGTAAGACCAAGACACCTTGTTACGTGTCAGATCTGAGATGTAACAAAGCTGAGATGAGCTCACTTCATCCACCCTCACCTTCAGGTCAGTGGCGGAGAATGTGCAGAATACTAAGAGGCCTTTATTTCAGCAGCATCAAGTAAACAATAAAGGTTTCACTGTCTTTCAAACAGGGACTGGAACTTAACGCCGGGATCAGACTACACAAATTCAGGCCGACTTTCAAGCGATTTGGTCGTCACCGACACATTTCAAGTCACAGACCAATTATGAACGTTAGGTGGAAAAGTGACACTGAAGAAGGGTGCGTTGAACAACAGTCCCTCTTCAGCAACCAGGTGAGCAATGATTGACAATGATTGACAAATCCATGCCCCGCTGCCCAGATGACCTCTGAACTCGCGAAGTGTCATGAACTGGTCGGAGTCATACTTAATCCGTGCCATTGTGATTAATAATCTGACATGATGACCATCGTGAAAGACAAAATATCTTGTAGTGTGATCCCGACATAAGTGAGGCCGTAACTGGTCTATATTGGAGAACTATATTGTCCTGAATTAAGACTTCCGTGGCATTAATTGATCATGATGCTATTTATAATCTAAACTCATTCTATGGGACTCTTGACCCCTATGAAGTCAGACAAGTTAGTGCCATTATTTGGCCAAGGAGGTGAATGTCTGAATCAACAGAATCATGTATTCTTCAGATTTTTTTGTACTGTTCTGAAATAACTACTAAAACAATAATGCTGGAAAAATGAACAGCGTTAAGTTTCTGAGGTACTTTTTCTAATAGTTCCATCATATTTTGGACACACAGTCACATGCATAACAATCTATGCTTTTTACAATCTAAAGACTGCCAAAACGTGTGCTGAGCTCTACAAACACGTTTCAGTTATTACAACATTTCATCCCTCTTTTCACCAAGACCTCATGTGTAGACGTTTTTGAAACAGGGAGTTGTAAACACTTCAGTCATTAGTTCACACCACAGCCCTCGACCTCCTTAGAATACTGACTATATTAGTCAGCAATATTTTCACAATTGTTAAATGTATTATATTCAGCAGTAAATTCTATACATACGCTTAGTTAGTGTTTTAATAACAGTTGTTATTTACTGTTTTTGATATTAATAGATTTATTTTATGCTTTTATTGTGAAGTATGCATCAATCCATGTCAAAACAAAGACTTTTACATTATCATCACGTATATATTTATTGCGATATCATGATGGAATATTTTGTTTGAATTTTAAGATCATATTGCCCACTTGCTACCCAACAGTTGTTTTCCCCCACTTTTTCCTCCAGAGCGGCCCGATCTTGACTCTCAGACTAGACACTCATTGCCCCCGAGTTGATTTGAGTTTGACACCTCTGGTTTACACTGTTCATCAGTTTTTGTTTGTAGTGTCTATTCACTAAGAGGTTGTCATAGTACACGGAAAAACCTCACAGATTTCTTTCATCACTTTGCTGTCTCTACCCATCGTTTCACATTACACAGTAAAGGAGAGGGCTGTTATTCTGAGACAGAAGAGATTAGGATTAAACATGTGAAACGTCTGGTGGAAGTTGCTAATTTGTGAAACAATTTGTTGCATGTCATAAAGCAAAAAGCCACCAACTCATTCAATTTAACCATGCTTCTTTTTGGCTTCTAGCCCAAACACGCTGCAGTGCATGAGCAGATCACAGATTTAAAATATCACATCAAAATTTGGATTCCCAGTGGTTCTACTTTAGCGAAATTGTTTAGATTTTTTGTTTTAGTAGCACAGGATGTGCAAAAAAAGCCACAAGTAAGTCAGGTGAGTCATTGTGTTCCCCTGACTGACTTGATACAACTCAACCAGAGTCACTGGTTTCGCAGCAACCACTCCTTTATTCTTTCTGTCAGGAGAACAAAGGTCAGACCTAAAATAAAACACAAGCACACTCACTCTGCTAATGGAGAAGGTGACCCCGGGCTGTCCCGAGCATACGCCCATGAAGCAGAAGCGCAGCTGCCAGTAGAACAAATGTTCACAGATGAAGGTGATTAATGACAGAACCATGGCAGCCGCCAGCATGTAGAAGACCCCCGCCATGTTGTCTACATCCAACTGGCTGCTCATCACCTCGTTCTTCTCATTGTGGCAGATACCCGTCAGCCACAGGGCCTCCAACTCTTCCATTTCACCTGGAGGAAGGAGAGATGCAGGTTACTGCATAGACGTGTTGATGTTGGTGTTGGGTGGCTCTGCCCACAGTGTCTGAACATGCACGAGTGAATACAAAAACACAGGACACATTTTTTTGGGGAGTCGATGCCTGAAGCATCCCAGGTGTCAAGGACATGCAACAAATGTCATGGTGCATTAGTTTGACTTGCATGTATCAAGAAAATCATCCTCACTGAGGAGTGCTAATGAAAAACAAACCCAAACAAAAAACAACAACTTCCTGCTGGGACTTGTTTTGTTTTAGTAATTTCAATGAACAAAGAATGTGACACAATAAAGACTGCGACGCAAATTGTGAATAAGCTTGAAGAGAGTTCAGTGTGTCTAGCTCCATCCTTTAGGTGCCAGACCACTGTGATAGGTAACAGAAAGGTGCAAAAAAAAAGTGGGACAGTACAGATCAGTTGTTTTGGCACCTTTCACAACTCTTGACAATCAAAACATATATAAGCATATAACACACCAAACTGTACCAAACGATACTGCTTGGTTAAAAATGACACAGATTTTGTGTATCTCCCAAAAATGCTGATCTCTTTATTTAGTCAAAATAACTAGAATAACAATAGGTCCTCGCACCACTGTGTGAGTGCTCGGGCCCTAATGATAATAATGATAATAATGATAATAATGATAATAATAATAATAATAATAATAATAATAATGATAAACAGTCATAATAGCTCAATTTCATTTGTAAAAATCCAAAGCATTCAGAACCACATTGTAAAAGTAAAGTGATTAACACCTGCACTTTTATGACAAGTCAAATCTTCTATGAAAAACAGGAGATAGCAGTTTTGAATGATCAAAGTGGTGTAAGTCAGTCCAAGCAACATTTACAAGAAGATACAAAAAGAAGAAGTAGAAGCAAACGCCGCAACAGAAATGTTTGATTTGCATGTTTTTAGATCAACTCCACAAATCCTAAATATCCGACTTAACTCAACAGCAGATAGTTTTTCTATTTCAAACTGGGACCAGTGTCCGAGTCCAGACTTTGCTGACATTCCTGACAATATGTACTAGCAGACACAAGCTCTCTGCTATTAAAGCTCTAGTAGCAATGTGAGTCATCTTGAAAGGAGTTGGCCAAAAAAAAAAAACATTTCCTCTCAAATTAAAATCTATTCAACTACAATTTAAACTTATAATTATAGTCCTTTCATATTTCCAATTTCTCCTCTCCCTCCTGGTCCTGTATCTGCTCAGATATAATGGCATTCAGTTTCATCGCTGATGTTCTCCCGCTGCACATATGAGTTACATCATGTTCATCGCTGGACTCTAACAGAACATGACAGATATGAGCAAATATCGGTGCGTCTGACCTCTTAACCTGGACTAATGTATCCGTGCTGACAGCCAAACAGTCCACATGACGTAATGAGATGTAACGTCTGATGTTTTGGCCTCATATTTACAGATGTGTCAGGTGACAGGAAAATAAATAAATAAAAAATGCAGTTTTAATTTCATTGGGAAGATTAATAAAGACAGATTTTCATTCACAGAGTCACATGAAACAAACACACGGCATGTTCACACAGTGTTACTGCCTGTGAGTCAGACCCTCTTCATCTGTCACACAAACACATCAGAGGACATTGTGTGTGTGTGTGTGTTTTACAACATATGATCTGACATGTGGGTCAGCACGGAGAACATACTGTCCATCAGGGAGAGTGTTGCTGTGGATTTATTCTCCAAAGGCAAGGACTCACATAAGGAACAAGGTCTATGATTGTATCATAGGTTTCCCCATGATACAATCTAAGTGCTGATTTGATGTTTCTTCTGTTCCGTTCCTTCAGACGATGTCGGCAGACGTCCGCCGTTAAAACATGCACTATTCAACAATATGTGTAATGCTTTAATCTGTAATGCTTTAATCTCATTTGTTTCCAGGTAGTACATAGAAGTACAAAAGATATAGTGTTATAATTACACATTACTCCTAACCCCAACCCCCTCAAAGGGACAGAAAACAGAAAAATCTGAATGAAATTTAAACTTGATTGCATTACTTTTATAAAAAAAAACAAAATGACTACGGTTTTCAAATAATGATTAAAAGGTAGCACTCGCGTTATTTTACATATCAAAGCTGTTTTGTAGTCAAATAGTACAAATGTGTTTTCAGCACCACCAAACATTGCATAACTACATTCCCTCAAAATATTCTGCTCTGTTATTTTAACAATTACCATCTGGAAACGTCTGCAGTGCACCCTTCATCTCTGCTTGAGGTTGTCAGCTAGCTCACACGCTGGCAGTGGAGCTGCACAGTGGGCAACGTAGATGCAGGCTTTTGATGAGGATGAGAAATAGAGTGGAATGAAAATGACAGTATATTTTAACTGTCAAGCAGGAGTCTCACCCTAACCCAAGTGTTGCCAGATGTGTTTAGGTCAAAAGACAGACATTTCATCACGTACCTCTCCTAAAACTGACTGTACAGGTGTGTTGAAGTCTCTGTATCTGTGAAAGGCTGCATGGGCTTTGTTTATGCCTGACGGACTTCCTTTGCCCGAACAAATTACTGCAGCCAGAGGGGAAATGTCCCTGCACTGCATCATCCCCGCACACACAAAGACGACAGCCAGTAGTTTGTAACTAGACCTTCAAAAAAACAGGTGCAAAAGTAGAGGGTTTTGTCCAAATGTGTCCAAAGAAAACACCTACACTGGCCAAAATCCTCTCATGATAGAGACGAAGCAGCCTGAAGACGCAGTCCTCATGGATCACTGCACTCATCATTCTCTCACTGTGACGCCAGACACCCTGCCGACTACTTTCGGTCACTACCCACAACACACAACACCAGCTGGGGCTCAAAACAAAACCTGACCTACAAACTGAGAGAGTTACAAAGTCACTGGGCTTGTTTTCTAACCTGTTGTCCACTGATGGGATTCGACCTCTCGAAATATTTCTCAGGCACTGGCGAGGTCACAGTGACGCTGAGAGGCCGGCGTCACCGTGCTTAAGTCCAACTTCTTACAGGGACGAACGGGCTGATCATGAACCATCACGGTGGAGCTGCTCGCACATGACGCATCGGTTAGTAAGAGGTGGTATTATATTTACACCGTTTTCTGAATCATCCACTGCCCTTTATAGCTTTTCTATCAACATCTGCGGAGGTAATTTACTGGCTGTCGGAAGCAACAATTTACAACTCTAAAATGTAGTTTCAAAGAAGGGAAACGGAAACTGTCGTTACGCATCTTTTAGGTCTGCAAGTCCTGACACTGCAGAAATAAGTCAATAAATCTAATATGCAGAGGCTTCAACCGTCACCTCATCCACAGAGACTCTAGTTCCACTTATTTACCATTCCCTGGTAAAACTGACATTACAGTGTCAGGACCCAATCATTTAGACTCCCACTCTAACCTCAAACACAGCCTGAGGTTCTGCCTCATTAGGACCAGGTTTTGTTCAGCGTTTGTCAGAAAGGTACTAAAATGGTAACAAACTGTGTATATACACACACACACACACACACACTACCCCTTGCTGAGTCACAGGTACTTTTAACTTCCACTCTGATAAAAAATGTACTTAAGTTTGTGATTCTTGCCTGGATGATGTTAGTGCTTTGTTTTCATGAACTCTGCAACAGTGAATCAACAATCACTAAAGTATTTTTTGTTTATTCTGTGTCCGCAAAGACAACGTGTGTAATATGGCATTTATACATCACAGTATAATAACGTCACGACGTATACCTACAGTATTTTCCCCGTTCAGGCGTTACAACACAAATGGGACACGACATGAATTCATTTACCATCTCCGAACAGCATGAGGATGGCGAGATCCACAGCCCGTTTCCAGCCTGAATCCTTCTGGATGGCAATGCCATAGCCGGTGGAGGCGAACACCTTGCCGCTGCCGATGGTGACCAGCTTACAGCCCTCATCTCTGCCCGCCATGTAGTTCAGCACCGCAGCGTCGTAGATGAAGGCATCCAGTTTGCTGCGAGGCACAACGCAAGGAAAAGGTTTCGGCGATCAAAATCCTGTTCAGTACCATCACCTTTGCACAAGCTAGTTCTATATGATTTACAATTTTACTATCCTTTGCTTCCTGTTTTGTTTTGTTTTATTATTATTTTGTGCTGTATTCTTCTAGACATGGTAACACTTTATATTAGGGAACACATATTCACCGTTAAATACATGCTTACTAACATGCATATAAGAAGCATACTTGCCCTTTATTAGTAAATATTACGCGCGTATTGTATTAGGAAAAATCTTAATTCATGTCGTAATAGAGGTAGAATAAGGTTATGCAGAATAAGGTGTTAGTACGTGCTTAATAATGACTAATAAAGGGCTAGTATGCTACTCATATGTTAGTAAGCGCGTAGTTAACGGTGAATATGTGTATCTTATTCTGTTCTGTACATACTTTCTCTTATAGAACTTTCAAATGTTCATAAATTTCAACAAAGGTCAAACTAAATTGTTGTTTGCAAAGCTTTTCTGTTGCATTCATGCTCTTCCTTGGCAGACGGAGTTGCTCATGACGGAGATTCCGCTTCCTGAACCATCACCATGACAACTGAGCAACTCCATCTGCCTTTTTTGCTGTTGTTGAAAATAACACATTTATCTTTGTGTTTATTCAATGTATGATATGCTGATGTTATTTTCAGTGTCTTATTTCACCCCAAAAAAGGATAATTTATTCATGTTGCCAGCAAAGGTTGTCTTTGTTTCGGGGCTGTGAGTTCCATATTTGATGTAGAACACCACAGGAAAGCCAGGAGAAGAGCAGAATACTGTAGAACTGTGTATAATGTGATTCTATTTAAAATACCTGGCCTCCCCGACAGCTGCGTTTGACCTTGTGATGAATTTTCTTTGGTCAATTATGTCAAGGTCAAGAGTGAATCAGCTCAGACTGACAATTATTCAGGCCTAATTGAACAGTGGCAGGGTGTGGCAGGATCCAGATGGCTTATCACCTGACTGAAAAAAAAAAGTCCTTTACTCCTCTCTATTTTTAATTCACATCAACATCCTGAGTGAGTTTAAAGATAAATTCATGTGACAGTCTCCAGCTTGGTGATATCAAACAGTGCCTCGGGCTCTTGGGCCTCTGTGGTCATCAGAGAAACACGACTGCTTTGCATTCTTAAATCTTCAGAGAGGTTAATGAAAATGTTGGTAGACAGGAAAAGAGAGAGAGAGAGGGGGAGGGACTGAAGAGGAAGATTAGCTGTTTTTTTTCTCAGCCAAAAAGGAGTGAATATTAGTTAACTTTCACATCAACCACAGGCTACACTGCTATTCTGAGCACCAGCGGCAGCTCCACCGCCTGCTCACCCACGTTGCCCAGAAAGCCCACTCTTCTTCAGTCTCCCTCTCCTTCCCTCTTCATCATCTTCCCTCTGTGTTGCATCAGTAGAGCTTTATAACGCTGTCTTTTTTTCTCCCTGTTGGGACATTTTCAAACTCCCTCCTTCCTCCCATTCCCCCCCATCTGTCCTTCCATCCTCCCGTCTTCCTCACCCGGTCTTCAGACTGTACAGCGCTTCATCGACATTCTTCTGGTGGAAGCTGGTCATGTAAGTGTGCATGTCCCGGTAGTTGTTCCGGATGTTACGTTCCGTGCTCCCATTAGGCACCGTGCCAAACCGGAACGGCGGAGAGAATTCGTTCGGCTTCTGGAACTGTGGTGGTGTTTTGTTGTTGGTTTTTTTTCCCGGAAAAATAAAGCAGACAGAGAAAACAACAGAGGAATGCTTGTTAGCATGGAAAAGGTACTGAGCTGCATCAAATTGATTTGAATGCACTATTGAGCAAGAAAAGTTGGCTTTTGGAAGACAAGACTCACTAAATGCTCAGATTTGCATTCATTAACAGACACACAGGACTGCACTTCAAGCACACCACTGTACAGAAGAAGTAAGCAAACACTTTCCTCAGAAGTCCAAGGTTAAGATTTATGAGTTTTTAATAGTGATTGATTCATTTATTTGATCAAAAACTTATTTGGTCTTCATCATAAATAAGAAGTCATTTTCGCATTTCTGCTTGACCTGTTGGCTTTTGGACTTCTGTGGTTCTGTTGAATTTAGTTTTCTATTGTTTCATGGACTTCATGGCTGATACCCTCTGGTCTGTTTCACTTGTCTTGCTTTCTAGATTTTGTCCTGATGTGTCTCATCTGTGTCGTTTAAATATAAATATATTGACTTGTTTGCGCGTGTGGACAGTAGGAGGAGCCAATGTGAACATTGGAAACATAGCTGATGGTCACTCACAGAGCAGAACTCATCAAATGCTGAACTAAAATATGAATAGAGTATTAATTTATATATAGATGACATATCTATAATCTATATATATTATGTCATCAGTTGCAAAAGTGAATGGATCACGACAATATATGACATTCATTATCTGACTCAATAGTGATGCCATGATGATGTCATTCTTACCATATACATACAAATCATTTAGGATTATTTTTAATCTATCCAAGTTGCAGCTATAGTATAGTATGATGGAGAAAAAAATGCTTTTCTGAACAATGCATGATGCCATTTTTTTCTATCATGTCACTTAATAATTTCAGGTGGTGTGCCATCACTTCCAGGGTCAATGTAAGTTTAAAATAGTCTCATTAGCTCTATTATTTATGGGGATACCCTGGAGAGTGTGTTTTTGTTCCATTGTTCACACTGACGAGCTGCAAAGGCACAAAAGTTGTAGTAAACAAATAAATAGGTTGCCTGTCTGTTGTAATAACGACTGTATTTGTCTTGTTTGTTTGTTCATCCATCCTAAATTGTGAAGTCTCTTATAAACTCAGGTACTGCAGTCTTACAATGACTCACACTGGGCACTGTCACACATTTATTCCTCCGCCCCTCAACCCCTCACGTCGAGTTCACACCTTTTTGTCCGACAGGCCCGACACCTGGTCGACATACTCCTCCTGGATCATAAAGGCAGCTAAGTTGGCAGTGTAGGAGGCCAGAAAGATGACAGCAAAGAAGGCCCACACTGACACCATGATCTTACTGGTGGTACCTTTGGGATTCTGCACAGGGACGGAGTTGTTGAAAACCAGACCCCAAAGCAGCCAGACGGCCTTACCGATGGTGAAGGAGGGACCTCCGGGCTCTGCACAGACACGGAGGGAGGAAAGATGACAGATGGAAGAGCATGCAAGAAGAAAACTGCTTCACAAGATCAAACAGTAGTTACGGCTTTTACGTGCATTTACTTAATAAGTGAATTTGTGGCCATTCTTTGGTTTGTCAGCGACCGTGGCTGCATGGCCCACAAAATGCTTTTACAGCCACCGATGATGTGACAACCCGACGGTTTTTAAACTAACTGCTCCACCTACTGCTATCACAGTTTGACAAGCTACCTGCTGGAGCTGTGTTTCATCAGCGATGGGAAGAAAGATAAGGGGGGGAGACGGGCACATAGCAGGCTACAATTGTAATATAGCTGGTGAAGGACTACAACGGCCAGAACCTGCCGATGAAACCACACACACGATTGCTGTGACAGAAGACTTGGTGAAAAGGCTGCAGAGTGACGCTTCTCTGAGTCTACCTTGAGTAGCTGCTGTTGTGACGCAGCAATACCATCCTGAGAGTCCAACAGCTGAGTGGGACAAAGTCAAGATACAATCTGAACCATTGATTTGATGGACAAAGACTTGATTCAGCCGGGTATTTTTCACTCCATGCCGTCAGAGACTGTTTTACAATGTATGGTAATAAATCCACTGAAGCATACTTCATCAGTTTCACAACCTGTAATATCTGAGACTGGCAGGATAAGACAAAAAGAGAAGAGAGGAGGTTTTAGTCACACAATGGGAGCACTTGTGATCACCTATCTGATGCTCAACAACGATCCTTTTCATTTGTGAAAGAGCTTAAGTGACTGTCAGTGGAGATAAATGCAGGTCCAAGACATTGACGAGGAAGTCCCAGCACTCTAGCCGCACTCATTCAGAAGGTTTTGAAGTAATTTAGCACATGAGGGCTGTTTGAATAGTGCATTCACTGCAACAGCACATGCCAGTTTTTCATTTATCACATGAGCCTGGCTGAAATCGAACCTCATTGTCACCTTTTTGCAGCATGGATTTACTGCGTCTGGACTGTGTGTGTGTGTGTGTGTGTGTGTGCGCGCGCACATGCGTGTTCTCTCACCTCGTCCATCTGCCAGACAGCGATTGTAACCCACCGGGCTGAAGTACTCAAACACAAACACAGCCACGGCTGACACCATCAGCAACATCACAAACATCATCACCCAGACATCAGCACTGAAGGGCTCTATAACACAGAGAGAGGGAGAGAGGGGGAGAGCGGGGGAGAGAGGGGAGAGAGGAAGCAGAAAGGGCAGGAAGGATTGTGGGGATACAGAGAGAGGAAGTTCATTAAACCAAATGAAACAAAATTATAAAATCACCCCGTGGTATCAACATGATTATTTGTATTCAGGCTGCTCTTCATGGAACATTATGGATCGTGTGAACACTATCAACCACCTCTCGAGCAAGAAACTGACGATCAGTCGAGTGGACGGACACGGTGTCACCGCGGAAACACAAAACAGTGTCACGACTGTCAGCCTTCTTCAAACATTTTGACTTGTTTCAACAGGAAAAGCACAGGTGCTTCTGAAACCTCCAACAAAGACGCGGTTCTGTGTGATAGTGAACCGGCATGTTCTCTGAAACTGAAAGACATTATATTTAGACGGTGTATATTTGTTTTCAGTGGTCGTGCCAACAAAAGCCATGTCCAGTATTATCCAGCATTAGTGCTTTTGGTTTTATTGAATTTATAACAGTTCCCTCTGCTTTGACGCACGTTATTTTAGTGTATTTGTCAGTGAGGTTAGCACTGACAGCAATATTTGTCACAAATGGATTTACAAATCATGACAGCTGTCAATTTGTGTGCATGTTTGAGTGTGTGCGTGCGTGTGTGTGTGTGTGGGGTCATCTTAAAGGTTACAGGAAGTAATTCGACAAGTAGGATCCATCACAGTGTGCTGTAAGATTATTACCGACTAACCTGTTTCTCAAAATGTCATGCGTTTGCTTGACTTGCTGTCATCACATTAACCACATGGATCACTTAACTGTGACACGCATTTAACTTTTATTTTATTTAAAGCAGCAAATGCTCACACTAAAGAAAAATGGGACTAGGAAGCTTAAAAAAATCAATCAACCAATCAAATTCTAAAGTACAAACCAGACCTTAGTTAAGAATGAATGAATGAGTGTCTTATTACGGAAGTGACTTGAACCATTACTGTCCGTACCTCTGAAATAATATGTTATTATTGATACACATGTGTTATGTTACAACTACACACATGTTCATGGCCCATTTCCCAGACCTTTGGTTTTACAGTGTGAGTTTTAAGTAAAAACCTGGCCTGGGTCCATCCCTTACCACTATAGTATCTGTATGTTTATTTCAACGGTGAATTAGAAGTGTTACCTGCAGATATCTCTTGCATTTCTGATGCAAACATTGTCAAAGTTGACAGATATGCAATGAACAGACAGACGTTCCTTGTATTTATAGGTCGTCATGTTTCTATATTTGAGTGTTAAGTTCTTTTTCCAACAAGGAACAAACAATGGAAACAACCAATGGCTATGAACTACTACACATGTACATGCTGAAGACATTGTGCGTGTTTCCTACATGACGTTTTGCGCATCTAAGTGTTGTCCTCTGTGCACTTCACATCTACCAGAGGCACCAGGTGGATTTTTCCTCACCAAGGAAGGCAGAGGGGGAGACAGTGCCGTTGCTACGGGAAACCATGACACTGATCCCTGTCTCGATGAACGGCACAGAGAAATCAATGACCTCCGACCTCTCCTCGTTGATGGTGAGCGAACCCACTGCCATGTGGGCATTCTTCAACACCACCTGTGGGTCAAACACGGACAGACGGAGACAAACAGGAGGTAAACATACAGGGTCAGAGGTCATACAGTGCTTCTTCACATGCCCAGCATTGTCATTCTGCTGTTCTTCACCAGACTCGGGCTTTTAACAGGCCATTCAACCACGTATAGAAGGGAAAATGGAGGAAAAGGAAATCATTACTACCACTGGGTAAGTATTTGACTTCCGGCCTCATTTCTATTCATGTGAGGCACCGTGGAGTGGACCTCCGCAGACAGTGTGCACCCGACGAGATAATGTCTGCCAACGTATATCGTCGTTACATTAGTGTTGCTACAGTGAGTCACTATACACTGTAATGTTCTTTCATTTACACGTTTAAGATTTATTTTCACACCTTATACTTAGAATAATAAAGCGACATTAAAGCAGTAGAAGAGACTGAGATAGATGTGGGAAGTCTCTGTGTCTCACACAGTGTTTATACACTTTATGTTTTGGTTACTTCTGTTGATTACGCTATAGAAAAACAAATAAACCCTTCTCTCTGAGACTCCTGTGATCATCTCTGTAGATCTACAGAGCTGCTTATAAAGACACACATTTACTCAGCTGCGGTGAGTTCAAACCAGGCTAAAAGGTGTTTGGGTATATATACAGTATACTATTGTGTTTTATTTTGTTCACAGCTGAGTCTCTCTGATCTAAACAAAAATGAACAGATCTGTGTCTTCAAAGGTCTCCTTCTCTGTCCGTCCAGATCAAAATATTGTCCCTCAACGTTTTCATGTTAAAAATGGAGCTTGTGAGGGATTTCATTCTTCTTCATTTTCACTATGGACGTCAGCCTTATTTGGTGCAGAACCCATGTGTATTTAAATGAAATTGGAGTAATATGGATGTAGATGTGGAAGTTTCAGGAGGCCCTGAGGCACGAATGAAAATGGAGCACAAACGACTGTGTTAATATAAATAAAGTCTGATTGATTGGGGATGAGTTTGACAGAGTGACAGAGAATCCTACACACAATATCTACTGTTTGTCACTTTTTCACAGAGGTTTACTCTCCTCTCCCTCTTTCTCTCTCTCTCTTTCAAATGACATCATTAGCTGCTTGTTTAGGCATTTAAGGACATGGATTAAGGCATCCATGCATGTATGCACTGAACATTTGCATAGCCTTTTCTTTATTCTGATGTGCACCTCAGGATTCATTTTAAACACAATCTACAGTAGGTGGACTTGAGATTTTCTTTATTATTATTATTATTATTATGATTGTTGTTATAATGATGTTATGTTGCCCTGCACATTTTCACTCTGACATAATCAATTAACTTGGACATCACATCGATTTGTAAAGGCTGCCTTGTGCTTGATCATTAATGTGTAATGTGTGCAGGAGGGAAGTGGGTTTTTCCCTGAGGCTGCATTTCTCTCTCTCTCTCTCTCTGTGTGCATGTGTGTGTGTGTTTCTTTCTCTCCCTCTTTTGTCTTTTCCCTTGAAATTTCACTATTTGTGTTGTTTTTTTCTCTCCGTCTCTGATTAGTAGCCTCCTCCTCCTCCTCCTCCTCCTGAGGCTTTGCTGTGCAAATCACAGCTCCCCTTCAGGCCAGGTTGTAGGGATGGCGTTGTTTAACTGTCTTTTTAATGCAATTCCTTTTTTTAATTTTGAAAAGCAGCAGTTTGCTTCATATGCATACTGTAAAGAGAGAAAAAAAGGGGGGAAAAGTGCTGGCATGTTCTGACAGAAGATCAAGTGGATTTATGACCAAAGAAGTCCCATATTTGGCTTTAACTGCCACAGATTTATTCTTTTAATATTACAGTAATCTTGTTAGCTGTGCCAGCAACGTGTCACGATCAAGTGATTCACTTTACTTCCTTAGAGGTTTTCACAACTCATAAGCCTGTTTTTCAAATTGGTGAAATTTCTCCCAGAAGATGACAAAATCACAATGTCAACCAAATGTCTGAGCACAAGCTCCAACTGAGTTCAAAACATTTGTCACCCTACAAATTCATATAAGTTCCACTGGAAGCTACTTTTTTTTACTGTGACCATTATAAATAGAGCTGCACGTCATCGGGGAGGCTAAAACAGCAAAACGTGATAATGTATGCCACCACTGCCACTCCATTTACACCGATAAAATGAACACACAATGTCGTCTCCAGAAAGCTGTGAAATCTGTGATCAGCTGACCTGCTGGTCTGTGTAAAATCAAACCAAGCTGTTACTGTATTGTATGTTTGAGCTGTTTGCAGCTCATGCAAAGCTGCCGCTTCTAATTGGTGCTGAATTTGAATTAGAACAACATCCACATCTCTGCATCGGTACAGTCTATGAATCTCCAAACAACATCTTGTTATAGACCAATGGAACCTTGTTTTCTATCCATCCATCCATTTCCTACCGCTTTATCCTCCACATGAGGGTCGCGGGGGGTGCTGTGCCAGTCTCAGCTGTCATAGGGCGATAGGCGGTGGTACACCCTCAATTTAGTGTGTCCAATTTGCCTAATCCCCCATATTGCACGTTTTTGGACAGTGGGAAGAAACTGGATAACTGGTCTCACAAGGGGAGAACATGCAAGCTTGTTTACATGGAAAAAAAAAAGAAGTAAATAAATAAATAAATAGATTTCCTCACCTCTCCAACCATGCCATTCCATGTCCCATTAATTTTCTTGCCATGTTTGCCATTGGTGACCAGGTAGAGGTCATAGGTAAACTTCACATTCTTGGCAATTTTCTTCAGGATGTCTATGCAGAAACCCTTGCAGCAGCGTTTGATGTAAATCCCTGACTCACCTGTGTGGTTACTGACAGGGTGAAAAGGAGGAGGAACAGAGCAGAGGAAGTAAAGAGGAGGGAAAAAGGAGAAAATGTTTTAGCATTCTGCGATTTGGTTTGAGATGGATCCATAAACGGACTCAAAAAGATGAATGAATGAATCTTCTATCTATCTCCTCGTTGATCTACTGTATTTATACTCCTATGCATGGTCAGCAGAAAAAGACACTTGCTTTTGTACAATGCTGCACATTCTGGCACAAATACATTGCATTTGAACGTTTTTACATTAATATCACACTGTGACATTTGATACTACAGTGATTCAGAAACACGGGGGACGGGGGTCGTACAAATGTAGCGTTTCTCATGATTTACATAAAGATATAGAGTAATGATGTTATTTTTCCAGGAGACCAGGCTGACTCTGCTCCATCTGTACATAATAAAAGAACTTATGTGACCTTTTTAAGCAAAAGAAGTCTCACGTCCACATTTCTACGAGCCCAGTGCTGTTCTGGCACAAACAATCAAAACTCTGACGAGAACAACTTTGACCAGACCAGTGTGTGATCAATCAGTGGGATGTGTTGGCTCACAGCAGGTGCAGGTGCACAACAGCTGTGAATAGCAAAACAATGGCAGCTTTGGCAATATAGAAGCAGGATGTTGCCAGAGCCAGACCAAGGACAAATGTTTGCGTTGGCATTTTCTTTGTATTTACACTAGGATGTGTCAACCGACAGAGACAATTGTGCAATTTATGGATTCAGAAACTGCACAGCTTTCATGATTACAGGGATAAAACCCCAGCTTAAAAACATGGAATCATGTCAACACAGGGGTTGGTCTATCTGGTGCTGCGTCACAAATACATAGAGAATCTGGCTCATAGAGAACATTTATCTGGAAAGAAATCCTGCATTGTCTTTGTGGTGAATTTCCTTTTCCTGATATGTGCTGTATATGAGGGTAGAGACAGACAAACTAGCTGACAGAAGAATCAGGGGGGAAATGGGAGAAAGAGCAGCGTGAAAGATCAGTCAATGAAAAAAAAAATGCCAGAGAGCCAGAGGATGTAGGGCATCCTCACGAGAGTCCAGGTAGGACAGTGATAGAAAATTCATTATCACACACCGAGGAGAAGAGATAGCAAGAGGGTTAAAACGCAGGGGAGGGAGGGAATCAGTGACAGAAACCAATACATAGATCTCGTGAGCAGATGGGAGGAAATAACAGATTACATTTTTCAAACCCAGAGAATAAAAAAAACCCCAGAAGAATCACTCTGCAGAAGCAAGAGAAATAACCCAAAACGAAAATGGAAAATGTACACTCATTTTACATATTTCTGAATGCTCATCATTGGTATTATATTCTTTGTTTGCATAACATTCTGGTACTTCACATGCAGCTGCTTGTGTTTCTCGGGTTATCATAGCCACAGTTCATTTTTTAAAGTGTGAAAAATGATTTTGGAAACACGCAGAGTGTGACACAGCAGACCAGGAATGCTATACATAATTGATATTGCAGTACTGATGTATAAATAACCGTGTCCTATACACTGAGTTTCCACACGGAAACCTCTCTTTTTTAAGGACATATACTAGACTCAAAAAGGTTGCACATTATTGAAGTTGTGCATCATTTCATCATCACGCACACGTGTGTATATTCATATCCACACACAAATACCCAGCACTTTGAACGATATTCAGCCTCAACTCCACAGGTCCCCACACTTTGAGAAGCTTCAGTGAAAACATTTGTTACACTTGTGTAGTGTTGATTTGTGGGCGTCCTGTAAAACATTAATATGATTCACTTATTATTTCACGCATTTGTGAACTCATTTTGACGGATCCCGGCTTTCCTTGCTCACCTGAGCTTGAGCTGTTTGCGGCATGGCACCGTGTTCCTCATGCAAGTCCCACTGAGCGGGTCCACGTCCTCCACGATGACAAACGGCGCCTCCTCCAGAGTCACGATAGACAGGTGGTCTTTGCGCTCCTCAGCTGCAGAGTACAGCTCGAAGCGAGGCCACACATGGTATCTCATTGTCAACGAGCCACGCTCCCACTTGCCAACCTGCATTAGTGAGTGGGAGGAGAGCTGTGTGATATACAGGCTACTGTAACAGGTGCTTCAAGTGGTGAGGAGACATTCCAAAGGGAAAAAACAAGACACACGTCACAGAGGGTGAAATGTAAAGCAGAGCAGAGCAGAGGAGAGGAGATTACCCTGTCCCATTGTCTGTCCTTGTCCAGGAGAATGATGACCAGCTTGGGGAACATCTGGTGACCCTCTTCGCTAAATGACAGGTTTCGGCCTTCAAATGTAACATTCATGAGGTACCTGAAATTGAGAATTGAAGTTTGAGTTATTCATATCAATAGTCTGAAAACAAAATGTGAAGCGGTTTCCATATTAGTGCTTTTTTTGTTAGTATTTCAGAATAAAATGCCTACTGAACAGAAATAATCCAAAACATTATAAATGAGTCACTCATCGTCTACATTTAGCAACAATTCAAGCAGATATGTTAGACACATTAGATGTACGATGGGCCACACGGTTCGCACTCTTGCCTTTGCAGCAATAAGACCAGAACAAGGGGGTTTACAGGGGCCTTTCTTCATGGAGTTTGCATGTTCTCCCTGTGTGTGCATGGGGTTTTTCTCCGGGTTCTCCGGCTACCTCCCACAGTCCAAAAACATGCAAAATGTGGATTAGGTAAATTGGACACTCTAAATTGACCATAGTTGCACACAGCTGGGACAGTTCCGGTTCTAAGTTCAAACACTTGGCAGCATCATAATAGAATTTGAACATGTAAATGTGATATGTGTTGGGAGAGAAAGTGATGTTTGGAGATGGGCATCTACACTTAAATGACACTATATGTGAAAACCACCAGTTTGAATTATTCTCTTGAACACATCTGCTTTGTTGATTAATCTTTGAATTGAAATTTGATGAATTTGATGTGCATAAGATACTCTTTAAAAAGTCTGAGGTCCAAAGAGACAATCCCAGCTGACAAAGGGTGAAAAGCGGGCTAGACCCTTCCATCACACTGCACATCTTCTGAGTCTTTTTGCTATAAGGCAACGGTGCTAGCCACTGCTCCCCGTGTGGTCCTTAATGTTATCATTACAGTATAAATTGTTGTTGCTGTTTTTATGAACACACACCCAATGTCTGTGAGATTAGTGAGAGCAACAAGAAGACGGGAGAGAACAAAGAAGAAGCTGAGTGTAGTAATAGCGAGTGTGAATACATACAGTGTTGTGTGTGTGTGTGTGTGTGTGTGTGTGTCAACAAGTGCACAGCAGTGGTAGATTAGATGGAATCTCTCTCTCTCGCTCTCCCTCTCTCTCTCTCCCTCTCTCCCTCCTGATCTGTGGGCCACCATCACCATGGAGATGCTCTGCCTCTAAAACAATCCACTTGAGAAATAAATATCTTGTCTGAATGCATAGAGCGACGGACTGTGTGTGACTTTGTAAGAAGACGAAACTGAGCACATTTTACCAGCCATCATCTCCGACCAAGTCACAGATAGGACGATAGATTTATTCACGAGTGTACAAGAAATACACAAAAGCAACAAGCCTGAAACGCACCCAAAATTCTCCAGCAAGTACCACCTACTAAGAGACTGACTACTTTCGATCTGTGATGTCTTGAACTATATTTATATCCCACCTCACACACAGTATGTAGGCTACATGCTTGGAATAAGTCAATAATATGACTCAAGCCTCGATGAAATGCCAATTGCTGCATTCTTCCTTGCTATAAGTGCTGTAATGCCCCGTGTAACATGGGATTAGCCTCCTAAGCATAATCTTATTGTGAATAGGGAACCACAAAAGTCAAGGTGGTGTGGGTGGAGGCTCGGGCGGTCCGACTTGTTGAAAACCATGACAACCCATGTGACCAGTAGAGGCGTCCACGTTTGTCATTGTGACAGCGAGAAGCGTCCATGTATACGCAAAAGTGACACATAGGGACGCGGGGTGGCTCTTAACGCAGTATAATGTAATGTAATGTGTTGCCATGGCGCCCACAACCACAGCAATTTTCATGCCATCAGCTGCGTTGCCATGGGAACAGTAATCTCACCCGAGAGAGGCTGCTTTAAAGGGAGACAGAGAGAAAGGATTATTTTTTGCCCGTCTCAACCTGAGTGTTTAACCACTTCCCCTCGAACGCCGTCTATCACTTTTTCACACAGACAATACGACTCATCGGCCCGCGCATTCATCTGAACCTTTACAAAGTCTGGCGCACGCTGTGAATTGACAGCCCAGGAGGCTGCTCTGCTTATCATTCTGTAGTCCTGAACAACTGATGTAGCTTTTATGTGTGGTTTGATCCCCTCTGTCAAAATCCCCCACCCCGACTCTGCTGGAAGAAGAAAAAAACTACTGAGATGAGCTACTAACACAACCTCGTGTAGCTTCATCACAGCCATATGCAGCGCCTGTGTGCATCTCACTTGCCAACTGTTCCCCAGCTAATCACTGGCTATGAGGGGAATTCATTTTTTTTTAGTTACAAAGACAGTGAATCATCACTGGCTTGGACACAATTGCTCTTTTCCTGATTTTTGTTCACAATCTCTCCCAATGTATTTCAGAGCCATTTGATGGGACTTTCTTTTATCTCTGGGTAAAGCTGTACAAAGTCACAAATTCTGTATCACTGCAATGCAGATGTGTGCGTGTGTGTGTGTGTGTCAGTCACAGTAACACTGTGGGGAATAAAAAAAAAACAAGTCTCCCAAATGTACATTGTTAAATCAAAGGTTAGGCTTATTCAGTGTGTGTGTGTTCTATACATTACAAGGCAGTAGCAGTGACTGTGTGGGGGGAAGGTGTAATACTGTATATGTAAATGACAATAATACACTGCAGGCCTACATACTGTGTGAGAGCTGTGCCATTCAAGAATCACTCCAGGACCAACATCTCTGGGTGTAATTACACTACAATTAAAACCAACGATAATTTTACAGCAGAATAAGCGCAGCATAAGTCAATTAATTTGAATTAAACTGTTAACTCAAACAAGAGGTTAATCTGGGTTATATTTTATATAGGTTATGTTGTTTGGTTTGCTTAGAAGTATTTTTCTGCCTGTATTTCTGTCTGTGAGCATCATATCTCAAAAAGTAAAACATGGATTTTGATGACATTTTCTGGAGATGTAGGTTGTGGCCCAAGGGACAAAAAAATGTTTTATTTTGTTTGTTTTTATAGATTTTGGTGGAGATCGACATTCAAATCCTGATTCAGGAAAAAAACAGTGGAGTGTACGCTCTCTGAGTGTATGAATCAATTACAATAGTACATACATATTCAAAGAAAAAAGAAAAGGGAACAAGCAAACCTCCTGGATCCACATCCTTATCACCACCAATTATTTCTTCTTTGTACCATAAACTACAATCTTTTAATTGTGACTATTGCTCACACGCAAATATAAAATAAAACAACCAAAAATAACAAATGATAAGAATCCAATCACTGCATTTCAGTAATGTACAAACACATGTACAGTGCAAACTAAAAAGTGCTTATTATTGACTATTGCTGGTGGCTCTGACATCATAAACACAGACGTGTTGCGGCTGACTGATCACAAAGATGTAAGGCTCAGAGTCTCTTTGAGCCGCAGCCTTTAATAAGTAAGTCCACAGGAGCTCCGTGTCATCGGAGCCCACGAGGACTCCTGCTGAGTGGAACACATCAGACAGCAACCTGTGGAGTCTGGAGAGGGAGCGCAGTATCACAGAGAGCTGTCTCTTATTTAAAATGTGATCAAGCACTTAACAGGCGGGAACGCTGACCTTACAGCCCGTCAACCTTGAGCCGTAAATGTCTGTCAGAGCGTTAACCTGATAAATGACGATGTGACTTTTTGTCATTTTATTTATCGGACTGAGATAAGAGAGACTAAAGAGCAGATTTGTCACAAAGAGACAGAGCCAAGCTTTCTAACGTTTCTGAGGATCTTAGATTACTGGAGGCAATTTGCCAGAGCATAATTCAACACGACAGGGAAACTGAAACGACGGTTTTACTTGTACATGGTCTGCAAACAGGTGGATGGGCAAAACACCTGACGGCACTTCTTGAAAAGCCTTGATTCACAACTGCAAACTATTTGTTGCATTTTCTCCATGAGTCAAAACGTGTTGAAAAAACTGTATGAGCCTCCTAAAAAGGAGAAATATGTATTTGTTGTTCAATTACTCCTGTCAGGGACAAAAAAAGGAATAACACAATATTATTTCAAAAGGTAATGTTAGGGGTTTGTCTCCCAGAATCAAAGAACAAAGACTCATTTCTACAGAAATGGATTTCATTCAAACAGAAATCCAAAGAGATAAAAAGATACAAGAGACAATTCTTTCTGTTGACAGCAGCCACAGCAGAACCAAATCTAATGCAACCACTGACACTGGGGCCATTACAAACTTAATTTATAAACCGAGAAACAATCATGATAAAATAAATTGCCGCACGTACACAGCATAACAGATGCAAACCAACATTCACTGACCCCATAAATTCCAATCATATGAAATATTGATTGTTATTTCTGTGGCGTTTTAATGTTCACCAGAGGAATTTGTCATAAATGGGCAGAAAATGAGGTTGACTGAGTTAAATGAGAGGAATTGAATTAAAGACTGTATACATTAGTGGAGAAATATACAGTTTTTGAAAAGAAAAGAAAGAGATGAGGACGTAGGGGTGGAAGAGAGCCATCACTACTTTATCATTCAATGTTTTCAGTTATAAAGAAAATAAATAAGAATAATAATAAAAAAGAGGTGAAAAGCAGAGGACATTTTAGGTACAAAGGTGAGGTATCCTCACAGCAAAAGTGGTTTTGGGGGTCAGGGTCAGCTCAGACCACATGGCCCTTTGTTCGAAGACAAAACCTCAGTCTCCTAAGATCTCATTGTGTGAACTGTTGGATTACTGTTCTCTCTATAATATTCTAGAGCCTTTGCAGAATGGGCTCACCCTATCTCTCAGGGTGAGCCCAGACACCCTGCGGAGAAAACCCATTTCGCCCACTTGTATCCGCAATCTCGTACTTTCGGTCATTACCCATAGTTTGTGACCGTAAGTGAGGGTTGGAATGTAGATTGATCGGTAAATTGAGAGCTTTGCCTTTCCATTCAGCTCCCTCTTCACCAAAAATAGAGAGTACAGTGTCCACATCACTGCAGACGCTGCCCTGACCCGCCTGTCAATCTCTCGCTCCACTGTCCCCTCACTCGTGAACATGACCCCGAGATACTTAAACTCCTCCACTTGGGGAAGTGACTCTTCCCCGACCTGAAGTGGGCAATCCACCTTTTTCCAGCTTTCCATGGCCTCAGCTGATCCTTATCCCAATCGCTTCACACTCAGCTGCAACCTGTCCCAGAGCAAGTTGCAGGTCACAGCTCAATTAAGCCAGTAGGACCAGGTCATCTGCAAAAAGGGACGGAATCCTCTGGTTCCCAAACCTGACACCCTCCGCCACCCTGCTGTGCTAGAAATTGATGATAAAGGGCAGCCTTTGCAGAGTCCAACTCTTACTGGGAAGTTGTCGGACTTTCTGCAGCCAATGCAAAACAAGCTCTCACTCCGAAGATCGGACTGCCTGTAGCAACAAGCTGTCCACCCCATACTCCAAGAGTACTCCCCACAGGACGCTTTGAGGGACACAATCGCCTTTACCAGGTTCCACAGAGCACACATAGACAAGGTTCAACTATCAGGTGTAGTCTCCTCTCCAGCACCGTGGCGTAGACCTTTCCAAGGAAGCAAAGTAGTGTGATCCCCTTGTAGCTGGAACACACCCTCTGGCCCCCAATGTCCACGCAATGTTGCAAAGGCATGTCAACCAGGACAGCCCCACAACATCCAGAGCCTGGAGGAAGTTTTAGACTCAGCAACCACCAAAGCCGCATGTCGTCTGGCTTGCCAGTAACTGTCAGCTGCCTCCAGCCAACGAAGACCTGTAGGACTCCTTCTTCATCTTGACCACACCCCTGCACTTTCTCCTGCAAGTGGCGAGTCCACTGGAGGACAGACCCATGTCTCTGCTTCGGCTGGGCAAGCAAAGGCCTGGCCACCAGGTGCCTCTTCCCCAGGCCTGGCTCCAGTGTGGGGCCCTGGTAACCCTCCGGTGGTCCTTAGAATAACCTATCATGGGGGTACTTTGAACTGTTAATGTCTGGTGATTCATTTATGACAAATTTGCCTTGGGAGACCCTACCAGGGGGCAATTGCCCCCAACAACAAAGCTCCTAGGATCATAATGGCACTCAAACCTCTCCAGCACAATAAAGTTACGGTTCATGGCTGATACTAAGGCAGCACTTAATCTAGGGTGCTCTAAGATAACAGAGGTTAAGAGAAGTGAAAAAGATAAGAGATGGGAACAGAGTAATATCAACAACAACGTGCAGGTGACACAGACGTAAGACACTTTGACCCACTTCCATGGCAAGGAAGAATCTATGAAAAGACACAGTCATCTGTTCTCTAGACGCCCAAAAGCAAAATGAAATATCAAGCTTGCCTATTAATAAATGCAATAATTGTACCCTACTGCTGCAGGACAAAATATCTTTAAAAGGTGAAATACGATGAGAGTAGCATGCATGAGAGACAGCATCAAGTGTCAGATGGCCTGCATCAACGCTTGTCTGCTGAGCTCTTCTGAAAGGTCTAAACAAGGTACATGCACTGAGTTCACAGATGTAGACACAAATGTCTCATTAGATATTGGACATAAAAGAAAAGTCACCACAGAACACTAATCATCTCTTATGTCATATCTACAGATATGGTTGCGTGTATATATATATATATATATATATATACATATATATATACATATAGTCAGTCAGTCTAGGCAGACTAGGACATATTACTGTGCAAATATAAGCATTAATGGTTCAGGGTTCACCAGGAGAAATTAATAGACATTGAACATGTAGGAGCCCAACTGGTAGCCTCCAACTAGCAGAGTAAATATGAGATGGACACCAGTGCGAATGACAGCTAGTATTGTCCAATAGCTGTTTTGTTGCAGGTGATATCTGTGAATTTCTGGTTGCGAAACCTCAACACGGAACAGCTCAAATCATGAATCTCAAAGCATCAAAAAGTTCAGATTGTTATGGGTGATCCATAACGACCAGTTAGCACTTTTTTTTTTACAAATCATATAAAAGTCCCCCTTTTTCTGCAACATCTACAGACAAATACGTCTCTTCATGCCTCCAAAACCACTTTTCACATTATCCAAGATTTCCTTTTCCCTCTGTGAAGCACGAAACAATGGATGGCCTCTAGTTGTTTAATATGTGTGTGCTTATGTATCTGTTGGGTTAGGTTGCTTATTTGTCCTGAAATGTGTGAATGCATGCAGCATATGCGCATATTTATCTGTGCATGTTTGTGTTCCACATCAAGTCAAGCCTTAAACCAAAGCTGATAAGTGACTCAATGGTGCCTCCCATCTCCGTCCATCAGCGCCGACAGGATGACATGCTAATGCAGCATGCATGCAGCCCACTGTGGCCTGTAGCTATACAAGACGACCCTGAAACATATGGCTGTGTTATTGCTTTTGTCTCTGGAGATGAGGGATTACGAAAAAAAGGTCAAATTATGTAAGTATTGGACTGCTTCTTGCCTCTGGGGTCACTACCAAGATCCACCAATCTAAAATCACTACATTTGCTCAGCTGAATGGAGAATAATGGAACGGTTGGTTGTAAAATACTAATTCACACAACACAGCATCCCAGGTGTATGCCTGAAGGATGATTGAGAGCTAGCTCTGAGTCTGATAGCGTCCTTTGGGGACTGAAGTATTCGTGGCTTGCAGTGTTATTGTTATCTCAGCCCTGTTTGTGGGGGAATCCTAGACAGCAGCTATAAGTGATACTGATATGAATACAGAAACACAGGCAAAGACCAGACCAAAATTTACAATACTACATCAACCTCAACCTGAAGATTAAAGAGGCAGATGAGGTTGCATAAGGTTTCCATAATTTTTTCACATTGCTCAAATTCAAACTCACAGTGAGAAAAACACTAAATGACAAAGAAAACAACAACACAACAACAGAGAAAACGTTACTTATTGGCACAAAGAGGGCTCAAATATACAGTATATGGATGGTATGAGTAATTCTAAGCTTTTAGCCTGAAGAGCAGTAAACAGTCACGCACACGTGTGTGTCTGTGTGTGTCTGTGTGCTGGTGATAACACAACTGTTGTTCTTTGGCTCTTTTTTCTTTAATCCACTTGTCCCTGAGCATTCAATTAGCGGTGGAATCTCTGATCAGTGTGAACAGTAAGCGCATTCCCTATGAAGTTTAATGGAGATTAATTATTGAAAACCACTGCTACTGCTTTTACTGGAATTTGCCAAAAAAGCAAAACAAGGAGGTTCAGTGGAGAAGAGGGATTTGGGTTCAGTTAAAGATAACACACAGGTGTTCTAACTGTGAGAATTCACTTTTCTGTTTCTGTGGTCTTCTCTGAGGAAGACCACAGAGAAGGTTCATGGATGTTGTGAAGGAGGACATGAGGACAGTTGGTGTAACAGAGGAGGACACAAGGGATAAGACAAGATGGAGGAAGATGATCCGCTGCGGCGACCCCTGAAGGGAGAAGCCAAAAGAAGAAGAAGCACCATGGCCACTAACAGGAAATTCACCAGACACCTTTAACTCCCATAAACAACAACTAGTGCCTAGTCTGCACCATCTGAGATGAAACGTGTGTTCATCGACCACCTCTCCTTCTTTCCATGTGTGAACTAATTCACTTTTACACACAGGTGCATGTATGTGCTCCTGTCTCGTCACCACCATCATCATGAGCTTTTCTTTTTAAACACTGCTTTCTCAGCTCTGAGCAGATCCGTCTCCTCAGCAGAGAATCGTTCACTTCTCCAGTTTCCTCCATTCACCATTTAATAAGCAATGCGCCAAACACAGGCACATGTGGCCTTTATAGGATGCTACACCAAAAAAACACCAAGTAATTCAGACACTAAATACAACCCCTTTGTTGCTTGAGTGTCAGTTTGCACCAAGACAACCAGGCGCTCTTTTAGACCCTATGGTCACTTGTTTAGTTCACAACACAAAGCCAGGTCATGTATGCAACGGTTTGTCTTTTAGGGCACATTCAGACCTGGTATTTGAGTAACCAAACAGCATCCCCAAACAAAGCTCTACTCATCCTGCTGTAACATGAAATAATATTTTAACATTGCAAAAAAGACATCATACAAGAGAAATTGTGGAAGTGGCTAAATAAATCAGCCGATTGACACTGGTTAGCGTAAAAAAACCCAATGCAACTGTAGTGGGTCAGAGGACGTCCACTGAGGAGACGGTCTCTAATCTGTTAGTAGAGACTGAGGGCGTTTGGAAATGTACCTCTAGTGATCTGCAGGTAATAGGATCACTCAGAGTCAGGATGGATGTTAATTCCACGTCTGAACAGGATCTTACAGCCACTCTGCCCTGCTTTCCCGTGAGCATTAACTCACCTCAGTATTTCTTTGGAGTGGCCGGTGTTGGCGCTCTTTTTGTCGGGTGTGCCAAGGCAGCTTGACTTCAACAAGGTGTGTGGTCCACGGTCCAGTATCATTGTAGAGGTCGCTGTGGCTATAACAGCCACTGCATCGCGTACTCTGGCCTCGATGTTATAGTCCCATTCGTCATATGACACTGAAATAAGCCCTAGGGAACAGAGCGATGGATTGAGGTGAGAAGTGCGGAAAAGCAGGAAGACAAAGACAGGCAAAAGGGAATATGTACAACTCCTTTTACCGCCTCACAGTTCTCATATTGATTTCTGAAAACCATGAACAGCAGTTTTCACACGTGTAAAATTAGATGCACAAGCAAATGGAATAAATACAGACTCGAAGAGATGAATTGTTCAGCCATGGCAAAATGGCAAAGAGTTCTTTTCCCGCCCTAACTACTGACCAAGACAGATTTTATCAAACATGACGATGATGATGATGGACTCCAGTAACACTCGATAGTCACAATACATAAAAGTATAAAATGATGAAATGAAGTAAAGGCTGTTTAGTCTCATTTAAACCTATGTACCAGAAAAGACCAAATGATCTCCCAAACGAATTAAGTCCGCCTTGGGTTACTTAATTTAACCCAGCACTGACTGCAAATAGGAGGAGTATGTAGGAAATAATTTGCATATATGTAAATGAGCCCATCTGCCACTTGTGCCCAATTTTCAATCCAAAGTATTTTGGAAACTTTCTTTAGAATAATCAGGAGGAATGAAAGTTTCAGTTTGTTGATCAGCCAGGAGTTGTTAACATGACTTTGATTCTGCTTTGACCTTTAATTTGACTCCTCATTTAAAAGGATACTGACTTTGGTAATTAAATCTTTGTATGGCCTATAGTTTTTCAAACTTATACAGCATATGACATTTAAACCCTTTTATTTAAACCCTGAAGTGTTAATGACACAAGCATCTTATTTAGGACCGGTTTCAGGCTGATCATTTCGTTAAACCAGAGGCGTGTTTATAGTGTAAAAAAGCCACTCTACATTTTTCTCTGAGATCTGTCTCAAGAAAGCAAACGGTCTCACAAAATGAAAAACAGGCTTATTTTAAAGTTAAACAGAGCGACGCATGACTGAGGATAACTCTGACCAACGAAGCGTGTATTTAGGTATTTAAACATTCAACAGTTCAAAATGAGTGACTGAATGTGGAAGAAATTGACTTGAACGTGGCATGTTTGGTGCCAGGTAGGCTGGTCTGAGTATTTCAGGAACTGCTAATCTACTGGGATTTTTATACTCAACCATCTCTCGGGTTTTAAGAGGAAAAAAAACAAGTATTCTTTGGGTGAACAATGCTTGGTTGATGCCAGAGGTCAGATGAGAATGACCAGACTGGTTAGAAATGACAGAAAGTGACTCAAAAAACACACACAAAGTTTATAGACAACTGCTTTTGAACACACAGCACAGTGAACCTTGAAGCAGATGGGATACTGAGCCAAAGACAGAGCCAGGTGCCACTTCTGTGTCAAGTGCACCTAATAAATGGACCCATCCGTCATGTTGAGTCCATTGTCAGTGAGTTTGTGACAAGACCAACTTTGAATGGGGTGATCAGATCTCATCAAATACATCCTCAGCGTTTACTGGGTACATTCACATATGCAGTTAGACGCCTCTCTAGTCCAATGATCACATTTTTCAAAGTTTCTCCAGCTCCATGTTCATTTTTAATGTGCAAAACTTCAGGTGGGTGGAAGGCACAGTAATAAGAGGGCTGTGTTTTTGGAGGATGCACTAACTTGTAAATATATAATACCAGTGAGGTCATTGTCAGTCATTTTCATATTTCCAAGGAAACTTGTCTGTCTGCCCAGGTACAGAAACAGACTGTTCACACCAGAGATGAGGACTCCAAAAATACTTGACTTGCAGCTCAATCTCAAAAGACAGTATTTCATTATACCAGTAGGTGTCAGTGGCAGGTTGGTTACACTGTAGACTGACACAACAGGAACACGCTTGCGTTTTTTGTAGATAACCAATACGCTACTTTGGGAAAACGATGACGTCATAGTCCCGCCTCTGCCTTGCGCTGACATTCACTGTGGCTATCTGCAGCGTCGTTGTCGTCATCCTCCATCCTCTGTTTGGACACTGTTTACTTTATAACTTTTATGTCCTTCCTTTCTACTGGCTTGTTTCATTCTGTCCCTGTTTCTGTGATTGTATACACTGTCATGTAGACTTAATCTTTTTTTACACGTGCACGCTCGATGTCTTCTTCGCTGTTTTTGGTGTAGCAGTGTTAGGAGGCTAACATGGCTAATTTGCCTAACTGTGCTGGTGATGTTAGCTGTGTATCCTTGATGTAGCTTTATTTTCTCATTCTTTATTATGGTTAAATAACAATAAAAAAGTATAAATCCTCATGTTTGCACCATGGTCGGTGTGTGCACTTTCAATACAGATGTTGACTAACACAGACAAATATCATGTGTCCTGTGATATGAAACAAAAAGCAGTTATGTAATTCAACTGCTCAATCTCGACACTGTACTGTATGGATGATAGATGTTACACTACATGCTTTGGATACATGAAATTTGACAATGCAGTGTTAGGGACAGTCCAGATGGAAAGACAGAATGCTCATTTCAACCACAGACTTCAGACTTGACTTGAGCTTGAGCTCCGAGACTTTGAGACAAGACTTGCAAAAAACGACTCGTGAACATCTCTCGTTCACACATACAAATGCACAAAGCTGGGCCAGTGAACAGTCTGATCAACTGTGAATTAAACCTGGCTTTACAGCCATGTCCCCCCCTGCTGAGCTTGTTAGATGTAAAATGAACCAACCTACACTAAAGGAAAAAGTTGAGAAAAGGCTCTAAAATATACCACAATATAAACCACAAGCAAACTTGATTCCAGCAGAAATGAAAGCACAGAGATGTTTACTGCAACAAACTACTTTGTGAAATCACAAAGTAAGAATCAGCAGCCTTGTTCTGCACCTAGTTTTTAGAACCAAGAATCAATTTGCAACAGGGTGAATGTCACCCTGGTCCTAACAGCTGACCGAGCGCCTGATATACATTTGAAGGATTCACTATGGGGTCATGGTAATTATAAAAAATGACATATAATTACTCTATTTTTAATTTTTCACACTGGACCTTTAATTCTAATTTGAAAAAAGTGGGATTTCCTAGAATTAGTGCACATTAATTCAACTGGCATTAGGACATCTTTGTATAATGGATTACATTTTTTAATTGCCACATGAACTATTGAAAGCCATAGTCATATTTTTGTAAAACAACAAAATAAAAAAAAACTTGTCCCCTGGTGTTTGATTGTACCTGTAGGGAAGACAAGGGGAGCATGGTCTGCATCTCCGGCCACCAGCGAGGGCACGATCCAGGTGAAGCCGTAGCCAGTGAGGCCGACAGAATGAGCCACTTCAAAGATGGTGCTCGCCTCCTCCTTTGTGCAAAAGAGCAGAATGACAGGACTCTGCAGTTTCTTCATCTGATTCTGGATCTTGGAGTCCCCGTCGTCCACAGACATGTCCAGCAGGAGGACCTCTTCTAGCTCCCAGCCCACAAAGCTGTTATCGATGGTGCTGCGTATCTGGATAGAAAAAGGGAGATGTGACTTTAGAAAAGAGTGTAGGCTGCACATGTTCAGCGGGATTGTTAAAGAAGACACTTGAACAAAAGTGACTGAGATGTCTCCTCCTCCAGCTCCCAGACTGCAAAACTGTTCTGTCTTTACACATGTCTCAGGAGTAGGAAGAAGAACTTGATTAGGTAATCTCTTGTCCCAAATCTCACTCATACACAGTGCGGTTTGTAGGTACAGTATGTACAATACGTACTGCAGTCATTTATATCTGTGTATCCATGATTTTTAAGGTATTTACATTATCCACTGATATTTTTCAAATATACAATAGATACTTTACCAGTTGATATAGAATACAAATTAAATGAATTCAATATAAACGGACTATTATGACAGTATGAGTGTGGAACGCTAAATGTCCTCATTCCCCATCCATGATTAAAAGGATTTGTTTCTTTCAATTTCATTTTACTTAAAGGAAACCCACTCTCACTGATGAAGTATGAGAAACAAACATAATAACATATTATTATTTGTTCCAGATGTATTTATGTAATACCAGCCTCTAAAAAGAAGTCTGTTGTCAGTCCCAAAGATGACAAATTAAAAACAATATATTTTAAAAGCTTGAAATAATGGCTCATGACATCATAATTTCAGGAAATAACATGCTTTTTTTCCCTTTTTTTTAATCCACTGGGCTGTAGCTACATAGTCCTCACTAAACCAGCATCTCATCAAATGGTAACAAACAATGAGAAAACTGCAGGACTTGTCCGGCCTCATAAAATAGGTCCCCAAAAGACAAACGACAAAAGTAATAACACCAAATGTGCCTGAGTGAGACCCAGAGTCAAAGTGAATGTTTTTTTTTCCGTTTTTTAAATCCATGGTAGCAAATGTTTACAGGCATTAGCTTCATTACTGGTTTTTGTTTAAGAAAAACATTCATCTTTGAAGGCCTCACCTTAATGCCAAGTGGTGTATTTCAAGATGTATCACAGTGATGATGGATGGTTGGTGCATTCAAACATACATTTGTTTTCATTGCATATTACCTTGTTGACAAAGTCCTGGTAGCCGGGATAGTATGAGGTGACGATGGAGAATATGTACCAGTCATACTCCTCCATGATGTTCAACATGACCGAGGCCTGCTGCTCGATGGATGGTCCAAACTGGAAAAACATGGAGTTGTCGTCCTGGAAACCAGAGAGACAATCAACAAACGGCCATGAGTCATATGACACCAGAGACAGAGAACAGTGGATTATGAAACGTGTCCAGTTGTTGCAGTCCACAAGACTCTGGAATATGGTCTGGTTTGTAGCTCGGGATTTATAACTTAGCAGTTATATGACATATTTTTGACCAGACTTTTACTCCCATGCAATGTCAATGCTGGACAAGGTGAATTATTCATTGTCAAGAGCCCAAACAAAGTTTGATTGCACACTTAATATGCGGCAGAGAGCACAACAGATAATATGGCCACCTGGTTCAATGATATATTAATATGGCACCAAATGTGTGGGGAGACCATTCTGTCAAAACACTGTCCTTCAAGGAGAGAGTGGGAGGAGACAAAGTTTTAAACTGATGGCTGGTGTCACAGCTTGGTCAAGGGTGGTTAAGTCACGCAGGCAAAACTGCCAAGCCGCTCATCAGGTCATAGAAGTCAAGAAGGATTATTCACGAATGTTGGCATCCAGAGGTGACGCGTCAGAGCGGCTGCGACGGGAACAGCATCACGTCAAAGGTTGTCAATCGGACCGCAGTAAAATACAGTTGAAAGGACTAGTTCAACATTTTCAAAAAATATTTTCAAAAAATATAAAATGTCACGGTCAGGTTTCACAAAACATGCACAAATACACCAAACAACACCTCCGAGGCTGACTTATTCAAAGAGGGTGCATCGAATAAATAATTCTGCCCTGCTGTAACATGCTCAGCGATGATACAATCTGTGAGCAGGCGCTGTGCCAGGAGGACACAGCTGGTTTCAATAGTGAGCCCACTCCTGCTCCACACTTTACATGGAGAAAAAAGATGGAGATCAGTCTCCTCACTGCACAGACATATATATACTGTATATCACCGATCACCTTCCCGTTTAAAGCCATAGTACTTAAGATTGAACATGTTGCGTTCAAGCCATTTCCAAATGAGTTCACACAATTCTGATCAAGTCTCAGGGTTACTCAGAATAGAAGTGATTTGAATCTCGTGTTGTCTGTTGACGTTGCACACAGGAAGTCATTTCTTTTTACGTAAATTTACATAAAAAGTGGATTCTACTGCTAAAAAAACTGGATGTTAATCAGCTTCCTGGGATAAATTTTTATTGAAAAATATTTTTCCTCAGAGGCTGTACAAACAAATACAAGTTCAGGAGAAACCCCTAAATTTCGCTTCATTGTATCAGTGTTTTATCCACACGCAACCAAGCTCCACTCTTGGGTTTCCATGTATACAACCAATAAGCCACTTTGGGAAAATGATGATGCCTCAGTAACTTTTATTGTCTTTATTTTTCTTTCAGAGTCATTGAAGACATTTCTTGAGACAATGCCGTATTTGCAGAAAACGTTGAGAAAAATGACAAAGAAAAAAAATCATACGGAAAGTTCTGCTTCCTCAGGGGTGTGACAGTTACACACTGGAGCGTTAAATATTTATTAGTTAAGGAAAAAAGACAAGAGAGAAAGCGCCCGCAGGCGAAGGGCCCATTGCAGTAACCCGGGGTTGATTCTATTCACAGTCTTTTGCTGTGCCATTCTAAATGATGTGCATCTATCAGTTTTTGTAATATAAATTGACTTAAACACACACAAACATTGTGCTTCCTAATGAGTTATAAAGGTCAAAAATTCACTCGTGTACTCTAGAACAACTCATACATGCACTGCTGCACTGTATTTGCAATCTGAGGTCCATGTGCAGGCATATACATATATATATATACATACATATACATATATATATATATATATCTGAACTACACGTCTTCATCCACGTGTGCAATCAGTCATACATGTTATTCATGCAGGACGACTCGGAGCATCAAGCAGTCCTCAGGTTAGGTGCTCTATACCTCCAATCTACATCAAAGCACCATCTCCACCTTCCTCTTCTTTCTTCACCCACAGGGATAAAAAAGTAATGTGTTCCCTACTTTTCACTTTAATGAGGTTAGAACATTGCAGTTTCAAATGACGGTTGGAGGATTGGTAGCAGTGGGGGGGTGCGAGGGTGGGCGGGAGGTGGGGAGGTCTGTATGTGGGTGTATGTGTGAATCTGACAGTAAATACACTCCACACGGTTCAGGAAGGTAATGACGGTATAATGTCATGCAGCTAATGCACAATTCGCCTCTAACCTCTCATATTTCCGTCAACATCGGTCATTGTTTGAGCATTTTTCTGCTTCGACGTGCTGATTTTTTAATGCAATGTAGAGATGAGTGAGTGCTACGAGCAATTTACCCTGACATTATTATAACATATGTGGATCTAGAGCCCTTCCTCCTATAATACATATACATATCTACCCCCCCACCATTGACAGGAAATGTCAAAACAAACTGTATATGTATATATTTGTATACTATATATACCTATATATGTGTGTGTATGTGCCTCATGACTGCAACTGTTTGTTTGTTAAAAATGTGCCAGTGACCTGCATGAAAACACATACGGAACACCACTATTCACTCTTTTGTGACATAAATCAAGTCTCTATTCTTCTGTGAAAACTGTTTCCCGGTGGCCAAGAGAAAAATATAATGAAAGCAAGGCTTACATCATTTCTTTCTTGGGCCAAATATCCCCAGAAAATGTCATCACAATCATCACAATTTGGAGTTATGCTGCTCAAAAACAAGTAGTTGCCGGCGCAGCTTGCAGCAGTTGCCGGTCCTTGGCGTAAGTAAAAAAATAATCCATCTCAGAAACAAAGTCCTGCTTAATGTGGATAAATAACTGCCAGCAATAACCTGTCAGAGATATCGGTAGAAATACAACAGATACACACACACACACACACTCAACTCAAAAACAAGCACATGGGCACTGCACTATCAGATAAAATGTGTCCCGCAGATTCAGACGAGGAAGCTCTGAAAGAGCATTGATACTTTCATGTATGATTTACTCAAAATAAGAAACAAGAAAAATCCTAATAATTAAAAAATGGACATGGTGTCTTTGGCTTCTGCTCAAAAGCGTCTGAGAAACGTTTGGTGTCTCTTGGTGGAGCTGTGCCTGCAGAGAAAGTTAAAACTGTTCTGCTCTCCGGATTATCCAGATTAATCACGACATTGTTGCTGCTGAATTATTTAAGTATAACTCCTGAATACTGTCGGTGCCACAACAAAAATCCGACGTTCCTCTTTCGCATACGGAAGAACTTTCAGACGGATATATTCCTAAACTTTGGCAAATGAATACAAAAACTGTCTGCTGCATTGGCCACTACTTTGTGTCACAAAAGCTGTGTTTTGATTAACAGCCACGTTGTTCAAATCCAATTCAAGTCTGATTTATTTCTGAACAGATTTGACCTTTTAAATTCTTCACTACAAGCGTCTGCCCTCTTAACCGACATGCACGCACAGTTATACCTTTTTGCAACAAGCGGAATTGTCATTTTTTGTGAGACCACCCCTTACTGGTGTGGGAGAAAGATGAGGTAACATCACATTAGATGTGCCTTTACTGAGGGGAAATGAAAAAAGGGAAGCTATCGCAGCAAAATTGTGAGTGAGTTGTAGCTCTAGAGGATGACACTCTCTCTACATTGTTGGAATTTGCTGTGCTGTCGGCAACAACAATAACAACTCTCAGTGCATGCATACTGTAGAGGCAAAAAGTCTCATGGATTCAGATATGACAGCGCAAAAAAGGTTTAGGTTTTAAGAGGTTCAATCTGTTTTCTCCTGCAGGCAGCCATGTTTCCAGTAAGAGCTGGCGATGCGCTCAGTGAAGTCAGTGCTGACACATTTACATGCAAGTTCAAAGTCAGATTTTGGTCAGTTTTTAATGTCATGTAAACACATTAGTCCGACTAAAATCGTGCTCGTCTAGTGGACTAACATACCCTGGAGAATGTGAGTCATAATCCGATTACTCCTGCATGTATACACTTCGGACTGCAGTCGCCCCAGTCTTTGACCCGGAAGTAGAAGGACATGATGTATATGATGTTGCCAGAAATCATACACAGACAACACAGCAACCACAAGTATCACGACTAACATGTACAACCACAGCACGATCCATCTCACCATCCATCTCGCTGTTCACCGTTTGTTTTTCTGTGACGTAAAGGTCAACAGGGAACTGATTCAATATGCACTGGCTTATAGAGAGATACAGCACCACCTACAGAGGCGGAGTCAGACGAACACGGCCAATAAGTCGATTTGACTCGGACTCTAAGCTGTGCATGCACACGTAACAAGTTTGTCAGTTCCACATAAAACCATGCTTCACATAAAAGTGCTGAACTATCCCTTTACTGTTTTTTTACTCACACAGTATCTTCTGTATTTCTTTCCCCTGCTCTAAACACCCGGTTCACTACGCATCTCTTTCTCCTTGATTTTTCTTTCTATATCAGGCTCAGAGCAGTGCAATCACTGTGATCTAACCTATCAGAGAGTTCACCACTTACATCATTCCCTCCATCTTTGATTATGGCTAATCATCATCTCATTCTACTTTCTCTTTCATGTCATAATCACCCCTCTTTCATTTGTGTCATTAATTCCTTCCTCCTTCAGCCTAAACCTACATTTTTTCCTCTTTCGCCTGCTTTTACATCACGTCATGCAAATTCATTAGTTCGTGGCACAGAGGTGTAAAGTGTTCCTCGGGGGTTCAGTCCATGAGTGCATCATTAATTGACCTGCTTATTTTCCTGCCTGTCATTTCACATGAATACTGGGTCCTTGAAGGTTTCAATTAGGTTACCTTATTTCCTTTGTCTTCTTTTATATGAGTCACAGCTTATTGTCTCTAAATGTGTTAATGGTGCATTTCATGTGTAAATTATGAACTTTTAGTTTTCAACATTCGAAATTGTGATGATAGGCTCATTGTGATTTCATGTTTAAAATGACAATTATGGCTTTTAAACTGACTCCTTCCGATTCCAGGGGATCTGACGAGAGGAAAAATCCTCTGCCACATTAGTTACTCTATTCACATCAGTGCCGTTTGATTAAAATGAACAAATAATGTGACTATAAGATTGGAGGGGGGGCCAGAGTCAGAGCCAGGCTAACAGATACAGGAGCAACAGCCCCTGTTCGACCAGCTGTAGAACCGGCCCTGTAGATAAAAAGAAAAAAAAAACGATTGAAAGTTTATAATCAACAGATGACAATGAATTATAGAGGCATTATAATCTTCTTGGGTTGCAATGGTCATATTCCAGGTAGGGCTGCTTGATTATAGAAAAAATAATAATCAGGATTATTTGGGTCAAAATTGAAATCTTGATTATTTCAAACGATCACTCATTGACTTGAACTTGAAACAAATAGAATTTATTGCACTTTAAAAAGACATTTTGAATATTTACCTTAAAATAACTATAAATGATTGTCTTTACTCACACTGCATGTATAATTCCACTGAACGCCCGGATGACGAGCAGGACAGGGAGTCAAACATCCTACAGAATTAAAAGCATTATTTTCAGAATAAAAGCACCCATTTTGTAATAATCATTTTGTTTAGATTATTTTTGATTAAAACTTGAAACACAAGTTTTGATTAATTGCACAGCCCTAACTCCAGGCATGATTAAGAAAGAGAAAACTGTAGGCTCACATTGTTTCTCTATTCAAGTTTAATATAATGAGTTGTGAGTGGGGCCATTTTAACTTTACCTGTTCGCACACAAACAAATGTAGGTAAAGTTCATGATAATAAAAGATCAGACAACCAAATAATTGGATACAGAAAACAGAAAAGGTTTTAAAGTCTTAAAGAGTCACGCATTGATTCAGGTGCAGTCTTAATTGTAGTGTCATTGAGGCTGCAACAGTCATCTGTGGGAATTAGTCCCCATAAAAAGGCTGGTAGAGGGATTAATCACTTGTGAGGCATTATTCAACCTTTGTCCAGATATGGCACATGAGAGCTGACTTAGTAATACACACCTCCATGACTCATTTCTGCTCCCAGAGGTGCAGCACTGCTGCCTAATGTGTGAGTATAACCTCCAGTTAAGATGGTGACTCCACACTCACAGAGACCTCACCAGGGACCCAGTGGATGAGAGACGAACACTGAATGTTGACACACACTTGTGTCTGTTAATAAAACACAGTTTCTTTTCTTCCTCTTTTTTTTCACAGATCAGTCCACACAATGCTGACATCTGTCCCTGTCACACATTTGAATGAAACATCTTTGCCAGTGAGGTGTCGGGGGCTGGATGATTCAACCCTATTAAGATAATTAGTACATTTACATGAGGTTAGAACAAACAATTATTGTGTTAGTCCGACTAAACCTTTCTCCAAAAAAAAAAATACATGTAAACATGTTAGTCTGACTGAAATTTTACTAAAGTGAATTTGTAAAAGTCAAATTAAAGGTGGGGTGGGAGATTATTTTCACTCTATTGCTTAAAATCCTCTTCACACCCCAAAATGTGTTTGAACTGACATGTTTCTACTGGACCGGTAGGTTAACTTTATGTCTTTGTGAACTATTTGTTGTTTTTCATCATCACGTTGTCAACTGAACAAAACCAAAAATGAAAGCTAAAGATGCTGCTCAGTGCGCGTGAATCTGTGATCGTTGAGCGTTCCTGTGCTCTGGAGGTGTAGCTTCGGAGGGAAGTCTGAAGAAAGAGGCTTGGACTCTTGAATTCAAAATATGGCAAATTACTAATGCATGTATAAAGTTCCCTTCTGTAGTGAGATGTAAGAGACTGGACCTGAACTGAAGACGTTTCACCTCTCATCTAAGAGGCTTGTACATTTCTGACTAACTGATGGGAAAAAGTTCACCCCTCCCAGTTTCAGAAAGTTGGTTTCACCTGAGACGAAGTGTGAACGAGGGTCGTTAGGGTCACCTGTGAGTCGTTAGGGTCACCTGTGAGTCGTTAGGGTCACCTGTGAGTCGTTAGGGTCACCTGTAAGTCGTTAGGGTCACTGTTCTATGTGTAACTGTTGATCCCTTTTAGAAAAGAGAGCTCAGGACAGCGTTGTAGGTGGCTGATAGTTAGTGTCGAAGTCCACCAACTTCACTCCTTTTTTTTTAAACTATCTGACTTCCTAACATGCTCCATCTGCGATGGAGGTGGTTGGCTTGTCACAGTGTCTTCTGACTGGGTATATTGCCACCTAGTGTAGCAGCGGCTGACACACTTCACTCAATAAACCAATTCCCCGCTATAGTGTTTGTATCCTACGACAAGGACAGTAGTCCATTTAAACAGCCTGGTCTAGACTCAACTGTGCAAGCAAACATAGTGAGTGAGCACTGGGTGCAGGTTTGATTTGGCTCAGATTGTCATGGACACTTTCATGGGAGCGCTGTTGCTGCGTCTGTTGCATCTGTGTGCGAGCTGAGGCCAGTGAGCCTCAAGCAGAGGGACAGAAAGGATTTGGCAACTCATCTCCATGTCATGCCAATGAAAACCCTTCTCCAATTAGATTTGCGGTGACATAGTGGCTCACTGCTCAATGAGACCCGGTGGGAGGACGAGAGGGTCGGGAGTCAGGGCAAGAAAATAACAGCAAGAGAGAGAGAGAGAGAGGGAGAGGGGGAGAGAGCAAGAGGCAGACTAAGAGGAAAGAGAGGGAGAAAGGGGGGTGGCTGTTAAGGATGAGAGAGATAGGGAAGAGACTCACTTGAGAAAACAGATAAACCCTTACTTGCAGAGGCAAGTCTCTCTGTCTCTCTGTCTCTGTCTCTCTCTCACACACAGACAGTGGCAGCGCATACATCGTTCCTTCTAACACTCGGCTTTTTCCAGTTCATCACACTTGTCTTTTTCCACCTTTCATCCTGCTCCCCCATTTCATTTCATCTCTCCTCCTCGCAGTCTGAGTCCTGCCACTGCTGCCGTCAGTCGTCCTCAGTCTGAGTTCATCGTGTGTTAATTACTCTCGCTTGTGGCCGCTTCATCATCAATGACCGTGTTTCCGCGTCTCTTCCCCCAGCATCATCGGCGCACGTCTTTTTTTAAACGTCCCAAAATGTCGAAAACCTCTTTCCATATGTGTCGAGGAAACTATTGCACAAGTGCTGAAATATGAGTCACTCCCACAGTGGCCAGTGGAGCGACGACACTAATGACGGCACTGCTTTCTAAACAGGACTGTCATCTGGGTAAACGGTCGCTTTAGGAACATAAAAAAAATGATTTAATTGCTTTGAGTTATTTGTGAAGCTGGTTTATTCTGGTCATTTTTCCCTGCGATGTAGAGCTGTGCGATATGGTCAAAAAATATTATGCGACTGCTTTTGACAGATATTGAGATCGCGATATGATTCATTATTGGAATGATGGAGTCTGCCAACAAAGGAGCAACATTTTGTGGCACTGAACACACTGCAGCACTTGATCATTTCACAATAATATTATTTTGACACATATTTTCTTCATCAAAAAGTGCAGTGTCTTATTTTTGTTGGCCTTATTATTGTGCCTTATCTATTTAACAATAAAAATTGCATTTGTTCCTAATGGCATAATGTTAGTCAATGAATTTGTCTATTTTTTTGTAATTTGTCTATTGTTGTCTTCATTGTTGGAAACACTGGGGTTGACAATAGAGACGCAGCATTTAGACAGGAAACCGTTTGTGAACAAAGTCTCTGTTGCAATTATGAATTAACACTGATCTAAAAACTATTCTGGTACGTTTCCCTAAGAACCTGAAGACACTTAAATCATGGAGAAGAAAGACAGCACAATGGTTTTACACGTTTAAAAAAGCAGATATGATGTTTATGAAAAGAACACATATCTACAGGAATACACTGTGCTGAAACACAGTCACAATGGACAACGCACAAATATTCTCTCTAACACAAAGGGCTTCTGACATGGCATTTTACCTCCAGAGGGGAAAGAGCGAGATTTTTCAACCAGTTTGCACAACAACAATAACAAAAAAATACCTGGTACATATAGTGACCGGTTTACAAAGCAACACAAACTTCAGTTTCCAGGAACAGGTCACAAAGAAGTTGGCAGTGACTGCAGTATTTTGTCAGTACTAAATGCCACCTGAGCGCTTGTAGCTGAGAGGAGCGAAAGAGGAAAAGAATTCACTCACAACTTGTGAAATAAAGAGAGGTCAATTCTTCATTTGCTCCACATTATGAAGTGCAAATATTCCTGGAGACATGCCGGAGCAGCCAGAGACATGGTCCCTCACTCCAGTTAACAAAGCCATCCAAAACAAACCTAAGTATTTAAGACATTTAATGATGAATAATTATGGTTAATTAATTATGTTTCCAACGTGATCTTTTGTTTCCGCTCACTATAAGCCAGGTATGATAAAGCAACCATCAGACTCCATTAAAGCACGAGAGGGTTTCAATTATCTTCTCAGAGACTCCATCATGTCTTCAATTTTGCACCACAAGAGGCCGAGACAAGCATCAGCTGAATGTCTGATTAAAACAAATTAATTTCTGTCTCACAAAGCACTTTCATTACACAGATGCACACGTACACCCACAGGCATGTAATGCCCAGCAAACCGCATGCGCACGCACACACACACACACGTACAGACACCCACTGAGTCCTCTGAAAGCACCAGAAACTCGTCTTTGCCTAGAGCTTTCTCCAGCAGTCCATTGCCATCACCACAGTGTGCACCACGAGGAAGATACAATTAATTGTCTGATTCAATCTCCTGCTGTTCCATCTGATGCTGCGGCAGCACTCGCATCACGTCAGTCAAGCCCAAAGCCTCCGTCCTAACACAGATTGGCAGAGATGACGACTGGCACAAAACAGCAGATGAAATCAAGGCCACAGATCAACCGGTGACGACCACTAAGATGTGAGGGGAAAGCTTGTCGGAAGCAATGAGACCAGTAAGATAATGAAGGGAGGAGGAGGAGGGGGAGGAGGAGGGAGGGAGTCCGTCATCACCTTTGGACTTATTGTTTAATGGGAAGGTCCTTTACACTGAGTTTATTAAGCGTGTTCAAACAGAAGAGAACACAGGTAATTAATCACTGACACTTGGAGTCTCTGCATGCTGATTGGGCTACGATCCAACCAATCCATGCAAGCAGGAGACCCAATTATACTTGACCCCTGCTGGCACATGACCCGGCTATGCAACCAGTTTGTGTGCAGAGAGAGAGAGACTAAGGGAGAGAGCGAGAGAGAGAGAGAGAGAGAGAGGGAGATCTGGAGATGACATATCCCCAAGCACCCACACAATTTGAAAGAGCAGATCATTTGATGAATTTCATAAAGGTGACTTTCCATCAGCCTGTTTATAAGTTCATTTGAAATTTGCACTTTAAAAACCCAAACGGGAACAAGGAAGAGTCTTAAACTATTGGTGTATTCTTTAAAGATTTAAAAATATACAAAAATTCCAAAAATAAATCACATGACTGAAACGTCACTGCAGCCTCCAGATTTTCCTGCAGTGAGAAAATAGTGGACAACAACATTCCTCGACTTAGTGCAAGAAGAAAACAACGCTACACTAATAGATGGAAGCAGCGACAAAATGTTGACACGCATCAACAGCTACTTGTGCTCTTCATCATTAAGTTGCTCTTACTCATCCCTCTGAGGTGACCTGGACTTTTGCTTCATCTACTGCTTATCGCAGTTAACTAATGGCGTATTTCCGACGGCTCTACTCGCCTCGCCTCGGCACGACACGACACGGTTGCATTTCCACTACAAAAAAGTATCTACTTAACGTGGGCGGAGTCATCACTGCACAGCTGAGTGAAACTGTGGTGACTTTGTTTTATATGCCACACACACACACACACACACAGACACAAGAGACTAGTGACTTTACACCAGACTCCTGTAGTTGTTAGAGATTGACCCACATTTTTAGGATTGTTAAGTAGTTTTAAGTGATCTACAGTTCGGCACTGTTCGGCTTGATTTGTGTGTGGGACGTCTCTTCCTGTGACAGCCTCTGACCAATCATCGCATAGTACCTACTCAGCATGCTTTTGGAACCTCGCCTGAGCAGGTACTAAAAGTAGTACCTGGTATCAGGTACTATGCAAGTGGAAACGCTACTTAAATCGTGCCGTGGCGAGGCGAGTAGAGCCAATGGAAATGTGCCATAACTCCCAATATTCCCTTAAACGCGCATACATGCACTTGCAACATTGCAATATAGAAACAAAATTCAAGAATAAACAACAAAGGCATGTAATATTATTTTTAAATTAAGGCATAAGGCAGGCAGAAAACAAGTTATTAATCTTATATCAGAGATCTGCCCATATCATTTTTAAGGTCACAGTTTATCTCCAGATACTTTTTATTCAGGGAACAGAGCCCGCCCATAGTCAGAATCGCACACAAAAAGATAGAAAGAGTCAGAGCAAACAAAATTCCAATCATTGCAAACAAAAACAAATAAAATACAATATTTTTGAATGACTGATTTTTGTTTGCACAATTCATAAAGTGTTGCTTGCTTCATGAAAAGTGTTGTTTGAAACTAGTGACACAAATCTAATTCCATACACCAGACCTTAGCTCGGACAAAAAATAAAGAATCTTACATTTCCGGCAATTCAACAAAAAGCATCAAAAGAAACACTTTCAAGCCTTTCAGACAGCCCTTGTGCCCTTGTGATAAGTAAAATCCCAGCTCCTCCCCAGTTCCTTGCTACTCGTACTTTGCTGGTGAAGCTTAGAGGTTCTTGGGTGTGACTGAGTCATCTTTAATGCCGTTAGTTGCACCTGTGCTCTTCCTGTGATAACGAGTAAAAATGTCTGCAGGAGAAACACTCGCTGCTTCACTCTCACATGTAGAAGGTGAGCTCTTCACAGTGACTCAGCACCAAGCACCAGCAATGTTTGCACCTCTTCAAATCATAGAATTAAACGAACAGAGTGCACAGTTTGGGTGAAAATAACTGGATCCATTCAGCTCTTTAGCTGAGAGACATGACCAAAGACCAAACCTGGTGCTAGAAAAAAAAAACAGCTAAACCTATTCACTACAGTCAACCAATCAAATTAAATTTGGTTGGTTTGAATCCCGGTTCAACCTAAGGACCATTCTGTGTAGCGTTTGCATGTTCTCCCCATGTGTGTGCGTGGGTTTTTTTTCCGGGTTCTCCAGTTTCCACAGTCCAAAAGCATGCAGAGGTTAATTGGACACACTTTTCCACCTTTTTCGCCCTATGTCACCTGGGATTGGCTCCAACCCCCTGTGAGCCTCATGTGGAGGATAAAGCGGTGAGTGTTTAATACCTCATTATTTTCTTGTAGACTATTCATCAAGTTTTATTGAACTGTTTATTGAACTACAGTCCACACTGAATACATGTGCAGGACGTGACGGCTTTGCTGCTGCTCTGCTGTGTCTTGTGCATCTCTGCTGTTCACACAGGGGGCAGGTCTGCTGCAGACCTCCGGTTTTTCATGGTTTTCCCTTTTAAAAAATGACCATAAATTATACAATTTTATACGTCTATTTGGATTTGTCAGAATGAAGCCATGCATCTGTTAGTCCTGCAAATATTTCCCAATAAAAGCGTTGTTGAAAAATAACATTTTTAGGGAAATTAAACAGTACAGTACTTTCCCTTTGAAATGGGCAACAACAAGGTTTTGATAGTTTGACACTGAAACTGTGGTCAAAGAACATTTTCACTGTGAGCCAGATGCAACTCTGGGAAAAACGGGGGAGAACAGCTGTCAGTGGGTTTACATGCATGTTTAAAATTTTAGTCGGACTAGTCTGACTAATATTGAGGTCCTCTTAGTTGGACTAACATACCTTGATAATGCGATTCATCTCATCTGTTTGTTTTTCTGTGATGTAAACAACAGGAAACTGATTCAATACGCACTAGCTTATA